>NW_028145538.1:1335000-1680000 GCF_977016875.1 Pavona decussata | reverse complement strand
CCCCAACATTCCGATCACGTGGTCGTTTCAGTGACCGGTAACCTGGAACGAAATTCAAAACTTACCTGGTACGACTTTGACAACACTTTCAGCTGTGCTCGTGTATCTGGGATAACATTATCCACAAACTTGACTGATCGTTTCCTCTCCTCTTCCTCGTCCCAATCAGTCATGCCCCACTCCCCCTATCGACAGGACAGTGATAAGTCAGTGCCTATAGTAACTCCCCAAACCTTCAAATGAGAGTAATAAGGCAATAGTTTTCTGTGGGCTACTGTTTATTATGCTGTTCCGAATATTTGTGTCTGTGGGTGAAATCCTAAAATGATATCATTCAAATGAAAACCACTGAGCAGTGATTTCCTGTGATGCTGTTTATTGTGCAGTACAAGGTGGTTCTGAGTCTGTGGATAAGATCCCACAGCGTTATTAAGTTACTAAGAACTACTTTCCTGCAGTGCTATTTATTAGGCTGGACAACGCGGTCACTATTTGTTTTTCCGATAATATCTAAAACTGTAAAGTGTTACCACTCAAATGAAAGCTACTGAGCAGTACTTTCCTGTGGTGCTGTTTATTGTGCTGTACAAAGTAGTTCTAACTTTTGAGTCTGGACGAAATCCTAAAGTGTGACCATTCAAATGAAATCTACTCAGCAGTACTTTCCTATGGTGCTGTTTATTATGACTGAAGATTTGACACTCAAATAAAGTTCAGTGACATTTCATGCTATACGAGGTAGTTTCTAAAATCCTAACGTGTGACCATTCAAATGAAAGCAAGCAGTACTTTCCTATTTAGTATGCTGTAGTAAGTAAGTTTGTGGATAAAATCCTAAAGTGTGACCATGCAAATGAAAGCTACTGAGCAGTACTTTCCTGTGGTGCTGTTTATTATGCTGCATTTTCAGATCTGTGATTTGACCTGACTCACCTCATCAGTTCTCAGTTCAACGGCTTTCTCCAATCTTTGCCTGGATTGCAGTTCAGTGGTAGCAGCAGAAAAGAACGACTCTTGAGCATTCTGAAACTGAATGATGAGGTCGAAAATGGTCCGCAGCTGAGTCAGCATTTTCTGAGAAGGAAGAAATACACGCGATAAATGAAGAGGTCGACTACCAAGACTTCGCCTCGAATGTATGATTTTCTATAGTTTTGAATTGTGAAACTTCTTCGATTAATATTCGGTATGACTATGACATTGTTATACATTTCCGTCACTCGTTGAAATAACCTGCATAGCTAACGGGACTGTTTGCGTGGTGGCAACGTTTTGGCTGCGAGGGCCGCATTAACGATGGGTTGAGCCGCGAGAAGAATAAGGAGGGGTTAACTGTATCCAAACCTTGCCCATGATAGAAAAATAAGGGTGGTGCTGCGTCGGTGGGGAGTAGAAACGAATGTTTGGTTAATTTCATCAACAGAGTTGATAACTAAAGGTAAATTGGCCACCGTAAAGAGATTCGCGTGCGACGTTTCGAGTTTTAGTCAGAGCGAATCGAATTCGCGCAGACGAAGGGCTAACACTGGAAACGTCAGCACTTGAATCTCTTTACGGTGGCCAATTTACATGAAGTTATTAACTCTGTTGTTAAACCATACTTTCATAACGGAAAGAGACTTACTCTTGACTCAGCATCTAGCAAGCACCGGTTTAGCACCTGATCCAGAAATGTTTCATGTGCTGCAATGATATGATCCAAGTCGCTAGCTTCCGCTACCTGCTTCTTCAGGTCCGCCCAACAACATTCTAAAACCTGCCACCAACGATAAAAGACAAGAAAGTTAAAACGATTTTAACGAAAATAATCCTCAAAATATTTTATGGTGATTAAAACCTTTCTGTATGTGCTTGTGATTTGTGACAAGCTGTTTATTCCTACCATGGCATGTTTTCTTGCCGGAATATTTGCTGCCCAACTTGCAGTTAACTTCAATAACTTCAATAACCATTCAACAAGAATGGTTGGCGAATTTCTTACCTCAAAAGTGATGTAGTACTGCATTTGATGAATGAAGTGAATCATTTCTGTTCCCAGCACGTGGCACATGTGAAGTATGGGAGATACCTCTGCGAAAAATTAAGATACGATATAATTATGGATAAGAAGATAGTCAAGTACAGTCAAAGTTCCTTGTTTTTTTCCACACTGAACAAGGGTTATATACCCGAAACGTCCTAAAACGGTGAATCTTCGCAGATTTGGCGTTTTGTACTCATAGCTCCAACGAAATCAACTCATTTCTTCCAAGGAACAACTCGTGATCTGTTCTAGCGCATTTTGGAAACAAACATGCGAGAACTTGAAAAACTTCAACCTAACATTTTTCAAGTTTCAAACCATTCCAACCTACTCTGTCTCGGGCCAGAGGCAATAATCGACGGTTTTATTGGCTAGGCCGGGTGATAGTTTATAACAAAACTAGACAATTATTTTTGGGGGGTTTCTGTTGACAGACAAACATTTTTGGGTTTTGAAATGACGTTAAATTCGCATGATACTTCCCTTAACTTTAAGTTTCGATCTCCGTAGGGGATTAGACCGTTTTGAAGCATGACAAGTGAGACATAACTGAGTTGCCGGACAGGTATAAAGAGATGCGTTGAAGCTAAAAAATTCGCTCTATGTATTTATTAACCTGGTAGTGATTTCAGCATTCTGCGATTTGTCATTTGCTGCTTCCACATTTCAGTCAAGCAGTATTCCATTCTCTTGGCTCTCCACAGAAAATTAAAAATTCTCAGGTAGTGAATCATGCATTCTGGCGTAAACACCTGCAAGCAAAAGCTCAAAAATTAACAAAAGCAGTAATTCTCATTCCTGGCCACCAAGCACTTTTATTGATATTAGCTAGGAGAATTCGGTGATGGATCAATGCACACCTGTTTAATTCACCAGTTCATTTTATCAGTAGTTTTTCTGTTCGTTTCAGTTTATACTTTCAACCAAGTGTCATTTCTTTCAAAATTTGACTGATTGAGTGGAAACTGAAAACTTGAGCTAATTCACACTTGCGACGTAATGGCAAAAAAGCTTTCTGTTGCAAATGTGAACAACACAACATAAGCATGACGGCATACACCGTAAGGAAAACTGATCTTTACATTAACTTGTTAAGTCCTTGTTGTTGTGTTGTTATACTGCTAGTGTGAATCAGAATAATGATAGTAATTAGGTTTAAAAGTACGTTCAAATTTTTGTATGACACACAGTCTTGGTGCACAGTTAATTGATTTTTTAACATTAAATGTTGCAAAATTGTCCACGCAAAATATTAAATTTTAGTAAGTAAGCAAAGATCCGCAACAATCGCAAACTGGCAGGAATGATCCATAAAGATCAGCAACGCGACTTGCTAAACACACCAGACACGAAAAAACCCTGACAGCCACCCCGTCGCATGATCAAATAGGAGTCAACCACTGATCAGCGCTGCACTGTCTCGAGGTCAACCCCGCCTAAATTAGATTTAGCCACTTTGAATCTATGAAAAGTAACAGACATTTGTTCGAGAGTATGTAAACTTTTAAGAACCCGTATCTAATAGTGTATGACTCTACCGAGTCTAAAGTCTTTGTAGCCTCAGGTTTTGAAAAGGTTGTCCAAGTTAAGAGTGTCTGAACTAATTTCCTAATAATCACATCACTTTAAATATTATTCTATTTAAACTCCATTTTGCTGTAATTTTTAAGGGTCAATGCACTTACTGTACTGATAGGCCCATCAACATGATAATCCAAACTAAACACATCCCATCCAGTATCACCAGGAGAAACCTTACGAAAAGTAAATGAAACGGGCATTAATTGAAAAACAGTAATTACACACGCATTAATTGAAATCAGCCCCAGAACTAACAACACAACATATGTTAAAGGCTTAAAGAATAAGCACAACTGTAAAGCCGCGGCTAAACGTCAAACATTTTTGTAGACCATTTGTTGGTTCAACATAGTTGGTGAGATAGTGTAGCACCCCACGTTAGACGATGTTTCAGTGATCAAACTTTTTTGTAGAACGAATGTCAGAGTGGTGTTAAATGCAACCACCATTAGGCACCTTCAGATTTGGCAACGAGTACGAGATTGAGTACGAGGACGACTTTTCAAATCTAGTTTGCGTGGTTTAGATAGCCTCTTGTCACACCAATCTTGTTTCTAGGGTCTCCTTATCCGCTAGTAAACAACGGGAAGGAGCGAGGGTTTGAGGGATGCGACTGATGTGAAATTTGAAAGTCGTATTCGTACTCTGATCTGAATGTCCCTATTGTTGCACAACAATATTGGAACATGTATACGCGGCTTAACTCTCTGACGTGAGCAGACACAAGCCTGAAGATATGTCAGATGTACAGCTCTACATTATGGGCAACTAGTGCCTTTCTCAATGATTTATAAACAGTAAGTAGCTCTATGTTCAATCACTAAAACAGTAACTAACAAAAGTGACGGATACCTTCAAGGAACCGTACAAAAGTGGCAAGATACTGCAGTTTCATTAGGGCCATAACAGGAAGCATATCTTATCAAAGCAGTTTTGAACTACAGGTAAGACTTCAAGCTCAACTAGCTGGTCACCATTGGGGTTAGAAGGCTTTAGCACGGTTTTCAATCAAGTATTGAAAGTAACTGCGCGTTTCCTTTCATTTTCAGTCTTTACTGTGCCCAGTGAATGGTTGACAAAACTTACGCCATCTTGTCAACCAATGAGAAGTAAAACCAAAAAGCAATCATGACACTGTCGCACGTGTTTTCCCGCGCTTGGTATCAGTTACATGTATTTGCTGCGAATTCTGATTGGCTCATTGTACTGCTTGCATCTGTTGTGATTGGCCAGAGAAATTGCTTTGGTTTTGGTTTTAGGACACTCACTTGAAAAACTGCTTTATCAGGTTAGTCTGCTTTGCTGTGGGTAGTGCACGGTATAGTGCTCTACCCACTATGTCATCAGGCATGTCAGAAAGAGTGAGTGAGTGAGTGAGTGAGTGTCCGTCCGTCTGTCCGTCCGTCCGTCCATCCGTAAACAAACAGGTCTGCAGCGCGTGCACAGCACTAAGTACATGTACACAATGCGTACCATTTTTTATTTATTATTATTATTATTATTATTATTATTATTATTATTATTATTATATTGTTTTGGTTTTCTTTTTACTTTTTTTCTCATTTTAACACTAATGCCCCTCACCTCAAGCAGGCGACAGTCCAATCTTTCAATGATCTCTGGGTCATCATACTGAGCGTTAGTTGCTCTTATCGCTGTTTCCAACACACCAGTCAGATTGTGCATGTACAATGAGCTCGCAGCCTTTGCCAAGTCAGACCTACCATGCAGAAAAATTGCATTAAGTTAACCTATAACAGTAAGATCATTTTTACAAATGATCTTCTTCTACTACATGGATTTAACTAAAGTGTTAGTTTCTTGCCTCAAGCAAAGTAATCTAAAGGCATTTTGTTCAGACAGATAACAAGAGAAAACTACTTGACAAGTACAAGAAAAGGTCAGAGAACTCTATAAAATTGTATTCAATAGCATAATTTATGCATTTTCTTCATAAATTGTATGCATTTTTTTTGTTATATGGAACAGCATGTGAATTTTTTTCATATGTACTTTTTCATTATATGCAATAGCATATGCATTTTTCATAATTATGCATTTTTTCATAATTATGCAGTTTCTGTTATATGCAATAGCTATGCATTTTTCCATATACATTTTTTCATTATATGCAAATTACAGCATATGCTTTTTTTGTTATATACAATAGCATATACATTTCTTCATAATATTATTATGCATTTTTGTTATATGCAATAGCATATGCATTTCCTCATAAGTATTTTTTCACTATATGCAATAGGATTATGCATTTTCTTAGTCTAAAATGACAACCATCTCCTCCCCCTTACCCACAGGGGGCGCAGGAGAGAGAGACCCTGCGGGTAAGGGGGAGGAGACGGCTGACATTTCAGACTAGCATTTTCTATGAATGGCCTTGTGAGAGCAGCTACATTTATTCAAGGAAAGAAACTGATATTGTTGTCTAGGTCCTGGTAGTTCAAGGAATATTTCACCCAGTCAAATTGATACATCTTTATTCAGGGGACAAATTTACTATGTATAAGTCGATACTGTTTATATACTGAATGATAATTTTACTATCTTGACCACCTAGATAACATTATAAATTTACTATCTTGACCACCTAGATAAACATGTTTAACTTACTCAAGAAGGTCCATAAGATGCCTTATAAAATCTCCTTGTCCCAGAAGGAGATACAGTCGCAGTGCCTAGTAAGAAATAATAAAAAATAATGCAGTCAAGAATAGGATTACCCATCTTCCACACACAACATTGGAGGAACAGCATAATAAACAGCAATGCAAGAAACTAATGCTCAGTAGCTTTAACTTTAGGATTTTTTCCACAGACTCAAAAGTTAGAACCACCTTGTACAGCATAACAAACAACACCACGTGAAAGTACTGCACAGTAGCTTTCATTTGAATGGTCCAACTTAAGGATTTTATATAACAACACAAATGTTTGGACCAACTTGAAGAACACCATGAGCAGGTTCTGCTCTATAACTTTTATTAAAATGGAAAATAAAAAAAATAATACTCCTTAGCCGTGACTCAGATTACCTCCTTTTGCAAAAAGCTATCTGTACTTTCAGGTGGTTGTATTTATAATGTTTATCTTACCCTCAAATGATCAAGGAACTTGTACTTGGTGAAGAAAATTTCCAGCAGTCGTTTGCTTGTTATTCTGTAGGCTGTATCTACAGTTTCTTGAAGGGCTGTTCCTCCAAACTCTTCATCAGTTGTCAACTGAGCTGCAGCTAGAATAACATTTTATTTTGTTAACTTGATATTGTCCCAGATGTCATTAGCGATACAGTCAGAATCATAATCAGAAGCATAGTGTGTTACGAAATGGTGCAAAATCAAACAATGATTGCACTTGTGGTTCCATCACTTATGATCCAGCAAAACCCAGACTGTTGTAGTCACAAGCAGAAGTGGAACTGTTTATGAAGCGCTGATAACTCTACTCTAGAATTAACGTTGCTCAAGTAGTCCTCAAGTCACCTTGGAACAGCGCCCATGCTCTGACAAAAATTATTATTATCATTATTATTATAATTAGTATCATTATCATTATCATTAGTATTCGCATTGTTATTAATCTCAATAATAATCAAAGACTAGGGAGTACATTTGATGATCTCAATCCAAGGCTCTTTTTCCTTTGCCAAGTTGGTTATGTTGTCTTATTATATAAACACCAATGAAATACCAGGTGAGCTTTCGCGCGAAAACATGATATCTTCACACGTGAAAATAACATGTTATCTTCACACGTGAAAAGATCACCGCTGATATGGTTACATGATAAATCGCGCCTTTTGCAATCAATTTGATACTCACTGGTGTTTAAATAATAAACAGAACATTACATGGCCTCTTGGAGGTACGAAATTTCTCTTCTCGTGATGAAAAATATTTCACTAGTTATTTTTCAACACTCGAAGAGAAATTTTGTATCTCCGCGCGGTCATGTAATATCCTCTATATCCGCCCCTGCAAAATCGGTGGGGGTGCCAGATATGCGTCCCAAGATCCATTCATTCATGGCAATGAATACAATCTCAACTCCAATCTGTATTAGGAGTGCATTCTTTCTACGTTGAACATAATTATTATTTTAGGGAATGCAGGACTTCATGTACCTGATGCCTCTTGTGACCTGTTGTAATCCAGGTCCTTTTCTTCCCCTCCCCTGATGGGGCTGCGATCTTGGCAAACACGTCGGATGAAGTTGATGGATTTTCCGATGTTTAAGATCTGTAGAAAATGAAAAATATCAAGACACTATTGCAATGTTTCATAGCAGCAAGATTTTTTTCTAGTAGTGCTCATAATGTTAAGGACCCTTAAGTTAGAAACCACTGTAATTTGTGAAAGGGCTTCCTTGTAAAATGTTAGTAATAAAGAAATATAGGTCATTTACCAGGAGGTCCGTATAGCACTTAAAAAAAATACTGTGTCTGCAGTCTCGCGCAAGTAGCCAAGGGCCTTTCCACAAACCAAGGGTAAGTTTTCTTCCTACATGTATAAGGAAACTGCGAAATTCATAATTTTATATTGTGCATCATATTGTTCCTGTGTTTACAAAAACAATTTTTAAAAAAGTGTGAATTACAATAAATAATTTCAAAGTTTCTTCTTCCAAAATTTAGTATTCTAGTTAGCATTCTGTCTTACCATGACCATGGTCAACAGATAGGAAAATTCTGCCCGCCCCAGCCAGGAATGAATCAGCTTGTAGAATTTTTTAGGATACTGCATGCTCACAAATAGATAAATAAATAAATAAATAAATAGGGGAAGTAGTTCCCGGTGTTGTGGTCTGGTCTTTGTGTGTATACTCTCATGGTTGATTGGGAATGGTTAGGTGGTGGGTTTACCTAGCAGGGGACCTAGTGTTCTATTGTATGCCCACCTGCCTCAGGGCGAATTTGTAAAATGCAAATGCAAATGCAAATAAATAAATGAATAAATAAATAAATAATAGAAACCCCATGAAAATTTAAGGCATTCGAATTCTGTTAAAGTCGGTGGTACCTTAGTCCCAAGCTCCATGGAGATGAATGATGGCAGCATGGGTTTCCTGATACTGTACTTTTCATACCACAGCCGATCGTCTTTAGTGTCATAATCCACAGCAACAAAAAACTGAACAAGCAAACAGAGCTGAACATTAGGCAAAATAGATCTGCAGTGTGTGGGTACTGTGATGCAATTAAAATAATACACTCGCTAATTATAACTCCCTCAACCATTTTCTCACTTGCTCGCTCACATGCACTCAAAGTGGCTTACTACAGTTTTCTGGGGTGAAAGAAGGTCTTGAATCAAACTTTAAAAAAAAATGCTAACAGAAGTTTTCCTGGAGATCTTTTAGCACAATAAAAGCAATAGGGTTAATGTTGAGTCAGAAATAAAATTGAAATGCTCAAAAAGTGTGCAATACAGTAGAATGAGTCTTAAATGGGGGCCTGGGAACTACACCTTTTAGAGTTGTCTGACTCTAAATCTAGCCGGCAGACCCCACTTCAAAATTTCAGGATTTGGAAAGTGGGCAAAAATAAGTATTTACAGGGAAGAACAAGAAATTCTGTCAGGTAGAAATATGGCAAATGACAATGTTTGGGAAATTTGGCTTATTTAAAAATAATTTCCTAAAAAAAAAATTCTGACAGATTTTCTTAAAAAAATGTTTACATTTCCATTTTAGTTTTTTATCACAAGTACAAAAAACTGTTAGTAGTAAGCCACCTTAAGGTTGAGACACATGGTGAAACATTGTGTGCCGAATGTTATAACATTGTACATGTATGTCCACCGTAGGGACTGTATTCCTTCATTCTACTTAGGAAATCCTTCCTACAACAATCTCTAGGGTGGATACTCTAAGAGTGCTTGCCATTTGCCAGAACTGGCCGGCCAGAGCACCTAGTCTGTAAATTGAATGAGTCAGTTTGAAGAGATGGTGTAGTAAAATCTTGAAAAAATAATAACTCCAAAAATGGTACACACTATTTTGAAGAGATTTGGAGGACTAGAATAAAACTTATCCTTAAAATCGGTACACTCCGTTTATAAACTGAACGGTCTGGCCGGCCGGTGACAAAATAAACTCGTCACAATATAAACGTTATTTTTCATCTTTTCAGTCTCATTTATTTTGTTTTTACAGGTGCTTACCTCATTATACAAATCATCCAGTTCACCTTCATAAATCCATCTGTCGAGAATAACACGGATCGGGCGAGCAACCTGGAGGAATACATCAAAAAGTATGTAAAAATTAATAATACACTGTTGGTGAAGAGGGCAGGTTTACGGTCCCAAATTCAGCCCCTGACTAAATAAATCTAGTAAGTCTTAAACCAGTCTGGTATCTCTTCTTAGCAGTCGACTAAAAATAATGATTCTTTCTTCAAGCAATGTCACTTACATGTATGTCTTCAAAGACAAAGATTAATGATGCTTGGCATCATTCATGGCCAACAGAGAGCAACTCAAGTCAATTATACTGCTTTTAACACTGAAAGACCTCATTCTTTATGTAAAATTTCACACTTGCAGACCTTCTTACCAACATTTAGATGTGTTTTTTCAGTGAATGACACAGGCATACTTAGGAAAAGGAAATTCTCCCAAACCTATCATCTTCCAATTCATTGCTAATTTGGATGCTCTACCACTGATAGGAGACTTCTCAAGCAGTTTAAAGGCTATTAAGAGGAAAATATGGTTTAATCGAGATAACTTTAACAAATTGAATGACACTGAACTGAAATTTAGCAGATTAAAAGGTCTTATCATTCTGAAAATTTCTAAGCATAATAAGTAGTGCTATAGACAGGGCTTCTGATAGGGTACGAAAAAAAATTTGGAAATTATGTGGCACTTTTAAGTCTCATTATGCGGCAAGAAAGGTCTATTATGCGGCAAATTATGCGATTTCATTTTAGCTAATTTAACCTTGTTTTATTAGGTCTAAGAGGAGCACAATCCAATTTTTGCTGTTCAAGAAGCAATTAGAGCACGGGGAAATGAAGTAACAGCTGAAATAAATCATTTGTTGCCTCATTTCAAATTATTGAAAATCAGTTATTGCTAATTATGTTTGGTCAAGTCAGCGTTTGTCGTTCCCACCTGCATTTTTTTTCCGTGTTACGCTTGTGTGACTCAGCCTCAAGGTCACAAACTTTCGAAGATGATCAACCACTATGTTGCACGAAGAGCAAAACAACAGACCATCGTCAACATGAAATGTTCCTTCGGGGTACTTTCTTGCCCTGTCTTTTGCTGAAATATTTACATGTACAGGAAGGCGCAATCTATTTTTCTCCTGTGAAGAAGCGCTCAACGTTTTAACAACAAACTTATCCACAATGTTTATTCAATTAAAACAAAATAACTACATATTGCAAGCGACTATCAAGCAGTTTTCACGCCAATACCTACGTCGCAAGTATGAAGGGATCAAATGATGTCTTTAAAAAAAAAAATGATTGTGATTGGTGTATTTACATAAAAGGATTGTTTATTCCCAGCACCAGGTCCCCAACATGTAAAATGAAGCATAGAACGCCAGTTTGTTCGCTTGTTCAACGAACAAACGCTTCCAGGTGATTTTTGACGCCTTTTGACAGAAAAAAACTCCTTGAGATAACGTTTAAATTATCGGAGAACTTAACATTAAGCGAGAGTTTTGCTCCTTTTTTCTTAAATTGTGCGATTTTGTACAAGTTCTGCGATTTTTCATGAATTATGCGATTTGTTGCAATTTTAGGTCAATTATGCGAAATCGCAACATTGCATAATATCAGAAGCCCTGTATAGATCACGTGACATGTCACTTGATCGTTTATGTAAAAAAAGCAAAGATTTGACAGGTACATGTAGGCGATGGTTTTAAGAGAAAACATCAAACAAAAACACGTTTCTAATAAAGATTAAATATCTCCATCCCATCACGTTTGGAATGATAGTCTATTGCTCTCCAGAAAAAAAATTGTCAGGACAAAGGTCATTTCTTAGTCCACAATTCAACCTTTGATTGTCAATTTCTCCAAATGTAGAATGTTCAATATTTTAAATCTACTTTGGAAACACTAATTCAGTTATCCATATAAAGAAAATTCGCCGCCGTATCGCCGATTTACAAAATTTTAACTTTTTGGTCATGTGATCAAAATTATACGTTAAGGCAAAAGAAAACATCGAGTTTTATATTCAGGGAAAATTTCATCCTGTTCTAGGCAGACAAACTGAAGATATAGGGGATCATCCATGATTTCTGTACACCCTTCAAATCCAGGCCTAAAACTGCTTGAGTTGTGGGAGCTGGCCATTAAACTAGGTTCGGATGCAGTATGCAGGATGTTTGTCACATGAACCAACATGCAGTTTAATGGCCTTAGCTCCCACAAGTCTCCTGCAGCTCAGTGTTAGAGCTTCTGAACAAGTAATCAGAAGGTCTTAGGTTCGACTCCCGTTAGGAGAACTTAGATTTTCTTTTTCCGAGTATGCCTGTGTCACTTAGGCAAAAAAATACATCATTCTATCATTTATTAATCAGTCCTAAAAATAACATCAGATTTCTTTTAATTTGCAGTTCTTACCAGATTAAGGGTGTGTCTGACAAGTGACTTGACAAATGGATCACCATGTTGCATATTGGAATGAAGTGCAGATAACAGAGCACCTCCCTTCTTACCTGAAAAAAGGTTTGTGAAATGTAAATGAACCATATAATAAATAATACAACCAGGGCACCAAATTAAACTAGTTCTTCAGCGGTAATTTGGTGACTGGTAACTCTAAGTTAAGTAGCAATTTTGGCAACTCACAGGTTACCACAACCAACATTATCTTTTAGTTGCCATCTGGCAACTAAATCAAACTAAGAAAAAAATATTGCTCCATGCAGGAATAACATACAGTACATGTATGACTGGTACAAATCTCACCTTTACATGAATCAACTAATGCAGCAAGGGTCCTTAGCCTCATCAAGGGATCATATGTCCACACCATCAGCCGACGCAGAGTCAAACTCCCACTAGCCCCCTCCCCCACAAATCCTGCATCACCAATTTGTTGTTGCCCCTCCAGTACAGCCAGCAGTCTGTAGTATTCAGTAAGTTCCTGCTGTAATGCAGCACAAAAGCTTTGTCCGACCAGCCCCATAGCTTTGTCACCTGTGTGTTAAGTTTTACAATTTTGTGTTAAAACAATTAGTACTGTGTTTTTTTACCAGTTAACCTTACTCATACAAGGAATACTGTTTGGAAATACAGAGGAAGATACCATATGGATACTCAAGGGGTAGTATTATAACTTGCAACAAAACTGGAGCATTTAATATATTTTTATGGATTTCCCTTCAGTGAACAACCAATGACTGATCCAGATCAGTCCAATTAAACAGCTTTGTCTCCTGTAGGTAAAAAAGCTTCACACATTACTGTACAAGTTTTGCACATGCAAAGGGAGATAACTCCACATTATGCAACATGAATCTGCCCTCAGCAGCTCTTCAAAATACCCAGTACCTTTGCCACTCACTGGTTCAGAAAAAAGAATAGATTAAGTAGTTTTCTGAAGAAACTGTGGTACTGCATCAGTGGGAGAATTGGTTTGGTTTTGTAGCCACCGTAAAGAAATTCAAGTGCTGATGTTTTGAATGTTAGCCCTTTGTAAGAACGATTACTCTGACTTCCCTGCCCAGAAGGAAGATACTGTTACATATTCTACACTAGCATATTGTGTAATTCCCTACCTGCATGTGCATCCAGATACTTGCGTATTTTGCGGTAGAGCCAGCCAAGTTCAGCAAGTTTGTTCACAAGATCTCGGACAGCTTTGGGAACTCCAAGTTTGGAATCAATGCGATAAGAATCAGTGGATTGGTCAAGCTTGATAACTTTCCCCTCAATTCCTTGAAAAATGTAGATGATCTCTCGAAGCAGGGTAGCTTCAGCAACTTCATAAGAGGCTGAAAAAACAAAATGCATTGCAAAATGCAAAATGTATTTGGGGAAAGTGCTTGTACAATGAGAGTAGCGGAAATTTCCTAACTACATGTAGTATGCATTATCGACAGTTCTCTCCAAAGGAATTGATTGAGAGCCTCCTCAAGTTTGTCATTATTTTATGAAGTTGTTAGGAAATGAAAAAAAAAGTAGACAAGCATTTGTTCTAGTGATTAAACTCAAAATAACTGCAATAACTCTTGCCTCCATTGAAATTAATGCTCTTTTACAACCGGGGGAAATTTAAGGACTTTTTTTCATCTACTCATGGAAAAAGAAACACATGATTTGACTTTGGATGAGGCTTACATGTATCTGTCAACTTTTATGGCAATCAAAAACAGCTCTTACTGTTTTGTGTGTCATTTCCATAGCTCATTAACCGTACCACAGGTGTCACAGCCAAGGACTCTTGAGTACTGGGTATCCTGTTCTGGGCCACACTCAGTGACTGCGCTACAAGAGTTGCCAGATGAGACCCATCAGAAGCTTCATGTGTTATTACTTCATCGGCAAAATGCACTGATGGTGTTGGTCCATAATTTGGGGCAAAAGACGAAGGTGTAGGGGTGGGGTCAGATGATCGTGATGGTACACTACTGATGCCAGAGCTACTCTCTGTGGCATGTGTCATGGACAAAATACCAGGGGTATGGCTGGTGGGACGGTGGGATGCCTGTAGAGATGCTGCAGGTGTGGACGTTAGGAAGGTTGGTAGTCCACGGCCAAAGAAAGATGGGCGTCCTGTGGACTGTAAGAGAACCATGCAAAAATAACATAACAAGAATCTCTTGCCTCAATTTGAGCACACAGGTTGTACATTGTATGACTCAGATTTGTTTGGGATGGAAAAACACCATGGCCATCATTGAAAAAGAAACTTGGTCATATTAACAATGATTTTATGGTCAGTCAAAACCTAGCTTGAGTTTTTTAACATAAAAAAGATTGCACATAACCTTGTGTCATGCAAAGGAAAATGCCTTAACATGAGTTGGTGACACCAGAGGGCAAGTTGTGAGGTGAGATCCTACTGCAATGATGTGTTAATGAGTGGTCATGTAATTATAATCAATGAGGTGGATATCATTGATTCTTTAAGCCCAAAACTCAACATACATATTTTCCTTAGTGTAATCCAAAGATTTCTTAAGGTTCAAGTTAAGAGAATTTGTTTAAACATCAAGACATGTCATATTTGGTGACTACACGTATTTTCTTTCTTCTCATAACCTGTGTGCTTGAGCAAGTAGGCAATATTGTAAGTAGACATTACATGAGATGGCTAGCCACCAATATATGAGGTGAGTTTCACCGAACCATAACCTTCCAAAACTTGACCCATTCTCCGTTGTCAACATAAATTATTTTGTCCAATTACCTGGCCATGTGGATGTTCAGTCACTGAACTTTCACCAAGGCTCATCAAAAAATAAAGTATAGCCCATCTGTTTTGAAGAACGGGCTAAAAGAGAAATACCATTTAAAAAAATACAGTGAATTCAGCAATCAAATTAGATTCACTCTGACGAAGGGGCTCGAAATGTCAGCTCTCCATTCCCTTGACGATAGCCATTTATTAATCTATATTGCACAGTTATCAATAAAATTATCCTCTGCACATTACAGCATGCATGATATCAACTCTGTTGATAAACCAAATATTTGTTTCCATTCCCCCACCATTGCAGCACAGTTTCTTTAGAAACTAAAAAATGCATTAAAATATAACTTTATTCCTAATCAAGTACTTAGTTTTGTGACAAACTCATGTTGTGTTAAGTTTTACTTTTGTGTATATGATAAACAACATGATAGCTTTTGATTTTATTTTTGTTGTATGATTTAGTGACTTTGATATAGATTGAGACTTTTCGTTTGCTTTCTCCTGGTCTTCTACTGCATTTTGGCTCAAGTCATTGAGAAATTCTCATTATACACACTCACACAAGACTCATGCTAATGTTGCCTTTTCAACTGCTGCAAAATAATACATGTACCGGTATATACAAGACTTTTGACAAAACTCTTTTGAAATAACAAAAATAATTGAACTTTAGTTTAGTACATATAGTGTTGGTTCCATGTTGACTACTTCACATTATTGAACAATACATCAGCCATAAATCTACATAGTATTACCTGAGAGGCAAGTTTACGATACAACTCAGAAAAGACAGCAATGTCCACCTCCCGTTTCTCCTTAAGTACTAACAATAAAATGGAAATTAATGAAATACACTAAGTTATAAATAAATTAAGTTATATGCAATTAAGGTAACTATGAATACATGTAAATGCACTGTTGGTTGGATTCTTACATATTAAAAAATACAATTTTGATGACTTTTTTTTACCATCCACAAAAAATATTTTCTACACAAAATTACTCCATCAGCAGAGGTGCAACTAGAAGACTGTTATCTGACAAAAGCCAATAAAAATTACTTTACCCGTATTAGATGAAATCTTAATTAATGATGATGATAGACTATAAAGCCCATCATAATAATTAAAATAACTGAAAATAAAAATAAAAGAACCAACTGTTGATTGGTTATAATGTCTGCACAAATGTTTTTTGTACCAATGATTATTATTATTTTTGTATCTCCAATAAAATCTCCCTTAAAAAAAATTTGTCTCACCAAAATAAATGGCAACTTCGTCAGACAATGCAACCACATACATCCTTCCAGAAAAAAAAATTACAGCCCTGACCAGATGTTGAAATACAAAACGTTACAATAATTACACAACAATGATCAAATAATTCTGACAAATATAACATACATTTTCTTTTGATCCTCTCGACCACTCGAAACTCATCTGTTGCTACAGTCGGAGCAAAACGACTACAGAAACACAAGATTAATAATGCATAATTATTCCATAATACTCTGTAAACTGAAAACACTAAAATATGAGAACCTGAGTTCTCATAATTATGCCACAGACATACATGTAAGGTCTGTAACAAGGCCTGCAATACTACCTGGGAAGCTATTTCGGCAATTGAGAACATGAGCCTGGTCTGAAATACATGTAGGGTCAGTGCTTCAAGAATCAAGCCATCAACCCAATCCCCACCCCACCCTCCTATCCCCCCACCTCCACCCCTGCTTTTAAGAGGTCTTGTTTGTGCAGTTAGACCTGGTTCAGACACCATACTTCATGAGCTGAATCAAATTCAATGAATTAAGTTCATGTGACGTACAGCAATTCGGATTGGCTCAGATTTTCCTGCCTGGCTAATAGCGGGGAATAATGGCTGTGGACCGGCTTTGATTCAGACGCTGTACTTCACATGAGCGGAATCAAATGCAGAAATTGATCAAAATCCACAATTTTCTTCAGTCATAGTAGGCTTCAGTGTATTAATTTTGGCTGAATTAAGTTCGGCGTCTGAATCAACTCAGCTGGGATCAGCCGGGATTGATAATTTGGGTAGACCGGTCTTAATTCGAAATCAACTTGGCTCATTTGAAGTACCGGACCTTACTCTAGCATGCATCACATCATGAGGATATTGGTCGACTATCAATGATAATATAATTAAGCTTATTGATGACAAGAAATAGGTGATAACAATAAGTAGAATTCCGTTTTACAATAAAATAATAATAATAATAATAATAATAATAATAATAAGGAAACTTCAATTAGTGAAGATTGATTGGTCATCCCTCGATTTGCTAATATTCATCAACCTGTAGTAACTGACCATCAGAAATCATCGATTTTGCTCGAAATCATGATCAGTTGGATTACCTTTATAATTTAATATTAAAACTTAAGTTGAGCTTAATTTTTCCGTTTCCATTAAAAAAAATAAATAAATAATTGCGCATACCTTCCCAGCAATTTAAGAGCATACTGAAAGTGCTCAGATATTTCTGGTGACCTGCCTGTATCAAGAGAAAAGAAGAAAAGCCATCAAAAATGAAACTAAACAATTGTAGCAATATCGAACTAGTTATTCAGGTAAATACATAAAATTATTCCGGTTCTTGGTACCTTTGGAGTCAGTTCCTTTCCCGAGGATCCGACAGCATAGCTTGTGTAGAAGAGTCTCAGGGGCATTGGGATTGTCTGTAGAAGACTCTACCATTTTTAAAACGTAATCAAATGTCTAGTTTGAAGTTTGTTTGTCCGCCATCTTGAAAACTGCCCGCCAAATCATCTATGCGTGACGCATAGTCCTCACAAGTTCACCGCTGAAATAAATTTCGGGGCAAGCGGGCCGGGATTCTTGGGTGCGGTTGTCCCGAGGAAACAAAAGCTCCTAGACGACACAATTTTCACTCATTGAACGTCCGTGGGGTGTTTTGTATTTATTCATGTATTTATCCATGGTATCCCTCGGCGAATGAGCTACCCTCTGCGCATACCTAAACACTGAGAAAACCTACTCCCCTATCTAAAACGTAAAATCAAATGCAAGGCTGATCGGACAGCTAAAATAATTTTATTGCCCAATATTTCGGTTAGACAATACTAACCTTCTTCAGGGGCGGCAACTCATTAATTGTAACCGTTTATTTCCAATTTTTACTTAGCTTTTTGCCGCCCCTGACGAAGGTTAGTATTGTCTAACCGAAATATTGGGCAATAAAATTATTTTAGCTGTCCCATCAGCCTTGCATTTGATTTTACATTTTATTCAACATTGCTGATCCTGATCTACACAAAGATCCGGCTACACTTTGCTGCTGTTTGTACAAGTGGTCCCTGCACTATTCAAGAGTTCCCCTATCTAAGCCTGTCAAGCCATATAGGTATGTGCAGCGCCAAAGAGTATGGTTTTTGAGACATTTTGGTCAGAAATATGGTAAAGATTTTAACCATTTTGGTCTGAAAGTATGAAAACGGGTATGGGTTTTACAGGAATGGGTATGGATTCCAGAAAATGTTTAAAACACGACAGCGACATGATAGAGACCAAACCGACAATCAAAATGCAACCGTGGACAGCTGTTTCGAGCTGGTTGGCTGTCGTCAACCAAACGCTAACTGACCTCGCGTCTATTGACTACTTCTTGCTGCTACACCGTGCTGACGAGCGCCAACCAGCTCGAAACAGCTGTCCACGGTTTCGACTCTATCAAGTTGCTGTCGTGTTAAAAGCCCGGAAGGGGGGGGGGGGGGTACTCCCAAAAAAAATGAATAGGGGTGTGCATCCCGCTTCCCAAAACCCTTACCCTATTTATGACCTGACCAAAAATTTGATACCCTATTTATGACCAGTTCAAAAACCCCTGGAGTCCAGAGCGTGACCGGAGCGCATGACAAGCCGTTGCGGCATGTACACAGTTGCTGTAAACATCATGATGAAGAAGTAGCTTCTTCAAAAAAAAAAAATTCAAGACTGACTAGAGTGCAAAACTTGATACCGTATTTATTACCAAAATGGGTAAAATCGATACCCTATTTATGACCAAAGCGGCTGAAAAACCATACCCTTTGGGGGCGCACATACATATAAGGGAGTACCCCTCCCCCCCCTCCCCCGGGGCCGTGTTAAAAGTTTTCACGCTACGCAGTCAGATCAGCCTTGCAGTCATTTCAGTTACTTACTATATATTCATTTTTGGCTGATCAGATCTTTTACAGATCCTGCGTATACTTGAAGCATTTTCGTTCCGGTCCTTTCCAGTTTATCCTTTATGGATTCAGGAGACCAAGGGCACCAAGGTCTGAAACTGGGTATGATTTTCAGGGCCAGGGGCCCGTTTCTCGAAAGTCCCGGTAACTTTATCGGGCCCGATAAGTATATTTTGAAATGTTTTTTCGCCGATTACACAGTGATTACAGACATGGTACTTGGCCAATGTTTTCATAGAATTATAAGATTTTAAAATTTAGTATTCAAAGCTAACAAAAATTGACTTCTGTTAAGAAACATTTATCACCAACGACACTCATCATGACTCATCGGGCCCGGTAAGCCGGGAATTTCGAGAAACGGACCCCGTCTGAAAAGGGGGTCGGCATACAGTGGAACCCCGGTATAACTCGAACTCGGATAACTCGAAAACCCCGCTAACTCGAACTAAATTTCGTTTCTCTTGATCAAAATTTACCCCGATAACTCGAATTTCTGGTTCTTATAACTCGCCACGGATGCCCATTGAGATATCCCATTAGTTTTTATTATCTGACTATCATGTGATCCAATTCTAACACTAGAAAGACTGTACGACCCAAAAGGGAACATAACTTGAGTGTATTAAATAAACTAAGTTACATTTACAGTATTGCATTGTCGTAAGAATGCATAATCGTTACAGTTGTTGCAAAATGTATTAGTTTCTCGTGAAAAAGTTTAAAAAGTTTAACTTGCACTGTATTGTATACCGAAGTGCTGAAAATCAATGAACTATTAATTATCAACCCGGAAGATTGAATATTTTAAACGACCCCAATAACTCGAAACCCTGCTAACTCGAATAGTTTTTCGTTTCCCTTCAGAGTTCGAGTTACCTGGGTTCTACTGTACTAAATATTTTGGTCTAAAATGGGGTCAGAGTTTGGAGAACCTAGCCGTGCACACCCACCAAAAATTACGAGGAGTAATTCCCTCTCCTCCCCTCCTCTCCCCCCCCCCCCCCCCCTTTCCCTTTCCCGGCCATCACCAAATAAAAGAACGGTAACTGAAGCTGGCTTTTCCACGCGCGTACGTTTACTGCCAAGTGATCTCTTCACGTTGAATGTCCAGAAATTCAAGGAACTTTCAGTCTGATTTGCAAAAGATAAAATAGGACATTCGAAGTAGGCACTGGCGTTTATTCTTAGACAAAAAATAAAGTTTTTGAATCCAGCTGAACAGACAGAAACAAGAGCCCTTGGTGTAATTGAAAAAAAGAGCCCTTGACTCTCCTGACATGGCTATAGCTGAGAAAGTGTTCTGGACTATACCCCCCCTCTCTCTCTCCTCCCCCCTCCCCAATATGAAACACAAACCACTGTAGAAAGGGACTGGAAAAATGTGTTCGTTAACTCGGGGGCAGTAGTAAGAGGGGCAATTATAAGCTCAATTTCCCATTTTTTTCATTTGTTAGAGGAATGTATGGGGATAAAAGCGGGACAAAAGTGCATGAGTAATGAATTCAAGATGACGTCGGTAGATGGTTGGAATGGGATGGAAGAGAATAGCTGAAAAAGTGAAGAAATGAGAAAATTAACAATGTAAATGATTTTTCCATATATAACTGTTGCTTATTGACCTAGTTCATTCAAGCACAAGGTTTGAAGATAAAATTTAAGTGGCTACAAAGTAGTCACAGTAAAGCAAGCAAAATGTTCTTCGCCCTTCCGTCGATAATTTATCAAATATGAATTATCACCTTTTTGAGTATCAGACAGAGAAGAGAATGCTGACTGACAAAGGCAGTTCTTCAAATCAGGATCGATTTAACACACCACCACCGCTTTAACCGAAACAATCGGTAAGATTTAAACCGCGTTAGAATTTGAACTTAAATTCCTGCGTGAGGTAATGTAAATGATTTCTCTATATATTACTCTGTTGTTCATTGACTTAGATCATTCAAGCAACAAGCAGTCCAAAAGCAATACAAATTAAAGAGATAGGAGGAGAAAGAATCATTTCACAAATTTAGCTTGCTAAAGAGGCGAGGTGCGCTTCTATTGCCGAAATTGAGATTTTCAAAGTGAAAGAATCCAACGGAGATGTTTTGTTGTGGGCCGTCGTTGGCTACTGCATCTGTCGGTACAACTCCCAAATGCTGCTTTAAGTGTTTTTTAAAGTTATTTTCTTGTTGTCGTGGTAGAATCGGTGACGATGGACAAGATGGTCATGATAATGGTCACTACATTCATTTGAAATGCGTACTAGCTTGTTGCGGTGGTACAGTCGCAGATAACGATATTGCAGATAGAACCAACAGAGAGGAGGGCTGTACAGAGCCAGAACAAAAGAAAACACGAAAAACGAAAACAAGAAACAAACGAGAGAAAACTGTCCGAATAAAAAAAAACTGATTTATAGTGTTGAGTAAGAAATCGAAAGACTCAAAAACAACAACTGCAGAGGTTGAATAAGGAGTTGGATAAGGCATGCAAGTTATTGTTGTTTTAAGCGTGGTGACTTTGATCTTTTTGAATTAATTACTAGTGTGTATAACAAGGTCTACATTAGTGCTATAAAGTAATCTGCACAAGAGTATTTTAGTCATGTTGAGCGCTAAAAGTGAACAGTTATTAAACGAAATCTATTACAATGTAAACCACCCAGCAGGTTTTAGCAATGCCTCGCGACTATACCATGCGGTTAAGGAAAAGGGGTTAAGATTCCAAGATGTACATGAGTTTTTAAGTCGCCAACGTTCTCATCAGTTGACAAGACCCAATCGTTACAATTACACAAGGCGCCGCACAGTTAGTATGGGCTTGGATCACTTCTGGCAAGCCGATTTAGTTGAGCTTGCCCACGACGCCTATTGAACCTATTCTAGACGAATAAATAAGGGGGTAAATTCCCGGGGGGGTACTCCCTTATATGGGCTATATAGGTATGTGCGGCGCCAAAGGGTATGGTTTTTCGGCGGTTTTGGTCATAAATAGGGTATCGCTTTTAGCCATTTTGCCGCCATTTTGGTAATAAATAGGGTATAGATTTTTGCACTCTAGTCCTGGGTTCGATTTTTTTTTAGAAGAAGCTACTTCAGGTCATAAATTGGGTAGGGAAAATCGCAGATTTTGGTCATAAATAGGGTAAGGGTTTTGGGAAGCGGGCCGCACACCCCTACCCAATTTTTTTTGGAGTACCCCCCTGGGGGTAAATTATTTGTTGACAGTTGTAGACGTGCTTTCAGAACATGCTTGGGTTGTACCTCTAAAAACAAAATCGGCACAATCGGTCAGTAGAGCACTAGAAACCATCTTTGTCACGTCACAGCGTTGGCCGAACTATCTCACGACAGATGAAGGAAAAGAATTTTACATTCTCTCGTAAAAAAGTTGCTAACAAAACACAAAGTGCATCACTTTAGCGTGTACAGCCGTATGAAAGCTAGTTTATCGGAACGCTTCAATCGCACTCTCAAAGAAAAAATATATCGATACAAGATAGCAAATGGAACACGCAAATTTATAGATGTCGTGCCTTCTTTGGTATCGGGATACAACAACGCTGACACCGCATAGGGTTAGCTAAACTATTACGAATAGTAAGCGAAGAAATGTACAACAAGTATTGGATTGCACCTGATTGGCATTTTAAGGAAGCAACACCGGCTAAAGCTTTCATTGCGATAAAAGACCCTAAAACGTTTAACTTGAGAGTCATCAAGCACAATATTGTCGAGGAGGCGGTGACGGACAGCATTGTTCCCTACATCGGTACATTGCAATGCAAGAATGATCACACTGTAGTTGTAAATCTACCCACATACTATTCACTGGAATTACAACAACCAGACTCCGAAGCTTTTACTCCCTTGGCGCAAGAAAATAGACAAATAGACCGTCTTGACTGATACAAAACACGCTAATCAATTTGAAAACTTTTTGGCACAAACACCAAAAATATACCATGGTCATTTATCACTACTAAAAGCCAAATCGTTTGTTAATCAAAGAGAGGAACCACAGTTGTACACGTTTACTCTACAAGGGAATCAAAACGAAACCGCCATCGTGGAACCATCCATTTTACACTACAAGCAGCTGACCAACGACAGTCAGCACACTCATCTAAGGGTGGATATAAAGAACTGATCCCGAAGGACTCTATCCTTCATTTTATACAGGAGCTTTATCGTTTCAGTTACGGCTAAAAGCATTCGAAGACGAGTGGTACCAAGATGTATAAAATCAAAGATTCAGATAGCAGTTTCGAACTCACTATTTGGCAAAAAGAAATGGGTTCGAACTCCTTTATTGAGCAGACATACTTGAAACCGTTTATACTCGATAAGCATTACGAAGTGGCAGTGACACAAATTAATTTGCCACACACTTGGATTAACGTGGACATTGAGGCAAACGAGATGAAATTGATAACGAAAGGGAAAAGTGTCTCGTTTAGCAAAGGCTGTTACAGGACTGTCGCAGATGTTGCAAGAGGTGTGCAAAAAGCACTCGGTGGTGGAGTTATATACGAACATGTACAAATGATACACTTGGAAAGCTTGTCTTGGATAAAGATGTACACTTGTTTATGGCAACGAACATTGCCAGAGCTCTGGGCATGTTGTCTGAGGACGGAAATGATATTGCCCCGCTTTTGAAATTACTATATGGTCGAAACATTCAACCACCTACAGACAAAAGGCACCCTGGCTTTGTACTGTTAACGAGCAGTGACAAAACAAATTATACATCATTTATCATACCGTTGCCGCCCGAGACAATTTGCGCTCATCAGCTCTCAAGGAAGACCTTCCATTCGATTATAGTGACTTCTGACATAGTGAGGGATAGTTTTGTAGGAAGTGAGACCGTTCCGATACTATTCAAACATGACGTAAACACTAAACCAGGTTTTTTAGAAGTAAGTGATTACACCTAAACAACCCGACTACAAACGCTTGAGAGAATATGTCTTTGATAGACTGAAAATAGAACTGAATGATTCTCAAGGGCGACCCATTTTGTTTCAAGGCGGTGAGATCAGCGTTACGCTTCATTTTCGCAAAAAAAAAATTACCTGTAAAGGGAAAAAAATATAAATTGAGGTTGCAATAAAAATTTTTTTCATTATTACAGTTGTCGTAGAACTGTCGACATGAATTTCGCGCGACTGAAGGGCAATGGTCCTTTTGTGAACTGGGGGCATCAATCAGGCAGAGGTATTTATTCGAACGGCGAAAATCCATATCAAAAAGGTGGTTTTCGCTCCGGTGATCAAAAAGGGAGAGGTGGTACTTACTCGAGCGGAACTGACCCATATCAAAGAGGTGGTAATTACGGAGGGATGCGAACAGTTCAAAGAAGGCGTAATGTTGCATTATCGACTTACGGCAAAAGGATTAGTAAAACAACCAAAGGCTATCAGCGAGGCGGTTCGTGGGTTGCAGCTCTTCCGATCGCGTTGCAGCTACTAGAATCACTGCAGGGTGGAAGAGGAAAACAAAGAGGGGGTAACATTTTTTCCAAAGCTAAGTCGCTTGTGAGAAAAGGTACAGGAGTTTACAAGAAAGGACTAGCAGGTTTAGACAAAGCATTCAACAGCAAAGCAGGACAGATCGCTCTGCAACTAGCTACACAAGTGGCAAATATGCCGTCCGTGAGGAATAACAAATACGGCAGATACGCAAAGAAGGGTGTTAACGGTCTAAACAAATTGAAAGATTTTGCAACCAAACAGAAGGGTACTGGACGAGGGCGTTCTTTGAGACACATAGGTCAAACTGGACGTGGAATTATTTTCGGCAAAAATTCACCTTTCAAAGACATACCTATAATAGGTGACATTTTTTAGAGATAGTAATACACTATTGTTATGCAGTTGTAAGTCAAATAGTGTATCTGACAGTATATATAATAAAAAATACGTTAGGCTAATCAGTCAGTTGTTCACTGTGTCTTGCGAAGTACACATCGTGTTAATATGTCAAAGCGTAAAACGAGTCCTCAAGTGTATGCCGAAAGGTATTCCTACACTGGATACACTGTGGCCACCACTCACGCACCACAGTTTGATCCAAACGTCATCGTGCAGGATAACACGCGGGAATTAACCAGAGAAATCAAAATCTTACCCCAACCTTTTGTAAACCCAAGGGGTGCTACTAGTGTAAGATCTATAAAGTTTCTTATACCACCTGTTGTAGCTGAAACATGGATTCCGTCTGAATGTAGCCTGTCTCTCAGCTATGACGTTTACAAAGCAGATGGTACCGCCTTGACAGCCCCTGCAGCAGCTGCTAACGCCAGTAACATGCATGCACGTTATGCGGGGTGGTCTAATGCCATGCTGATCGACGATATAAATGTTACCATAAACGGGTCGACGGCCTTGCAAACCTTGGATAGAGAGTGGCCTTTGCGTAAATATGACTTTTATTACCAATGCTATGGATTTAACACGTAAAAGACCAGCGGCTACACAGATTTTTGACTGGGACGAAGAGTTTGACTTGATTGTAAATCCTACAGATAAAATAAGAGTGGGTACCGCCACAGTTGGTGGCGAGAATGTGCAAACCAACGTAAAGGAAAGACAAATGCAACAAGTCCTTCAACAACTCCCTGCTAATATGTTCATCAAACCGCTACCAGGAGATTTTTTTTCCATCAACCAGCTCGTGCCTTACAGTACGGGGTTAGAGGCGGAAATTTCTTTCAAAGATCCCTCTTTCGCGTTTATTTGCCGAGCTGAGCACGCCAATGGGCTAGATACTGCCCAAGCCCTTAAATTCACTGTAAACAGAGAGGGAACATACTTGAAAATGCACTTAACGCAAACGATGCCACAGAATTCTGGCAATATTTCTGGAGTATGAGTGGCTCAGAAGAAGATGACCGTTAGGATTGGTATTGGAAACGAGGACAAGTGCTGGATGGTGGAAAGTTTTTCATACCTGTGGACTTCAGTACAGCTAAAGATGGAGGAAAAACTACTGGCCCATTTATCGAACATCCTGTGGACGTTGAACTAACTTTCGGACCTCGAGAAGCTCACTTAGGGGGAGATATCAATAACATGCGTCTTCTTGCCTTTTACAGCACAATAAAAAACTTGTGGCTCTCGGATCCTATCAATAAAAGTTACTATCAGCCCAGAGAACAGACGGATTATCCTGGTGCTGCAGGGAGACCGATCACTCCAGGTGGAGAGCCCCTGAGCAAGATTATGCGGGCATGAAAGAAAAAAAAAGCGGATATGCACGATAC
The DNA here is from genome assembly GCF_977016875.1 of Pavona decussata. Taxonomy (NCBI): domain Eukaryota; kingdom Metazoa; phylum Cnidaria; class Anthozoa; order Scleractinia; family Agariciidae; genus Pavona; species Pavona decussata. Next base: position 1,653,514 of record NW_028145538.1, on the reverse strand, counting down.
ATTTCAATTGCTTAAAGTGTGCACCAGAGACAAGCATATAAGTAAGACGTTTTTGGGTGTCTTTGCAGGAGATCGCTTTCCCAAGCAACGACTAGTGCCTTGTTGCTTCATTATTAACACAGATAATAGCGGTAAGCCAGGCAGGCCAGCATTGGATAGCCATCTACGAAAAGAGTTCCACCGATCCCAGTCAAAACACATTTTTTTGACAGCTACGGTAGTGCACCTTCCGAACTGAACCCGCTCTGGAAACGTTTCGACTCCTACAAACGTAGTAACAAAGACTATCAGCAAAAACATTCGACATTTTGCGGAGATTACTGCATTTACGTTCTCAAGTTGCTCAATGCGGGAAAAACATTGCAAAATGTACTAACTCGTTTTGACCCCCAAGATAAACTAGGAGTACAACGATAAAAGAGTTTCTGAACGCGTTCATGCTGAGTATCCTAGACTTTTAAATACATCGTCACACCCTCATATAAAATTGTCAAAGTTGTATAAGCAGGGAAGCAAATATCAATAAAAAGCACGTTACTATTAAAAAAAGTCTCATTCTCGGTTAACACGACCATGAATCCACACCTGCCATCAATTTTTTCACCCTGCATAAATTTGTATTTCAGGACAAAGTTATTCTGGGAAAACGCATTTTTTACTTCAGCTTTTGAGTAATATAAGCGCGTACTTTGATACAGACGGAAGACCTTTTAAAAAGATTGTATATTGTTACGGGAGTCAATGGCAAGATATATTCGAAAAGTTCCAAGCAATAGGTGTTACGTTTCACGCAGGACTACCTGAATCATTTGACCAGCTGTTTGAGAAAACCGAAAAACCATGTATGCTGATCGTGGACGATCTTATGAGTGAATCGCAAAAGAATCAATTTATGGAAGACATGTCCACTAAAGGAGTTCATCAACAAGACTGCACGCTCATAACTATTGGGCAACATCTATTTGCTCAGGGAAAAAACAGCGTTACCATGCGAAGGAACATTCAGTATTACATCCTATTTAATTCGCTCTCTGACAAATTGCCCATTCAGCTCTTGGGTCATAGATTTATGAGAGCTGGTAATCACTTTATCGCCTTGTTTGACTATCTAATGAGTGCCAAATTGTATAATTATCTTCTGATCGATTTGCATCCCAGACTGGGAGCACTGTTAAACAAAGAAATCAAGATTCGCAATAATATCTTACTGGGTGAAAAAGACGAGCACGGGGAAGAAGGTATAAATTGCTTCGTGCATAAAGGCTACCATAGTAAAGGTCGTTGACTACAGCCATGGACAGACTAAACGAGAATGCACCTTTAAGGCTGGTTTTCATATGATCGCGGATCGCAGATCGCAATAAGGTCTGCGATCGTCTGCGATCATATGGAAACACTTCTGCGATCGTCTGCGATCCTGCGATCGTGATCGCAGACGATCGCAGAAGATAGAACCATGTTCTATCTAAAGGCTGGTTTCCACATAATCGCAGTCGATCGCAGACGATCGCAGAACGCAAACAATCGCAGACGATCGCAAAAAAGGCTGTTTCCATATAATTGCAACGATCGCAGAGCCGACCGTAGCCATACGTTTTGGTGAGCGGAAATGTAAAATATACACGCGCGTGTAGGCTGAAAAGCAAACAACATCGCGAACGTGGAAGAGCAGAAATTTTGCCGCAAGCAAATTTACTTCTTCTTTTTGTCATGAAGCGAGTCGTCGTCAGCTCTAAAACCGTCGAAAACATCGGTTTTGGATTCGATAACGACCGTACGTAGTACTTATGTTGCGAAATTTGGCCACCGCTTCCCCGGCCGATAAATAAAACTTCTGCCCGATTTTGTCCCAACAGTTGGCCTTTTGTTCTTGTCTTTAAAATCTTTTCTGCCGCGATTGTAAACACATTCATAACGAGCAACTTCCTCCATAAATTCCTCCAAATGACAACGAAATGATTGTTGCTACATAGACCGTTCCTACCATCAAACACACGAGCGTTGAATCGTGGGAGAGAACCCGAAATATTATGGGATGCGTTTCGATCGCAGATCGCAAAACTTTGATTTCCATATGATCGCACAATGGCAATTGATCGCAGGGGATCGCAGACGATCGCAGGAGATAGAACATGGTTCTATCTTCTGCGATCGTCTGCGATCACAATCGCAGGATCGCAGACGATCGCAGAAGTATGTTTCCATATGATCGCAGACCTTATTGCGATCTGCGATCTGCGATCCGCGATCATATGGAGACCAGCCTTTATGTTCTATCTTCTGCGATCGTCTGCGATCGTCTGCGATCATGATCGCAGGATCGCAGACGATCGCAGAAGTATGTTTCCATATGATCGCAGACGATCGCAGACCTTATTGCGATCTGCGATCTGCGATCCGCGATCATATGGAAACCAGCCTTTACTGAACGAATTCATCAACAAGAATATATACAAGTTTTGACAGTTGACAATGTAGTCAAAACAATTGCTGGTGTCGTTCGTAATTATCTCTTGGGAAATGTTCCGTATTCTTGCAAGGATGTCGAAACATCCACATTTACAAAGAAGTTATTAAGATTTCGGCAATATCCTTTCCTACTAAAAATCGGGAAAAGACGGTCCACTGTCAAAGAACGCCGAGAACTCATTTTTCTTAATGCATCGATAGTAAAACAAGTTCTACGACATGCCTTTCAAAAACTACAAAAAGATCCAAGAAAATGCTGTAAAGACCTCAGCCTAAGAGAATATAAAGAACCACTCGTTCGTTTGGTCAAAGGAGAAGCATAAAAGAAGCTGAACGCTAAAACGTACCGTCATTTTTACTAAGACATTCATCATGACCGATAGCGAAGCTGCGAAATATTTTGACAATTTCAAATTAGTGCCTAGAGAAATGGACTGTAAAAGTGGCCGAAGCATCTAACACGGAGGCCAATGGGCAGACTCGGCTAACACGGAAGATTTAAATCGCTTAAAATTACTTAAGCTGCAAGAAAATAGTGATCTGTCTCGATTACAACAAACTCGAGAGGACATGGAACGCGCTGAAAATCGACATCGAGCTTTAGCCAGGAAAAAAGCTGAAGGAAACGAAGATGCGGCAGAACCCATAAATGACACGCTTGATGGCCGAATAAATAGTTTGGAATCTTATCTACATCGAATGATTTAAGCTACAGAAGGGGTGAGCAGAAACATTCTCAAACAGACCAATATGCGACCAACAATGGGGTCCACAATCATGCAGCAAGCACACTATAGCAGTGACTATGCTAAATACTCTCCCGTGAAAGCTTCTTCGCCATATAAAGCACATATACCTCGTAAAGTGACTAAAATAGCCACAAACCCCGCTGAAATAGCCAAAACTAAGCATCGCAAAGTCAGGAAAGGACACGATTTCATGTATGGCAAAGGTTTAAATGATTTTTTCAACAAGGAAAGACCTTCACAAACTTTTAATATACCTAATAGTTAGGAAAGTGTACTGTAGAGATAATAAATATTAAAAAGCGTTCTCTGTTTTTTTAAAAAAATATATACAATAACTACGCTTGCGAAATTGAGTGTCAATTGACACAGAAAACAAACAAACAAACAAAGAAAAATCCCTAAGGTGAATGCAATAAAGTAGGCCATTCCGGAACTGTTGTATTAAACATGGCTCCACGTGCAGTCAACTCAAACCCAACACACTTGCAACCGTGAGCACTTAGTGTAAATACCATTTGCTTATCCAAGATTGTGTGGTCAGTTCTCGCTAAAAGTGTTCTTATTAATCTAAAAAAAGGAAATAATAACCGTTTTAGATGTTCAAAATGTAACCTAAACCTTCTTGGGTTATCAAATCGTATAACAATAAAAATCTTTTCAAGTTCAAAACCTTCCTGCACTGAATGTGCGCATAACAAGGCCATTTTTTGTCGAAATTCCGTATTGTTCTGAATGCAGAAATACTCCCCCACCGTCTCAGAATATCCTGAGGGCTGAAACGACAATAGTTGTTCGATAACTTCCATTTCATTGATTAAGTCTCTCAGCTCCATAAACTGTTCTCTTGAATTTTGCCGAATATGGCTTGCTGGTAACACCGGGGCAGCCTCGTCGAGGGAACTCGTCACATTTTCTGGGTGTTCTTGATCGCCTATACCCGTCAGTGAATCGTTGATCTCGACATCGTGTCCCTCTATGTTTTTAAAGGGAAAACGGCAGTGTCCACATTTTTTCCAGCTTTTGGCCGAGGTATCCTGACACGTCTTATGACAGAAGGCTAAACAACATTGTAAGCGTATAACATTGGTTAGGCAGGTAAAGCCTTGTAGTTTACGAAAAAAAAAAACACTCGAATTCACTTTCTATGATCTCTGCATCGATGTTCGCAAGTCGCTTGCTTCGTGTCAGAGCCATCACGCTCAACTGAAGTATGAAGCTTTGCGTCTACCTACTGTACTGATACAGGGTATATAGTCCAGCGGGAAAGATGAAAGTTACAAAAAAAATGGAAAAGAATAGTACTCTCAAAGAATGTTGCCACAACCCTAATGAAGGAAGCGTTTCTGTGAACGTCCTTTCTATATGCTAATAACGACGTCTATATCCTTTGTCAGAGATTTAAAGGCTGTAAAGTTTCTGAGCCGCTGTTTTGGTTTTTTTTTGTTACCTTTTGTTCTTACATAGAGATCACAAGAATTTTTGAATACTTGCCGCGTTGTTAATAAAGGATACGACGCATAAAAAGGGGGGCTGTGATAATTTAAGTATTTTGCAATACAAGCTGCATTTATTCAAGGGCAGCATTTAATCAAGAAACCACTGAAGAAAAGTACTTGGCTAAAAAGTAAAAGTGTTGAGAAAACTGATGAACTTGCAAGGATTTGCACGAAACAAGGTAAAATGGAATTTCTTTTATAAATGTGAATTAAGAAAGATGGTATGATTGTATGACTTGTGCATGTGTAATGGCATTTTTTCTTACTTCTATTTTAGGTCTAACGTCATGCAGGATAAGTTTGAACTCCAAGAAATTCTTCGACTTATCGTGCCTTTGAAAGAAAGCATAAAATGCTCAGAAATCGTGAGGGCTAGAGCAAGGCGAAGTGACTCTTTGGTTCGCATTGACGGCCAGTATCTTGGGATTTTCAACCAATAATGTTCGGCTACTGTGGAAATGGAACTTGTGAAACTGGCAACTTCGCGGAACTCTGGTAAACGGGCTTACTGTTCAATTTCTTTTAGTCCATTTGCCGTGGCGCAGTCCAGCCTTTGTGAGTAAGCTTTTGGCTCTTCGGACTAGCTTCCTCATAGAGCTTTTACGCTTAATGTTACTGGCTCTAAAATTCGACTTTGTCAACCAGTTTTTGGCCACTAACAAGGCCACAGGCCCGCAAAACGGATAAACTTCTTGTCGAATGGTTATAACGGATCTCTTATTCAGCACCATTTTTTCCGTTGTCTTAAGAACTGTTTGCGCCTATTGACTTCGGTACGCCCACCGCCGTAAGGAATTCGTATGTGTTCTACGTCTATCATAAAAGTTCCGTCACTGACGTCCAATTCGGTGCGAGGTTGAAGAACTTTTTCTACTTCGTTGAGAAGATCGTTGGCAGTGAGATGTAGCATTTCTTGAAAGGGGATGATAATCGGCGAATCTAAAGATCGTGAGCTGATAGTAAATTGTGCTTGATCCCTTAAACTTGAAGCATTTTTCAATTCTGAAACGATCGACTCTAAAAGAACAAAAATTTGTCCAATCGTTTCAGCGTCTGTAGGTAGTTCTTTCACTATAGGTACAATGTTGAATGACTTGAATCGCATGGACATCAAATCGAATTTTGGGTTTATTGAATTAAATGAAGCGCGCAAATCCAACACCCTACTATTGGCGAAAGTAGGGCGCGTACCACCAAACTGAATGGCCCACTGTCGCAAAAAATCGAGATTCATTTCGAATAACAGAGTGAACGTGATAAATTTCTTCAGTAGTAACATATTCAAACTATCAAAACCGTTTAAAATTACTCGCTTAATTTATGTCTGATGAATTTTTATTTACCTGTCAAAATTTAAATCACATGAACAATAGAAGCATTGTTTCTATTTTGAGACCCATTGTAAACACATATCAATTGTCGGATACGCTTCACAGTATCGATCAAAGGCGTGCCGCATATCCGTTTCCCATCCAAGGATTACCATAACGCCTTTGATGAATGAGACGAGCTTGCTCTATCTTTTGCATATGGTTACTTCTTTTCCCACTACCCTCCGTAGAAAACGTTTCGGGACTCTTCGTCGATTGCATCTACCCGTGAACGCACGCGCCCAAAACATGTTTTCACGTGACGTCAAACGTCTGAGTTTCAGGTGTCAAACTTTGGAGTTTTCCCGCCCAAATGTGTGGTTCACTCTGTTCTCTTGACCGTTCACTGTCAGCGTGGTCAAGAAATCGTCGAAAATCTCTCAGCACTGATATGGAGAGCCGAAAAAGTATCGAGGACTTTCGCAGAGACGTGGATGAAGACTTATTGATATATGCTGGTGAATTACGAAGCAATGGTTTTACGTCAACAGCGTGCGCAATTTCCACACCGCCACCGAAAATTATACGGCTCAAAATTAAAACCGAACCTCGGGCTTCAAACGGACTTTACAAGACCAGGACAATGGCAACAACACGGTAAATGATGTTTTCCGATGTTGATTTGCTTTCTGCAAATAGTTTAAGTGATGATTTGAACCAGAATTCTGTAACTTCTGTAATTTTCATCGCAAACGTGCCCGAAATTTCTGCGAGTGATCGCTTTGTACAAACAAGGAGCGTCTTCAAATTTTACATGCGTGTTTGCACGCACGCAAAAAAACTTCAAGGTTTTTAGCCTCTAATAGCAAATGTATTTTCAATAAAATGTTTTGTTTGAAAAGCTTTTTGTTGATTTTTGTGTCTTTGTCAATTCATATATGCGTTTGAGAAGCGACAGATGCGTGCTCAAGGACAATTTGCATAAGTTGGTTGAAATTTGAAATGCCAAAGGTTGAATTTTAGCAATTTTTGCGTTCAAGTGTGTTTTTCGGCAAATGATTAATAGGTAACCATATTATTTTACGTCGGAAAACATTTGTTTACAAATCATCCCAGTTTAATATGCAGTTAATTTTGGAAGCCAACACTATCATTTTTCTACTGCGCATTTTGGTGAATTTTAACGGTCTTGGAAGAATTCAATTTCTGCAAAACCTATGGAAACACGACAGGAGTCAAAGGGTTATTTAAGAGAGGACGAACCACTTGCTTGCACCATGGTCTCCAACAGAATAGAGTCTTGGAAAGTACACTTTGGAACTGTTCGAACGTAATTCGACTTTTTAGGAGCCGTGCTTCCAGTCAAGATGTACGGCTTAACGATTTTTGAAACTGCACCCTTGCTGATGGGTAATCTCCTCCCAACTTCTGAAAAAGAATAATCCTGCCTAAGTTCTTTCACTTGATTACGTAAATCGCTTAAAAGTGAGACGCCATTCTGATAATTTCGTCCTTATTTGTTGATTGAAAACATCTTCCCTTTGAGCAGTGGCACTAATCAGTGTCGAGAAGTGAAACTTCACATTTGGGCGGGAAAACTTCCAACCTCGTTCCCAGGGTCTCTCTTCTTCCCGCCCCAGCGAGAGAGAGAGAGAGAGAGAGACCCTGGGTGAACCTGGTCACGTGGCACCCAAAATCTGGGTGCTTGACACAATTTGTCGTTAGGGAGGGATAGTAGAGTATGCAGTTGTCGCTTTCTCAGAAGGACGGAGAAGCCAGCTACGAACTTTAAGACGACAAGCGGTTTTACAACCAAGCATTTCTACATCACACGCTCACTTGAGAACTGGAAGAGGTTCACGTTTCTTCCACTCAGGTAGAGTGTTGTTAATCCAAAAGAATTATTTTAAAAACAGTCGTAACGTTTCGGGATGCCAGAGGGAAACCGACAGACGATGGGGGACGCTTGAGTCAAAACCTAAACAGACATCGTGATTAGAACAGAGGTATCGCTGGCTTTACGCCTTTTAACAGAGCTCCAAATGGGGTGAAATGGGAAAGAAGATCAATTTTAGTATTGCCGAATGGAACACCAAGAATTTTTGGCAGTAGAATGTAAGCAGGCGAAGTGTTCAGAAATACCAACGGACTGAAACAAGCCGCGTGTGAATATAATTCAAAGGTACTTTTCATCTTAGTTTATTCCCTTCGTTCTTGACTTTAAACCGTAGTTAAACGAAAAATATTGAGCTCAGAGCGCTGATTGTGATCGAAAACAATGTATTTACAGTGTATTTAATCACAGGAAATCGGTGACCAAATAAATATTCAATATTGTGCTTCGCGAATTACATGTAAATAAACAGATTAAGAATGTATTGGTATTTTCTTGTGAGTGATGAATTATAATGCTGTTACTGAAAGAATTTTTTATGAACTACATTTCATTTTACAGAGCAAAAGATGTACTTGTTACCGCAGTGTAAGCTTGAATAAATGCTATTTCTGGTAGAATTCATGGAATCAGTTCCAACTAGTGTAGATAAATTACTCCGGTTCAAGTTGTAGAATTTATGATAAACCGCTGCTTCATTGACCGTTTGAAATTCCCTAGATTGTACTTAATATACGATTTTTGCAGACGGCATGAAACTGCGCCAAATCTTTCGCATTTCGCTTGCTTAAATCGCACCCGCTTGAAAATCTCTGATCGGCTCTTTGTGAATAAAATAATTGAGCAAGTGTACCCCGACTGGGGAGAAGTTTGTCGTGTGCTGTCACGTGACCAGGTTCACCCAGGGTCTCTCTCTCTCTCTCTCGCTGGGGCGGGAAGAAGAGAGACCCTGGGAACGAGGTTGGAAAACTTCAAAGTTTGACACCTGAAACTCAGACGTTTGACGTCACGTGAAGACATGTTTTGGGCCGGTGAGGGTAAAAGGGGGAAAGAGTTTGCGGAATGGTATGTGGCATGGCGTGCGGAATGGCATAATTATGCGAAATACGATTTACGCGGGGAATAAATTAACTGAAGAGCGCATCCTGTTTTCGCGCCAATTTTATAAGAGCAGCAGTTTTTTTTGATGTTGCAGACTATTAAACAACCAAACAACAGATCGAGGATTTGAAAATAAACGCCTGGGATAGAGGGATAGAACATGTCTGATCGCTGGTTAGGAAGTGAGAGTGAAGAAATCAATGAAGTTTCGCATTCAAGGAACTAAGAATAAATTAAATTTCTAGTTGACAAAAAGAACGTGGCAGCTAGTAGCCTAGACAAAAAAGCAACACCAGACTGGAGAAATAACATCAGTCCAAGGCCAAAACTATTATGTGAGAAATTCTAAATTTAAACTTGGTCATTTTATCAGACTCTTTGACAGTTACAATTTGTACAACTCATGGGAAAAATATGCTCTACTTTTTCTCACCTTACATTTTCGTCGAGCGACGAGTACGCAAGTCACTGTTGAGCTGCTGAGCTAGATACCTAGCTATTCAATACGGCGATTCAGGTAGCTATAGTTCAGTTACGCGTTATCGAACTAAACATATCCGTCTTTAATTAAGGTCTTTCAGTGCCAGACGTCCTAAAATGAGATTTTAAAGCGAAAAAGTCCTAGAGCAAAAAAGCAGATGACAAGTATGGTGTCTAATTATCGACACTGGTTGTGTGAAAGGTTGTGAAACTATTCTTATCACAAATGTATTTTGGTCAAATTGTTGTTCATTTTCCCGCTCATGATAAATGAATCATCGAGCATACAGGGTATGAGAATTGATCTTTTACCGAGGGTTTAAAAAAAAAAGAAAAAAATGTTTATTATTTGCCCTCGGTAAAGGATCAATCTTTGTCCTGAAAAAACTTCACGCTGCCACGTTATTTTTGTCAACCGAAGTCGCATGGAGTAAAGTGAACATGAAATTTAATTTACTTTATTATAAAATTTCGATATAACACGCGCGCTGATTGGTTGAAACAGCGTGCTTTATCAGAGTACAGATGCACGGAGCAACGGTGTCACGCCATCAACCCGTTTGTGAAATTCCAGGACTTCTCTCTCGGTTTTTTATTTATTATTATTATAATTTTTCGATCTAGACGTCTTTTATAACCGAGAAAACGTATACGAGCTGGACATAGACCATCCTTCGCCCCATGTAACGGAATCCACAGAGGTATTGGATTCCGGATTCCATCCCTCTGGATTCCGGATCCCAACCCTCTGGATTCCCTGGATTCCGGATTCCAAGCGTCTGGATTCCGGATTCCAATAATTTGGAATCCAGATTACGGCGTCCTTGGTTCTACTCGTATTTTCAGATCTAGTGTAATAATTTAAACAAAACACATACCTTTATCCCATATTATAGTGGAACAATAAGTCATGATTCCGTTAAGAAAAAACACCGATACCCTCTCATAGAACAAAACGTTTCGAAAACGTCATCCTGGCAATTCCTATATACCATTTACATGATCAACAAATATCGAACAACGTCACATGTAGTATTCTGGCAATTCCTATATACCATTTACATGATCAAAAAATATCGAACAACGTCACATGTAGTATTTACTGGCAATTGCTATACCGTTTACATGATCAACAAATACCGAACAACAAATATTGACGGCTAATGTTCAAACGTAGTTACAATATATCACGTAACTTTCTGCATAAATCAGTGGCATCAATGGAAAGTTCAAATGATACATAAGCTATAAATCTAAACGTTCGTTCCCTTAGTTTATTAGGAAAATGATTTCCCTTAGAAATTAATGCATGTCACAAAAATGAGAAAGCTTTTGTCATTTGATTCTTAGGAAGTGCCTTAACTAAATTTAAAAAGTTCTACTCATCGTCCACTTGAGCGTTACAGTAAAGATCATGATGAGCGGCGCTTTTCAAAGGGTTTTGCTTTTGAGTCTTTCATTAAGCATGGTTGCGAATGGTTGCTAATTATATTAAAGCCTGGTTCGTTTCACTAGCGAAATATGCATAAGTATTTGCATAACATCACTTCGTCATTGTCAAAGCGGGCATATTAGTGCAGCTGCTTAGCCCAAAAAATATCAAAATCGTTCGTTTTGTGATACAAGCATGAAACTTTGCAAAAAGATAGCTCTTAGGCTGCTTATTAAATTCTGATATAGGGCCAACTTGAAATGTCACTTTGTGGGGAGATAGGCGGCGCCACGTTTGTCATTACATGAAAACGAGGCTGAAAGTGAAAACTGTGTAAAACTCCATATTTATTACTAGCAATGCAGAGATTTTGATTGTAAACAATTCAAAGGTCACATTTGAATTATATTTAAAGTGTACTCGTTGTTTTTGAAAGCTTTTTAGACCGTTATAATGTTATTCTAGTGGTGATGTAATTAAAATACTTGTTATCGCATTTATTTAAAAAAAAAAAAAGTAAATACCATTCTTTATCCTTGCAAATGTTGTTTTGTTGGGTAAGGGTAAGCCCTCGAAACCACTAAGAAGAAAAAAAAAATGAGTTATTCACTAATTTACCCAGTCTTCTTACCTCCCCTCCTTATTTCAAATAAAAAAGAGCACTAGAAGGGAAGAGCAGGAAAAACTGTGCGCCATAGAAGAGAAAGAGAATGCCCGTTACCAGTATACACAGATCTGAAAATTCACGGTGAAACAAGAAAGAGGAGCCTTGTAGACGTCATGCACAAGCTTGGGTTATGCATTTACAATTATCGGGTGATGGATATTTCCACGGACTTAGCTAATTCTGTCACGGCATATTTTGAAAAGGAAGGTGTTCTCTGCCCTCCAAAACTACGAAATGATGTGTTCACTACAGCAGCCATCGACAATATTGATCATAACCCGAGTTCTACAACGACAAGCGACTCCTTTCATGGTACAGCCATATCGCTAGTTCGGCATCCTACGGCCACCATAAAAGGAACAGAACGTGGAACAAATGTGATAGATGGAACTGTTCAAGAAGTGAAGGCTATAAGCGAACTACCTATTGAATTTTGCAATGTTCCTCCTGCAGTTCTGCTAGTTAATGATCCCATCGTTCCAGAGCCTCCCAGTTGTTATATAGGCCTAGAACACGGAACGATGGCTCCAGTAGATGTGCCAGAAGAAGAAGCGTTCCAATGGCTTCAAAATTCAAAGGAGTTAGCATCAAAAGCAACTCTTGAGAAAGTTGATTTCATATCCTGGGCAGCATTCCATACATGTTGTCAACCAACAACAACGTATGTTCCTGTAGTGATATCCCATCTTCCTATGTTCTACGAGAACGCACATTCCATCGCAATGATTCTACACGCTATGAATGTGATCAAAGCTGCGGTAAATCATCTCAACCCAGGCCAAACACCTGTCATTGCGCTAGATCCACCACTTTTTGCACTAGGAAAACTCATCCAGTGGAACTGGCCTTCAACTCATGGAGAGAAGAAGTTCATTCTGATGCTTGGTGGATTACACATCGAGATGGCGGCATTTAAGCTCCTTGGAGATTGGCTTGATGGAAGTGGCTGGACCAGCGCCTTTGCAGCACCTGAAGTTGCAACTGGAGGAGTTGCTGATTCTTTCATCAAAGCCACTCAAGTCACAAAAACTAGTCGGGTGCACCAGGTTACTGACACTTGTTTATTCATCCTGCAGAGTAAGGCATATAGTGATTACCCTGAAACCCTTGAGAATGGTGAAGAACCACTCCAGTTTTCAGACTGGGTCAATAAAATGTCCAAAGAGCGCCCGCAGTTTCTGCACTGGAATCGAGTCCTCTTCTTAGAGTTATGTGTCTTGTGGTTAATCAGAGCTATTAGAGAAGGGAACTTTTAAGTGTACAAGAAGTCACTTGTCTCGCTGGTTCCGTGGATGTTCTCACAAGTCCACATCAACTACGCCATGTGGATGAGCATACATATACGTGATATGAATTTACTATCTTCAACTCACCCTGACATCCACCAGGAGTTTACAAATGGATCGTTCGTTGTACATAAGACTGAGAAGGTTTTCTCTTCAATTGCTTTAGACCATGAGCACGAGCAAGTGAATGCGCAGGTTAAAGCCCCGGGGAAAGCGGAGCCGTCGGACTGACGGAAAATCCAGCAGCATTAAGAAGGTGGATGATCGCTGGGCCTGAAGTCGCAAGGATTATCCAGGAATTCGAGGAAACATATTCCAAAAAAGTCAGGGAAGAAAAGCGCCACCATCATGAGCAAATTCTGGGCGTTCAGGCTGCCTTTAAGAAGGACGTGTTGACACTCGTGTCACCAATTGAGGACATGGGTACTCCCTTTGAGGAGGACAGTACAGACCTTCTTGTCCTAGATTTAAAAGAAATCATGGATGATACAGTAGTTAAAGCTGTGAGAGAGATGCTGTCTATTGGTCAGGATCAGTACAAAGCCTTTGTCAAAGAAAGATTCCAGGAAAGAACAAAGCAAAAAACCGAAGCAATAAAGAAGAACAGGTTACCCCTCTTCAAACAACAACAAAAACAACAACAACAACAACAACAACAGAGGAACCTGACGAAGGATAAACAGAAAGTTGCAGCCCTTAAGAACGACTGTGCTTTATTTTCCCGCCTGTACATAGCCTGCCAAAGCCGTGATGATAATCTCGAAGAATTTTTCAAGCACGAGAATCAGCCTTTTCCTCCAACTCTAGCACAAACAGGAAAAATAAGAAAAGGTCAAAAGTCAGACCTAGCTGTAATGCATGGAAAGGCTTGTTGAAAGGAAGATTGATGCACCCCAGGTTGAGGCGACAATAATTGATGGTGCAGTTATTTTTCAAATAGTGAAGCCGGGAATTAGAATGGCAACCTCGTTTAAAGAGTATGCAGACTTCGTGTTTAAACCATATATTCTCAAGCAGCTGGTGGTCGTTCAGAGAGCGGACGTTGTGTGGGATGTATATCGTGAAGACAGTTTTAAGTCCACCACGAGAGAAAGGTCGGGCATAGGTATTCAAAGAAGGGTCGCATCATCCTCTAAGCTCCCTAAGAATTGGAAAAGCTTCCGTCACGTTGGTGACAACAAAACTGAGTTGTTCTTGTTTCTGGCTAAGGAGTTGCAGGCTATTGAAATTGAGGGGGAAGGAGTTGTACACCACCTATGGTGAATTTGTTCTCAGTTCTCAACCAACAGAGATGATGATACTTTCCGGTTCACTCAATTGCTGCACAACTGGGACCAAAAAGAAGGAAGGCTCTCCCAATGTTTCACTCAATCACTGGATGCGACACGGTATCGTTCTTTTCCGGAAGGGGGAAAACATCTGCCTGGGACGTGTGGAACGTGTTACAATAATCACGGACACCTTTTCAATGTTTACTTCCGTTCCAGAAGAGATTCCTGAGCAGGCAATGGCCCTAATTGAGAGATTCGTAGTGCTTCTTTATAACAGAACAAGCTCACAAACGACAGTGAACTATTCTCTAAAGGCAACCGAAACTTAGAGAACATTCCACCAACTCAAGCAGCCCTTCTTCAGCACATGAGGCGTGCAGTATACTAAGCTGGGCACATTTAGGGGAATGCTCTTGTTCCAAAACCAACACTACCAAGTCCTTCTGGCTGGGGCTGGGAAAAAGATGAAAACAGGTGGAAGCAGCTGTGGGCACTGTTACCTCAAGAACAGCAGATATGTTACGAACTCATTCACTGTGGCTGTAAAAAGGGATGCACAAGGAATTGCAAATGTGTCAGAGCGAGTCTGGTATGCACAGCTCTCTGCAACTGCGGCGGGACCTGCAACCAGGATTCCTAACTCGGACAGTATGTAAAGGATCCTAGATGCGGCTAATTAATGAATATGTTTATTTAAATGTTTTCCTTGGCCACTTCACACTAGATGCCAACAGGAGGTGTATCTATAACATACTGAAACATATTGTATTTGATGTTTTAAAGCTTTGCAATAACTTGAAAATTGGCTTTCAATTAATTCACCTTTTTACTGATACGGCGGTCATTTTGAATTCCATTGTTTTTAATAGCTATTATGGGATGCTCAGAGGAACATCCCATAATTTCTCTCTATATAATTTAAAACGACTGCCTTATAGGTATAAAGAATCTATACTTAAAGGTTGCCCGACTATAACAGGTTTACTTCCGGGTTTTTGTGACGTCACTGATCACGTGACAATAACTGCTAGTCATAAATCGTTTCTTCTTCATGTTAATCGCCCTACCTGAATGTTTTCTACCCTATATGTTCCAGTAATTGAAAGGTTTTATAGCTCTTTAGCCATTTTCCTTATCAGCCTCTAATTCATGCCTGTCAAATAATGCCACGCCCCTTTCATCCCATAATAGTCGATTTCCCGGTGGCCCTATATCAAAAAATGTTTAGGACTATTAGTTCTTTTGTTTTGCCAAGTTTCATGCTTGTATCACAAAATGAACGATTTCTCGCTTAACAGCCGTACTATATAAGCATAAGTATAAAAGCTTAAAAAAATCCAAAATTTCCCTTTTTGTTATGCTTCCTATTATGATTATGTTCCTCTTATGCTAGTGAAAACCACATATGCAAAGCATAACCAGAAAGGACTATTACATCTAATAATATAACAATCCTTCTTGGTCATTTCGCGTGAGCTGTCACATGCATTTATTAAAAGGTGGCTGTTCAAAGCATTATGCTTATGTGTGTATTTTGGGCCTGCTTTCAATGACTTAAAATCGTATGCCGCTTTCGCTTCCGCTTATGTCCCTAGTCAAAACTCACAAAACTAGGCATAAGGAGGGCGCTTTACCTCTTCCATCCCGTGCATGAGACTTGTATAATTGTCGCTACCAAAGATTTTGTGTCAGATCGGAGAATATCACGGCACGACCGCACGACCGATGGAACAGCACCAATTGCCAATTTCACGGTTGTTTTTCCGAATTGGGGGCTTCTCGTTTTTCTAAGACTATAAAAAGGGTGATTGTAGACAATGTTGCGTCGAATTATTAAATTTAGATTATTCGTGATTATTAAGTTATCGAAAGTTAGCTATCATAGCTAACTGCTCTAACTGAACTCTGAGCTAGAATTAACATTTTAATACGTTTAATTATTTCTTTGCGTCGAAACGTTTACTTGTAAAGAGTCAAAATGGTGTTTTATCCTACTAGTAATTCAAACAAAGCACCGTACATATTTGTTCTTTAACCATCAGTTTTACTTGAGTTTTACCGACCATTGTTTTTCTGAGTATGTCAGAGACCTTAGATCGCTTAGCGCTTTGAGTTTTTGGACTCCTAAGAGAGAAAACATCGAGAAAAAAAAATAAAACGAAAAGCCCATAAAAATGAAATAGTTGTTAATTAATCTGCCTTTTCGACGATTCACTTTTCTGATTTAAAGTTGTATATCAACGGAGCAAAATGAAAAATGGAGCCCCAAAACTACAGAAAACTGTTCCCTCGCGTTTTTCTTAAAGTCAACAAAGTTTCTTCTGCAGAAATGTCGAGAAATTCAAGTATCAACAAGTCATTCAAGCTTCTGAAGTTTCATTTTGCTTCTAATTTTGGCTTCAATTACTTTTTGCTCTGTTCTAATAAATACTCTCAAGAATCAGACTCGAGATCGATCGAGAAGTCACTTTAATTTCGATTTGTCTTCACTTATCCGACACCTATCTCTTATTACAGCCTCAATCAATCATATAAACAATATCTCGAAATATCTTAAAGCTAAACCTCTGTAAACTTACCTGTCTTCCTTTGATTTGTGCTTTCCCATAACCGAAGTGAAGTTAAAAACCACTTGATTCGACTTGATAAACTTCAAAAAACTTCCGATGCAAGCACTCGAAAGCGTCAACGAGCGAATCTTCGAGCATCTTTTTTGTCGCATGTGCTTTGAAGCTGACGTCATGAGGAAAATATCCCCCCCGGGGAGGGGTGTGTCCTGGGTAGACAAGTTCGAACACGTGTTTCGAGTGTCGCAAGTGTAGAAGAGTCAGAGGTAGACCGCTAAACGGTGACTGGGTAGAAGAATGGAAGAATCTACCATGACAATTCGACACAAGTGGATTCCGACACAAGCAGATTCCGGATTCCAAAACTTTAGTGGATTCCGGATTCCAGCTCACTGGATTCTGGATTCCAACTTAAAAAATGTCCTGGATTCCGGATTCCAACATGAAAATTTCCCTGGATTCCGGATTCCGGATTCCGTTACATGGGGCGACATACAAGGTAAAAAACAGTACAAATAACACGGTGATTGAAAGTGAAGTTTCCGAAGAAGTTAGCGACTAAAACGCAGAGCCAAGTAGAATTATAAACAAACAGAGATTGGCAAACATGTCAACAGACGAAATGGTCAAAATTACATCGAAGGCAGAGACGATAAACACCAAAGATAGCATAAAATGGACAGGTCAAGCCTTAGAACGAAAGATGTAAAAATGTCACAAGCTTAAACAAGTGTTAAAGGTCCCGTAAACGCTGTTAGCTATATTCTCGTACAAAAAGATAAAACAAAAAATTGAGCGAACTGAAAATTTAATTAGCTAACGAATACACAAATAAGCTTACAAGATCCTTATATTTTTGGTGCAAGTTCTATCACGCCGCATCATGGCCACCTCCGCTCACCGCAGTGAAGCAAGCCTCAGAAATTACAACGCTCGCCCTTCGAGTGAACAACTTATTGCTTGTTCAGATATCCTCTCTGGAGCATTGAGTGGGAAGCCACAGCAGTCACAGCAGCCCTTTTCCTAACGGTGTCAACAGTTCGAGCACTCCTCTTGCTCCCGTGAATTCGACTGTTGTTCATTCACAAAACACAGCACAGCAGTTGGTTTATTACCGGCCGCGAGCTTTAAAGCAGTTTGTTTTCGAATTGCCATGTTGATGACGTCCAGATTTTCACGAGCCACAAATCCACCTGATTTCAATGAACATTTTACTTTTCCATCCTGATTTTTAAAAGAGAAAACTGAAGAAGCGCGGACGCTACTGGTCGGCGTTACATTCCAACTGAGCAAAGTTTGTAAACTTTGATGCCTTGTTTTGACATGTCTGACAGCTTTTGTGTTGTTAAACCAATCAAATCATTTGAAACATTCTAACAAGGATTGTGATTGGCTTATTTTAGCGTGCTTTGTCAGAGTACAGATGCACGCTGACGCCGGAACTGTTCGTTCGGAAAATGAAGTTGGTTTTGAAAATGAGGGTGAATATGGGGGGAAATAAAAGAATTCTTTATCATAAAACAAATAAAGAAGCCTCGGCTGTGCTCTGTTCTGTTGTAAAGCACTTAGGAAGCGGCTAGAGCACTCAAGAAGTAGGGAGAAACACTCGACTACGTCTCGTGTTTCCCCCTACTCTTCTTTCGTGCTCTAGCCGCTTCCCGCCTGCTTTACAACAGAACAGAGCACAGTCGAGGCTTCTTTTTTTGTTAGACGGATTTACTCATAGTTCCTTAAATGCGAAAACTATAAACAGTTTCATCGCTTTCTTTACCCTCGCTTCTTCCAAATCAACAATCAGACGATCAGATCCTCGAATTGTTGTTAATATTTAGCAAGAGTCCGCAGCATCAAAAAAGCTGCTGCTGTTATAAAATTGGCGCGAAAACAGGATGCGCTCTTCAGTTAATTTATTCCCCGCGTAAATCGTATATGCCATTCCGCATGCAATGCCACATACCATTGCGCAAACTCTTTCCTCCTTTTACCCTCACCGGTTTTGGGCGCGTGCGTTCACGGGAAGATGTAATAGCCCTTTTCACGGTTAATTTTTCTCATTTGCATTACAATATTATCCAACGTGGATGCGAGGCAATTTCGGGCTAAAACTACAAAATAACCCGAAATTGCCTCACATACATGCTAAATTTCATTGTAATGTGAATGAGCAGAGTTAACCGTGAAAAGGGCTATTGCGTCCAGAACGTCTGACTCTCATGCACAGGAAATTTTTCAAAATTCCCAGTTGGGAAAAAAAAGGGGAAAACATGTGAAATTAATGGGATTTCACTGGATTATTACAGGAATATCCCAGTTTGGGAAAATGCAACAATACCCATTCATGGGACAGGTAAAACCCAAAATATACCCAATAATGGGATTTTTCAGACACAAGTTATTCCCAGTAGTGGGATTTTCTTGTGTCTTAATAATCCCAACATTGTGATTTTATTGTCTCAATTTTTTCCCATTGCTGGGATTTCACTGTCTCAAATTTACCCCAATAATGGGATTTTTCTGTCACTAAATTTCCCCAATACTGGGATTTTATTGTCTCTAAATTTCCCCAATACTGGGATTTTCCCATCTTTAAATTTTCCCAATAGTGGGATTTCCTTGTGTCTAAATTTTCCCAGTACAGGGATTTTTTCATCTCACAATTTCCCCAATAGTGGGATTTCTCTGTCTCTAATTTTTCCCATCATTTTTCAGTTTATTGTCTCAAATTTAACCCATAGATCCCAGTGGGCCACAGTTTAAATGTATCGAAGTTCCAACAATTTTCCCCCTTAAAATTTCCTAAAAGTTTAGGTTAAATTGTGCAAAAATTTCCCATTTTGGGATGTCTCCCCCAAATAATGTCAAATTTCTTGTTCACAAGACATTCTCAGCTTTAATTTCTCAAGGTCATTGAATTCTTGTCATCAAAAATCTTTTACCATCACATTACAGCAACAAATTTTAATAAACAGCTTTCTTGACAGTAATAAATGTGTCAAACAGAAAAGCATGTATTACATGTAGCATCAAGTCAACTACAAATAAAGTTAGTAAATAAAGTCTGAACAAACAATCTCAATGTAAACTTAAAGGGGGACAAGAACATACCTTTCTTAACATTTAAATCGAATTTACAGTGGCAGATATATCCATCTGAAGTAGATACAAGTTAAAACGCGCCTTTTAACATGTTAATATAACAATGAAAAAAATTAAAAATAATTTGAGCAAAATGCTCCCCCGTCTCTGCTCCCCCCTACCCCCTCATTGGGGTAGAGTTACTGGGCGCAGAGTCTCTGCAGAGTCCCACCCTCACCGGTCCACCCGCCGAGGGAGCTCCGAAAACCTGATGATGCTGAAAACATTATGTATAGGACGCGACAGCGTCTTTCCCTCCCATGTGGGACACATTTTCTTAGACGTGCACGAGGCACGGCCTCGTTTTGGTGCGAAGCTTGTTTTCGTCCTATAACGTCATAAAATCACTTTTTTCGTTCACAACTCTGACAGAAGTCTTGAACGCGTAGATTTCTTGACATCTTTTAGGTTGATGTCGATTACATCAAGGATTTTCTTGAAAATGTTCGTCTTAAGGTGGGGGTTCACCTAAAAGCCATTTTCACGCCGCTTAAAATCGGTCAAATGAAAATATCTTGTTTGCATTTCAAGCAATACAAAAACCCTCCATTCATAGCACAAATTAATGATTTGGGGTGTTTTATGAATTTTTGGGTGATTTTTAGGTATATTTGGAAGGAAATAATTTTTCTTGAAGGATTGGTAAAATTAAAAGAAATAAGGAATGTTGAAGATTTAGTGAAGTTTTAAAATTAGAATTTGTAGTTAATAATTAATAGACGGATACCAAGTTAGTCCACTAGCAACCTGGGGTGCTCTTGCGTGGTTGTCGACTGTCTGTTAGTGTTCCAAAAATCATTTTCTTTCTTCTATCCATTCTTAAAACTCTTCAAATTTCACTCAAATTCAGGTAGAGCCCCACCTTAACTGACTTCTGTTGTTTGCATGTCAGAAGGCTGGCTATATTTCAATTTCCTTTAAGACTGAAAGATCACTCATTTGTAAAGAGTTTATGTTCTCCATCTTGGAAATTGTACAATATCCATTGTTAACCAGTTTCTTGGCCAAGACTCCCAACAGTTGAATAGGAGACAAGGTTGTCAAATTTTTTGATTGCACACTGAACTTTTTCTTAAGAACACTAACTGTATCATCTCTTGAGAGAACTTTACTAAAAACTGCTTTGACAATTATTTGATTGGTTTTCAATGGCCATGAGCCTAGGTCCTTTTTGTCAGCCAATGCTTTTGGAGCCTGACTGCAACTTGGAGATTCATCACTACCACTTGAGTCATCCAAATTTCGGTGTCGTGCCCAGTACTATAGTTGACATCATCTTGTTCACCACTTTGACTTGAGGATACTGATTTTTTTCTCTATTTTGGGAATAACATGGGAAAATATTCCCATATTATTCTCAACTTTGGGAATAACAAGGGAAAATATTCCCATATTATTCTCAACTTTGGGAATCTTTTGGGAGAATATTCCAATATTATTCTCTATTTTGGGAATAACATGGGAAAATATTCCCATATTATTCTCAACTTTGGGAATAATATGGGAAAAAATTCCCATATCATTCTCTATTTTGGGAATAACTTGGGAAAATATGCCCATATTATTCTCTATTTTGGGAATTATATGGGAAAATGTTCCCATGATATTCACAATGTTGGGATTAGGAAGAAAGCAACACTTTTTCCCTAAAAAAACCCAATTATTACATCTTGGGAGTCAACAGCTTCCCAAAAATATCCCAAATGTGGAATTCCATGTCTCAGTTTTTTCCCAATTATGGGGAATTTTCCCATTTAATTCCCAATTGGGAATTTTGAAAAGTTTCCTGTGATGGACTCAGTAGGCGTCAAAATTTCATTGATGATTCCCCGCATTTCATCAAATGATACCGGGGACCCTTTTTTTTTGTTGAACGCTTGTTGATTTTTGTTTTCGTATTTTGTTTTTTTCTCTGCACAGAAAACGGTGTTATCAGTTTACTCAAAGGACTTGGCCCGTGCGTTACATATTTGCAACGAGCATCCTTATGTGATCTCTTTTTTGTCCCGTGTACCGATAATTTACACCCCGCTCGCGCGTGAATGGAAGCTAACTCTGTGCACCTTGGACATGCTTGCTGTATCGCACACTCGTTCGTATGACTAAGAGCTTCAAATAAACAAACACTTTTATAACTCAAACACTTTTTATTTTGACACACAAACATCTGCGGTCTACTACAACATCTTTATCGCCTGTTCATTCATCAATGTTCAAATAACAATGTTTTTTAACTTGTCATTGTTCATCGAATTTTCATCGCCCACCATTTTTATTTTTGAAAACTGTGGTTTTACAGCTGACCTTACTGTTTGAGGACGAATGCCCGTAGCTAGTAGAGTTCCTTTTTTTGCTAGCCAAACGATCTTGCGCTTCTTGAACTTTCAACGATTTGACCTCTAAATTCTTAGATCTAATAGCACGAGCCTTGTCTACAAGAACTTGAGCCTGATAAACTTTGTACTCGTTGCGCGCTTTTGCCAAATTAGTTAAGTCTCCGAAGAGACCGTCGGCACACTTAACAAAACTACTATCCTCTTTGTTTGTAAGAGGATTCCTGGCGGCTCTGACAGCACATTTGAAAACGGGGCGATGAGCAAATTTTTCTGAAGACGAATTACAAAACTAAGAGCCATTGGAATATTGTGCTAGTGACAACGAGGAGGTGCGTGCACGTAGTTGGGATGTACAGCTTTGATCATTTTGCGTAAAGCCAGGTACGTCGCTGGCGTTGTAAATGGTGGAGTGCTGTAAATGGTAGACTCAGTTCGAGTTAGCGGGGGAGTTCGAGTTACCGGGGTTCTACTGAAGTTCTATAAACCTCACTGTTAACAAAGTGCCGTTGTCACGGTTGTTTGCCTTCAGTAATTTATACAAATGTGTTTATAAATAGTTTAAATGATACCATTAATCCTGTGGCATGAAGGCGTGAAAATGCGGTGAGGGTAAAAGGAGGAATGAGTTTGCGGAATGGAATGTGGAAAGACGTGCGGAATGGCATAATTATGCAAAATAAGAATTGCGGAATGACATAATTATGCGAGATACGATTTATGCATAATGACTTACAGAAATACATTAAACTGAAAAAGCGCGCCTTTTTTTGGGCGCCAATTTGCAAATACAGCCTTTTTGTAACCAGTCAACCGAAGAATGCATCACAAAAACCCAAACGATGGAATCTCGAATTCAAACTTTTTTCCTTCGATTCTCATCGCATAGCCGTTGATGCAACATAGCAGCTCGTGGACTTTTATCGTTCGCGAGTGAACACAAGATTTGTAATACATTTGCATTAAAGAGGTTTGTTTATTTACGTAACCTGGGGCCCGTTTCTCGAAACTCCCGGTAACTTACCGGGCTCGATATAATGGTCTTTGGTGATAAATGTTTCTTAACACAAGTTAATATTTGTTACCTTTGAATACTAAATTTTAAAATCTTATAGTCCTATGAAAACATCGGCCAAGTACCATGTCTGTGATCACTGTGTAATCGGCAAAAAAAACATTTAAAAATATACGTATCGGGCCCGGTAAGTTACCGGGACTTTCGAGAAACGACCCGCTGGTTTCCATTCCACACGAGTCGTCCGCCATTACGGGAGATGTATACAACTCAATCGAAGGCTGGTTAAACTTGACATGGTTCAAGCTTTCACAGCGCCTCGCAGGAAAAAGACGTGAGTAAAGAACCGCCTCTGTTTATTTTTTAAACGATTTATGTCACTTGTCGAGGATTTATCTGGTTATGACGAATGTGTTGTGAAAATACAAAACTGAATGCAAGGCTGGCACTACGGCAAAGGGCAGATTTATTAGTGGCTAATATTTCGACTAATAATGTGTTGTGGTTCGGTCATGCTCATTTCCGTTGTTTTACGTTTTATATTATTCAATTTATCATACACAGCCAAACACACACACACACGCAAATAAATAAATAAATAAATAAATAAATAAATAAATAAATAAATAAATAAATAAATAAATAAATAAATACATAAATAAATAAAAACGAAAATAAAAATTTAACCGCAATCTATACCGCAGAACTCTTTCCCCGTATTTTTGACGTGTAGATTTCGGTTTTTTATTTTCGAAGGAAGGATCTTGATGAAACAAATAAAATTTTCAACTCCAATATTTTATCAGAAACAATATCTAAGCAATTCGGGAAATATTTCCGCACAGCCCCATACATTATTTGTCCATGCACAACTGTCACACTAACACGACGAGCGTGAGAACAGAGTGTGTGCCAAATGTATAGATAATTATGCATGGGGCTGTGCAGATATCTTGACGCAACTCGTACTAAAAATACTGTAAGAGACTAATGTCACTTAAAGCCTACTTTCTTGTATTGTACTGGTTATCCAAAACCATAAAATCTCGGTTTTAGAGAGGAAACATGAAATTCAGTCCACTTTGGAGAAGAGAGGGATAGGGGGAGGGGAACTGCAATAACTGTTGCAACGTGTTGAAATAACACCCATGCCCATTTTTAACCATGAATAGTGCATGTCCCTCTGACTTATAAGTGATGGAATCACCTTCAGCGTGTATACTTTACAGTTAGAAGAACTTGCAAATAAATCATACTGATAACATCCCAAAATATTCCTAAGATAGAGAAAGCTTCTTCACCACTGTAACAACTATCCTCCATCACAATGGCTGAACAATCCAGTCACATTGTATTTTATTTTCAAAGTATAAAACGTGTTACCCCAAACATTGTTTATTCTGATCTTTGAAGTGGGTCTCTAAGTAAGTGTTTCAACATTATGCTAGCTTATAGTGGGGCAAAGCCTTAAAGAATATGTTAGTATTATATACTGGTTTTTTGGCTTTTTTTTCTTCTTATTTTACTGACCATTTTGTCTGATACTTGAACTGTCTCAGACAAATAAAAACTAAAATCGATCAGTTTTTAGAATTTGCTTTTAAATTTTGGCCTAATTAAATGATAATGCATCTTTGTTGTATACTGGCAAGGTTCCACATTAAATCATTTTTTTTGACATTTTACAAACTGTAAGCAAGAACATTACAACATCGCTTTGAAAACGATAAGTCTGTTGAGTTGTTTTCAAATTACATTACATAACTAAGGGACCGATCGTTTATTACGTCCTAGGGGGGGGGGGGGGGGGTGGTTTTCTAAAAAATCGAGTGTATGAAAACTTTACCCCCCAAAAATTCTTTCAAACAAAAGTTTTACCCCCCACCAGGTTGGCATGGCGGTTGAATCGTTGAGAAATTCCTGGGGCCTGTTTCTCGAAAGCCCGGTAACTTACTGGGCCCGTTTTTCGCTGATTACAGAACAATTACAGACATGGTACTTGGCCAATGTTTTCATAGAATAACATGATTTTAAAATTTAGTTTTCAAAGCTGACAAAAATTGACTTCTGTTAAGAAACATTTGTCACCAAAATTACTTATCGAGCCCAGTAAGTTACCGGGTCTTTCGAGAAACGGGCCCCTGGTGACAACGCTTGGTTAGATGCGGAAGTCGCTAGCTCTCTGAATCTGAACTGGCAAGAGAAACAATCAGAAGTTAGGCGAAATTCAAGTAAGGGAACGTACCTTAGAATGATGTTTTGTTATTGCTGGAGTCTATTCTTCACGGTCGTCAAAAGAAGGTACACAGAAGGTCAAAGCAGCTCGGGGTTTGAGACCAGTACCGGAGCATTTGATGTATGGATGTGGATCAAGGATGTGGATAATTATATAGATTTTGAAGAAGCCTACCATCTCTATTCGTCTTTTGTACAATTTTTTTGCCCAGAGAAACAAGCCTTCGGAGATAAACTGCTTGATGAAATACACAGTTTGCCTGTCTATGTCATTACTCAACCTATTACGTGCAAGAGCTTTGTCGCTCTGAAGAATAGTGGCGATATGGAGAAGTATCTTGTCGATTTTACCAACTCTAGGATTGATGAGAAGAATGATTGCGAAATACATTTAGTTGGTACCCTTAAAATTTTACCCCCCTCACTTTTCGTACAAGGTACAAAATTACCCCCCCCCCCCATTCCCCAAAAAGAGCTCGATCGGTCCCTAATTATGTAATGAACAACTCATTTTTTTGCGTGAAAACAGCCTTGTTTATATTATGCTTAAGTATCTTCAAACTTTATGTTAAATGAAGATACTATTTGTAGAGTTTTCATATTACAAGCGTTATATATGTGGACATGGAAACTGCTATGACACCTAGAATTACCAGCTAAAGTTATGGTGGATACAGTTTTGGTTGTCATAAGAGAGGATCAAGTATATGTGTGGGGTTAATCCTCTAATGGTCTTACATGACTTATTGGAATGATGACGATTCCCCTTGGTTGATTTTTAGGTCAGTCATCAAGAATCATAAAAATTAATTTTTAAAAAAATTATGTGTACGTAAACAAAAAACAAAAAAACTCTGGTTGTATAGTTGACCTAAAAAAAAGTCATAAATAGTGAACAGCTGGGTATGTATCGGAACATGTATGGAGAATTCATACTTTTGATCCTCTCTTGCTTGTTGTTGTTGTTGCCAAACGTTAACTCCATGTGAACAGTTAGTTATTATTGCTATACACCCCAAGGGGAAATGGGAGGTCAATTTAAGGGCGATGTAAAAATGCTTGTCCCTGACAGGGGTTGAAAATGTGCAGTTTTGTACCATTGCGGTGGAAATCTGAATCTCTGCTTTCAAAACCTCAAAGGAAAGCTTTTCTGTTCTGTGCAATGAGGAAACTGCTTGATTATTTCAATATTTTGTTTTGGTAACCCTTAAGGAAACTACATTGGGGCCATCACGGAATAAAATTTTCGTTTACAAATAGATGTCCCAAAAATCGAGGCGATTTATTAGCAGGGGAGGGGGACTTAAAACCGGGATTTCATGGTATGGGATAACCAGTACAATACAAGCTTATATCGATTTTTTAAAATAAAAAAAAAAAGGAAAAAGAAAAGAAAGTAGATAAGAATTACGGTATGGTATTAATTACCGAGGCTTCAAGTGACATTAGTCTCTTACAGTATTTTTAGTACGAGTTGCGTCAAGATATCTGCACAGCCCCATGCATAATTATCTATACATTTGGCACACACTCTGTTTTCACGCTCGTCGTTTTTGGAAGTGGGTTAGTGTGACAGTTGTGCATAGATAAATAATGTATGGGGCAGTGCGGAAATCTTTCCCGAATTGCTTAGATATAGTTTCTTATAAAATGTTGGAGTTGAAAATTTGTTACATCAAGATCCTTCCTTCGAAAATAAAAAAACGAAATCTACACGTCAAAATACGGGGAAATAGTTCTGCGGTATAGATTGCGGTTAAATTTTTATTTTCGTTTCCATTTATTTATTTATTTTTTGCGTGTGTGTGTGTGTGTGTTTGGCTGTGTATGATAAATTGATTAACATAAAACGTAAAACAACGGAAATGAGCATGAACCTTCGTCATAACCAGATAAATCCTCGACAAGTGACATAAATCGTTTAAAAAATAAACAGAGGCGGTTCTTTACTCACGTCTTTTTCCTGCGAGGCGCTGTGAAAGCTTGAAACATGTCAAGTTTAACCAGCCTTCGATTGAGTTGTATACATCTCCCGTAATGGCGGACGACTCGTGTGGAATGGAAACCAGGTTACGTAAATAAACAAACCTCTTTAATGCAAATGTATTACAAATCTTGTGTTCACTCGCGAACGATAAAAGTCCACGAGCTGCTATGTTGCATCAATGGCTATGCGATGAGAATCGAAGGAAAAAAGTTTGAATTCGAAGATACCATTGTTTGGGTTTTTGTGATGCATTCTTCAGTTGAAATGGTTACAAAAAGGCTGTATTTGCAAATTGGCGCCCAAAAAAAGGCGCGCTTTTTCAGTTTAATGTATTTCTGTAAGTCATTATGCATAAATCGTATCTCGCATAATTATGTCATTCCGCAATTCTTATTTTGCATAATTATGTCATTCCTCACGTCTTTCCACATTCCATTCCGCAAACTCATTCCTCCTTTTACCCTCACCGGTGAAAACATAATTACGTTTCTACAAGCAGAAATATCAGGCGCATGGATCAAAAGAAAAACGATTGGTTTGATACAAATTCCCCACGAGTGATAAAAACAGAAATGTCGGACGCATCGATCAAAGACAAATGGTTGGTTTGATGCAAATACCACACGAGTGATCGAGTAAACAGTAAATTCTACTAATTTGTATGCCTCTGATCTTATGAAATATACCGGTACAATTTTAGGTCCCTATTCTAGGGTCTAGACTAATAAAAATGGTCATTTGTTAAAAGACTATCCTTTATGGTGCAAATTATATATAAAAAAGTTGTCTTCATATGTTGTTTTCTTGTGATAATCAACATATTTTTCTCTCTTAAAAGGAGAGATAGTTCAAGGGGGTGGTAGGTACATTTTAAAAGAACTTTTACGAAGCGTACGCCATCTGGATAATTTAACTAAGGGGAAAAGAGAAAAGTCGTGGACATTTTTTTATTCAATTTCATTGTGTCAAAACAAAGTTTAGCATCTTTTGCAAATTTGAACCTATAAAGTGTGGGTCTCTGTAAAACGCAGACCGGATGGCGGCGGATGGCGGATGGAGGATGGAGGATGATAAAATGCGGATGACAAAATGCGGATAATAAAATGCAGATGGAAAAATGCGGATGACAAAAAAAAATAAATAAATAAATAAATAAATAAACAATTTCTTACGCCCAATTTCTTTTAGAAAATTATGTAAAATTTACGTGAAAATTAAGTACTGATTCATGCCGAAAGACTTACGCTATGGCTTGACTTTTGTTACATGATATGAAGTTGCACTAGGAAATAGCCGGAACAAATTTTTCTAACCGCTTTGCTTGACTTGCGGCGAGGGTACATCTGAAAGCTGTTTTCACGCCGCTTAAAATCGATTAAACGGAAATATCTCGTTCGCGTTTCAATCAATACAAGAACCCTTAGCTCATAACACAAATCAATGTTTGGGGCTATTTTATAAATTTTGGGGGGATTTTTAGGTGTATTTGGGAGGAGATAGTTCGTCTCAAAAGAGTAGTAAAATTTGGAGAAATAAGAAATAGTTAAGATTTGATGCAGTTTAAAAATTAGAATTTGAAGTTAAAAATTGATATATGGACACTCAAACAATCCCCTACCAACCTGGTGTGCTCTTGAGTTGGGGGCAACTGTCTGTTGGTATTCCAAATAAAATCTTCTTTCTTTTTTCCCTTCTTTAAACATCTTAAAATTCCATTCAAATTCGCGTTTACCTCCACCTTAAGAGAAGTAACAGAACTGGCAAATAGTCTCCTACGTAGACGTTCTTTGGGATCGTTACGCAATATTTCCTTCCCCACGAACGGAAATATGACGTGACGAGCCCTACGAACGTCTGCATGGGAGGCTAACCGGCAAATCGAGTAAGTTATTTTGCTTACGATATACTGTCTACGTGCGGGTCTAGGGGTTAGCTAAGCCTTCAGTGGCTGTAAAACAATGATAATAAGATTTACCTCGACAGAAGCCGGAAGACATTGGTCAAAGCTATAACTAAAATGCTACTATCGCAATTTTGTAACATGCATTAAAACGCAAAAGCTATAAATAATCCCTACCATCGTGGGCTGGACTAGCATTTTCACCATTCATGTACAGTGAACCCAAAAAAAAGGTTCACAAAAATTGCCTGACATTAAAAAAAAGGTTGAAGATCGATTGAGTTTAATCAATTCATTAACTTAACTCACCTCTTCCAAACAAAAGTTGGCTGGCCCAAATCCGCGTCGCTTTCCGACAACTCAGACATCGGTTAACCCAGGTGCGCGGTTCATTGACTCGAGCTATTACTCACGCCTCAAGCATGTTAAGGCATGGCTTATTCTTTACTTAAGACCCCCCGCGAATTTGAAACTACCTATCTTTGAAATCAATGTTTTTTAAATCCCCAGAGTGGCCATAAGCTTGTCATCAACGTATTACAGCAACGTTAAATTTCTTAAGGCATAGGAATAGTGGTCACGTGTTTGATGACGTCACGATTGCGCTCAAAACTAATTGTCAGATGGGGTAAGAATGGTTCATTGTGACTCGAAGCTTAGCATGTGCAGTTGTAGCTTCTATCGTATAGTAACTGAATCTGTCCTGAATGGAATAGGTTTTGGTTTTATTAAAATACTATTACAAAGTTTAATAAGTCACGTGACCTATTTTGTTAAATAATCCGTCTACTAAATACTGAGGTCAACCATTCAGGACAGATTCATGTAAGGCATAACCAGACAGTAAAAGAAACGTTCTAATCGATATCCATTATATGAAAACTCGGCACCCCATCTTCTATTTTCTGTTTGGGCAAAGAAACAATCATAACAGGTCACGTGACATCTATTTTCAAGACCCGAGGTTAGAAATAAGTTAAGGTCATCAATTTCTGTGTCGCTGACAAGTTTGGTGGTCTTTCAGTAAATTTCCGCAGAGTTATAACTGATTCTGTTTTTAACCCAGATATGGCCTTGGGCCATGCCTTAACATGCTTGAGGCTAACAAGCCTTTCTACAGGTGCCGTGCACGAACAAACGCTCGGTGCAAAATTGACAACTATTTAGGGTAGGGTGGTGTGTCGATCAAGTTTTGTAGTGGTAGTAGCGTAGTTTTCTATGTTAAATGTTAGTTACTAATAAAGATGGGGAAAAAAGGACTGTAGTGGTGATGTTAAGTTGAAAAGTATGGATCCTGATGATAAAGTACGTCTTCTTCGATGAAAGTTCTTTCTTTTTTTTTGGATCCGACGATACATAAAGAAAAAATGTGGGAAATCTGTGATTAATTAATTTATCAATTTATTTATTATTTTAATTCTTTTGTCATCCGCATTTTATTATCCGCATTTTTCCATCCGCATTTTATTATCCGCATTTTATCATCCGCCATCCGCCATCCGCCATCCGCCGCCATTTGGTCTGCGTTTTACAGAGACAACAAGATAGAAAGTCACTGTAGTTAATATTGTTTAATAAATAATAAAAAAAAAAAAGATTATAGATGTAAATCAGGAATTTATTATAAAAGCATGAAACGTGAATTGAAACCTACAATTTTTCACACGATTTTTAGTACAACTACTGAAGTCTCAATAATGGCCGAATCCCAAGAAGATGTGTTCAAAAAACCAGAGGAGCCTCGTCCAAAAACTCCAACTTACGAGGGAGCAAGCGAACGACCTGCCAAAGTGCGTAAAGTCCATATTGAAACTGACGCTGAACAAATAATGTCTGTTTTATAGGAAAAGCAGAGTGCTTCTTTCCTTGGTAGCATGGTGGCTTTACACGATGCGCGATCCGCGCCTGACGTCTTTTGGTGGGAAGGTGACATTTTGGTACCGGCTTCATACAACAACTCTAAATTTGATAAATTTCTGATGGTGGAAGACACATGCTTTCCTCCAATTACACGCCAAGAGACATGCAAGCCAGACTCGTGGACTGGGGAAAATTTGCTGTCAGGTATAACCCATATTTGAGACTGGATAGTCTCGACGAGGAGACCGTAGAAGGTCTCGCATTTATGGATAAAAAATTTCCTCACGTCGATGAGCTACTGCAGAGAAGTTACAAGCCCTCCGAACGTTTTCAAGGCAAAACTTTAAAACTGTCGACACATCTCTACAACATAGTAAATAACGGGTATTCTAGAAACCCATACATGTTAAGTAAGGAATATGCCACTGGCATGATTAAATATCTCATTGAAAATGGTTTAGTTATGATCGAGGGTCAAGAATTTAGTATTGATCACAGCACTGTAGAGTATGCTCATAATTTTTATTCTGTTACTACCAAAGGTAGGAAAATGTTGTGTGAAGGTATTGGGAGAGTGGCTAAGTTCAATTGCTCCAAGAAAAGAGAACATTACACATTGTTCATTTCCAAATTTTTCACTGGAAGGGGCTGGAACGACATGTGCATATATAAACCCTAATTGTTCAAACAAAGTAATCCGTGACAATGAATATGCTAGCCTTCATGACCTCGGATTAGACCGAGAGAAAGCCTTAAACAACGGCTTCTATATTTGTAAAAAAAATGTGCTAGTTAAAAAAACAAATCACTAAATTTGCCATGACTATGGTAAAAAACAAAAAAACACTTCGAAGAATCCTTAAGAAAATAAGTAATCAGGAGCTCCTGAAGTAATATAATCAAGCGCAAAAAAAAGATTGTAATTATAGCACAGTGATAGATGTTTTCATCACAAGCCAAGCCCTAGTAGCAAGTTTAATTTCCTTTTATTTCATTTCTTTAACTCTAAGATCAGTTTTATTGTTATGTCCAGAGCAAGTGTATAAATATATTTGCACAATAAAAAGAAGTTCGTGTGTGAAATGGTCGTGCCTGTCTTCAATAATTTACCTTGTGCTTGAATGTTCTAGGTCAATAAGCAACAGAGTAATATATGGAGAAATCATTTAAATTAGCTCACGATTCCCTTCTCTGTGTCTGATACTCAAAAAGGTGATAATTCAGATCGAAGCATATTTGATGAATTATCGACGGAAGGGTGGAAAAAACATTTTGCTTGCTTTACTATGACTACTTTGTAGCCACTTAAATTTTATCTTCAAACCTTGTGCTTGAATGAACTAGGTCAATAAGCGACAGTTATATATGGAAAAATCATTTACATTGTTAATTTTCTCATTTCTTCACTTTTTCAGCCATTCTCTCCCATCCCATTCCAACCATCTACTGACGTCTTTTTGAATTCATTACTCATGCACTTTTGTCCCACTTTTATTATCCCCATACATTTCCTCTAACAAATGAAAAAAATGGGAAATTGAGCTTATAAGTACCCTCTTACTACTGGGGGCTCGTTTTATAAAAAAAAGAAACTTCGTTGTAGTAAATCAGCATGGGGAAACGACCAACATACTGAAGAAATATGAATACAGAAATGAACAGTACAATATGAGAGATCGAAAGTAATTACATGTTATATAATGTATTATTTTGTGAATCTGTTGTTATGCCAACAAAAGGCTGGGAAAAAGGTTGGTAGGAATCAATTAATCGAGTGCTGAAACGTGAAAAAAAAAAAAAAAAAAAACCTTTTGACATTACTTTCTTCTTCAGGATACAAAAACCTAGCACAGTTGAGTTCGTAATTCGCAATCGTTTGCAAATAAAAGTACGCGCGCGTGACGAGAAACTAAAGTGGTTCATCCCGAGAGGGGCAAGAATGCGAAAGTGGAAAATGTAAGGGATCTCTTCGCGCTGTAGGTGCTCTTTCACTGATTTGCATGCCCTTGATGGTGTCGACCAGCTGTGCATCAATGTAAATAGCACCTTGGTTGATGGTGATTCGCGTATCAGGAAGGCGCTATTAGAATAGTCTTTATACGTTTTTTCCATTTCGTAGTTGCCGCGTTTTACAACGGAATTCCCGTAAGGGGGCTTAGGGTGGGAGTACTTCCTATAATGGGGAGGCTCCGCTCGGAACGAAGGGGTACCTCTTTCAGGCTAGAGGTAAATGGGTAAGGATTTCATGAGTTCAAGTGTAGAAATGGGTAGGAAAAACGGTCATTTAGGTATTTCAAAGGGCTTTCAAATATTTCGAACGGACCGACCGAAAAGAGATGCATTGTTTTAACGGTAGGTATGTGAAAAGGTTACCATTGAGTATAGAAAGTATATGAAAGGGCTACATTACCTCCCCTATCAAAAATGGTATATAAAGGGTAAAGGGTTTGGACCTTGGAGATAAACTATTCCCACCCCCCCCCCCCCCCCCCTGGGGACGGAATGACTCCGAGGCGCTTACAAATCTTCCTGCAAACAGCATCTTCATTCCCCCGCCCCTCTCCCCTTCAAAATCTTGGATCCGTTTGTGACCAAGTAAGCTCAAATAAAACAAATTAAAAGTCTTTATTAACAAGCTTAGTTCATTGTTTATAGGAGATTTACAAATAATAATCAATCTCATTTCATCTCTTTTAAAAAATTCGGATGTTACTAATCTTCTATAAGAATTTAAGTTGTACAATTTAAGGAAAAAAGCGAAAACTGTTATTTACCTATTGCCTTTGTTTAATTCACTTACGGTACCTTAAAATATTTTTATCATTTTTCTGATTTTTTTTTATATATATACGTTGGCACATATCAACAGTAAAAATACAAATAGTTCTTAAGCTTAACAAATTATGTTTACGTTTGTCTGATTTGAATAAGCAATAGCAAAGCAAAATAACTTATCAGGAAGCATCATTTTTCAAAATTGACTTGATTTCAGTGTTTAACAGTCAGTAGGAATTCAGGCTAACGCCCGAAAAATAGATTTTTCGTTCTTGTCAAAACTTGCGGGCTTTCGTGCTGGAATTGGAAACCAAACTTGACACGATAAAGACGAGATGTTCTACAAGCGCTTGTGCCAAAAGAAAGCTATTTCCTAAAACAGAAATTTGGTACCTTCACACCTAATTCCCTTATATTTATCCCATCAAGGTAATGTATAGAATATATAGGCTTAATATAGGAACAAGAGTCCATTACTTAAGAGAAATCCTCCTCTATCATTGGCGTTAAGAACAACTCGTACTAAAAATAAACTGGAATGAATTAAGGAGGACTGAATGGCTCTCTTGTGTAGTGATCCTTTGAAAAACAGCAAAAACTGAAAATTCTTTTATACTATCTGTAAAACTAACTGTAACTGTTGTTCTATTGGCAAATAAAAGACTGTCAAGTGGTTCCCTAAAGAATTTTAACAAATGCTTTATATATTTCTATTCTTGCATTACTAGAATTCACCAACATTAACGTTTAACAAGAGAATTTTGACACAAGATTTCTATTCTTATTTTTGCATTGAAAGAATTAACTGAAAATAAAGCCAAGCTAAAAAAAAATTAACACATGCTTTCTATTTCCTATTATTTGCATGAAGAGAATTCACTTAAATTAAACTTCTATTAAAACAGTTCTCTACCGACTGTAATTGGTTTAAAATCTAATGCCTCGCGCTCTAGCCAATCAGAGCGAAGACGCCTAGTTTTCAACCAATCAAAAGCAATATAGACTTGGCTTACTCACGTTTTCCCGCGCTTGGCACCAATTACAAGATTCCCGCGCTTGGTACATGTTGGAAATTCTTACTTCGAGTTCTGATTTGGATCATTGAATTATTATCGTTGCTAATTGCCTAGGAGTGATCACTGTGAAGTTTGTTTGCCTCGGCCGATAGAAAAATGTGATGAACGCGACCTCTGGGCGAAAATAAAATAGATACTTTTTGTACGCACAATAATTGTTCGACAGTCGCGTGATCTAAATGCGACTTTGACAAAGTGCGCGTTTCTGTTTGGTAATTCTTAATACTCTTTACTTACTGCAGTTTTAGGTATTTTGTTATAAACTAATTCCTTACTCTTCCAAGACAAAAATTAGAAGCCTAATAGGGAAGGCAAGAGCCAGTTTTGTGAAAACCTCGTCGTAGAAACCGAGAGCTCCCAATTCATATTGGCAAGCCGGAAACAACACGGGGCATTAGGAAAGTGCCTATCTCAGCGGTCGCTTGGTGATACGTCACACTGCTTAGCAACCGCTGACGTCATGTTGCTTAGAAACCTCTAGAACGTCCAATGCGGGCTGAGATGCTGCGCAGTTTTCGATCGAAAAAGGCTCTAATTGGCGGAAAGTTCTCACCCTATCATGGCTGCCTCAGGCGTTCCCTTGCCTCGAGTTCCCACGCGTGGATAATGGTACATATTGATAATACGAGGGAACTACAAAAAGAGATTCAAAACTTTTTTTAACACGACCAGGAACCGCAATAGCGTCGAAAGGACACCTACCAAGATCTATCTTTTCTTCTTCTCCGACATTAACATTGCTCAACTAAATGGATACTGTTTCTTTACGTAATTGAGTGATGTCCTTAGCAAAATGCTACTCACCCATAAAGCAATAGACAAGAAAAAGAAGAGATAGACCCAGCACTCTAGCTACCTTTTTCACTACTGTACACTGAGGGTTTAAAACGCAACATCACTAAGAAAGCTTTCTTTGACCGTGAAGCTGTGTAAGTAACTACCAGGAGAAGAAAAACTCCTTACAATAATACAATAACTGGCGAAAACAGTTTGGTCTTGAAAATCTGTTATGGGGCTCTTGGAAAAAGGCTGAACTAAAATTAACAACAACAACATTGAACGGCCCTTAGAAAGAAATTGCGCGATCTAATTAGAGAAAGAAAACTTCTTAGTTGGGTAAATCGCTTCCTATCGGATCCACCACTCCGCCGCCGTTGCCATTTCCATTGCCGTTGTTGTTGTTGTACACCTTCTTCATACAGACCGCGCATCGACTCACGTGCTCCTTCTGATTGCCAGCTTTAATAGTCCTCGGCTGTGGTATCCTGAACTGCTCCTCGTCCGTCACGGTGCTCAGCCAGAAGCTGTAGGTGCTTCCGTAGTAATGACAAGTGCCGCGACCATGGCATTCTATGAAGGGGGAGGTGCGGAAGTCCTCCAGGCAGGAGCCTGGGGATGACAACAACTGACCCGAGCCATCGTTTCCGGCGCTCGTGTGCTGTCGGGAACAAGAGAAAAGGAATTTGAAGACCAGGGCCCAGTTGCTCGAAGCATGGTTAGCGCTAACCCGGGTTAAATACCATGACAACCTATAGGTTTTAATACCTCTTAACCAATGGTTAGCGCTAACCTTGCTTCGAGCAACTCAGCCCTCAGAGCGTTATAATTGGTCCTGTACTAAGAGAATAACGATTCCTATACCCTGCTTGGCACTGAATCAACGGAATGTTTCTGTCGAGGTGCTAAGGGCTTATACTTGCCCAGGAAGACGTGATGTTCTTAAAACAAATATTAGCCTGCGTAGTGAAGCTTCGAGGGCTCATATGCTAGTTTCAACGACTTTAAAATTCGAAGGGGAACTACCAGACCAAAAGTGCCGCGAAAAAAATACCATGACAACCTATAGGTTTTAATACTTCTTAACCAATGGTTAGCGCTAACCATGCTTCGAGCAACTCAGCCCTCAGAGCGTTATAATTGGTCCTGTACTAAGAGAATAACGATTTCTATACCCTGCTTGGCATTGAATCAACGGAATGTTTCTGCCGAGGTGTTAACGGCTTATACTTGCCCAGGAAGACGTGATGTTCTTAAAACAAATATTAGCCTGCGTAGTGAAGCTTCGAGGGCTTATATGCTAGTTTCAACGACTTTAAAATTCGAAGGGGAACTACCAGACCAAAAGTGCCGCGAAAAAAAAACGCTGTTGGTTTATTATAATTTCTAAAATAAATAAAATTTCAACCGTTTTCAGCTTTTATCCCTCGATCTCGCCGCTCGTTCGCCAACAAAACCTCAGCGTAGGGATACAACTTTTGCTCGAAGATAACAATTTTTTTCGCAGGGAGACACAATTACCCAATATTCCCCCTTTTAGAGCTTACAGTAATTTGTACGTGGGTAGTAAAGATCAAGTGGATTTTTGTTTTTCGAGCACCAAATTTCAAGCTTACAGGAATTTGTAAGTGTGCAGATATAACGAGACCCAGAAGACGGTTGAACTTAAAACCAAGACAGTGAACGGTCTAGTTTTAGAATTTTTTTCCCTGAAAGTGAATTTGACATTTTGGGAAAAGCAGATCTTAGCAAGGACTATTGGAATCCAAAAAGAAAATTGGGGATAACCACGCAATTTTTTTAGGGATAATTAAGAAACAATAATTCTACAAAGCGCTAAAGTACAAAATTATGTATGGCAATTTTCCCAAATTGAAGCTTAATTATCTCTGAAAACTGCGTGGTTACCCTGTAATTTCCTTTTCGGAATTCATTAACTCTTGCCAAGATCTGCTTTTCCCGCGTAGTTATAAACCGTGCAAAAATATCTCTGTTTTAGTAGGCACCACCCTTAAGAAATCCGATTTTTTCGGACCATCCCGAGATGCGCAGAAGGTATGCGCAGTAGCAAAAGGAGGCACTGGCCTTAAGACTGACCCTCTACTGAGTGAGTTGTCCCCTTTCAATCAACCCACTTACCATCAGGAAGCTGTATCCATTCCATAGCATTTCCCAATTGTCTGGACAGTCCGGAGTCATTGTGCTTTGACTGTGTACCGCCATTACCATGGAGGGAGCTTCACACACGCGGCAGCGACCGATGAAAGGTCTGATGTCTTTTTCCGATACAGGCATCATAGGAATAGGCTCGGGTGACGACAGCCAGAAGCTATAGTCATTACGCGAAGCCAGGTTGCAGTTCTCGTTCAGGTTGCAAAACAGGAACGGCATGGTGCTGAATTTCTGCAGACAAGAGCCTGGCTGTCCCAGATCCTGGCCATGGGCGCGTTCATTGCCCTGCACGTATAACAAGCTGTAACCCTCCCACAAGCTAAGTGTATCCAAGGGGCACTCTGGTAGGTTTGTGGTTTGACTGTGTCTTACTACGTAAAATCCAAAGTCCGCTTCACCCGGAGGCCCCGGAAGTCCGACACTGCCCGCAGGACCCTGCAGTCCAGCGTCACCGGGGGGTCCCATGTTACCTTCAATACCATCCAATCCGGGTTCACCTGTAGAAGAAGGCAGACAATGATGGCTGATCACTTTGTACGGCAAGTTTTTGGCGATGTATTATGAACCACTTGAAAACTACTGAACAGAGAATTTCATC
Source organism: Pavona decussata (assembly GCF_977016875.1). Taxonomy (NCBI): domain Eukaryota; kingdom Metazoa; phylum Cnidaria; class Anthozoa; order Scleractinia; family Agariciidae; genus Pavona; species Pavona decussata. The sequence continues at coordinate 1,614,929 of NW_028145538.1, read as the reverse complement.
AGTCAACCTCTTTCCCAGGGCGTTTGCTTATAAATTGGGAGGGCTGGGGAAAGACCCAGGTATCGGCCGGACACGTGACAAACAAACACCTGAAAATCTTGGGTGTAATAAATTAGCGATGATTGGAATACGCAGAATGTGTGACATCGCCTGGCGCTTCGCTCTCGGCTACATAAACGCCTGTATGCAGGCTACATCGAGGTTCGAATTTTGCGCCGGCATTATCGTAGCAAGATGGCGGAAACAGACAGAAAGTAGCCGTAGTTAGTCGGCAACCACAGTAAATTTTGCTCCTTTCAGTTTCTTCCAGTCCTCAAGTAAGGAGTTTTAGGTATATGCTGAAAGGCTTAGATGCTCTTGCCGTTCTCCCAAATGCTTCCGGGAAATTAATCGCTAATATTCCCGTTCCTACCTGACTTCTTGCCGGTCAAGGAAGACAAAAGCATCATTATTTGTCTGCGCTTTGAACTCAATCACAAAAGACCAACTAAAGGTTTGATACTGTCAAAGTATGAGCTGAAGGTCATTTTTGTATTAAGAATCCTGTGGCTTTCGCCTAATCTTTTTGCAATTAGATCTCTTGTTCTCTCCGTTCAGATGTTGCTCCTTACGCAGTTTGGGAAAGTTAGGCTAGGGTTAGTTTGGCCATCTAAATGCGCTATATTTCTTACTGCCTTTCGTGTTGAGAACTATGCTCCAGAAGAGGTCAACCTTCGCCTCACGCTAGGCCAGGCAACAAAAAACAACAGCATACCTTTCACTCCAGGAAATCCATCTAGTCCAGGGTCACCTGGCTGTCCCTTGGGTCCCCGAGGCCCTGGGGGTCCTTGAGGTCCAGCATCACCTTTGTCGCCATTAAGACCGACAATTCCGTCCTCCCCACGCTGGCCCTTCTCCCCCTTCTCGCCTGTAAAACAAGCACAGACACCATTGTCAAGGCGGCTCAGTTAGGCAATTTAAGAAGCTGCCTTGGCGACGGAAACGAGAACGACACAAAACAATAACGGTGCATCCTAAGGGAACTGGTCAAAGCAAGTTTGTTCGAAGAGGATTCACCTTGTCTGGGGTAGCGGGGTTATCGAAGACACCACCTTCCTTGTGAACATTACAGACAAAATTTTATTGGCTTTAAAATTTGAGTTGACACAAAAAAAATTCAGCTAGCAAGAGTCAGCATTGCTAGATAAACAAGCAAAGTGAGGATTGAATCTCACTGTCATTTTTTATTGCTGGATAGAGGGGTGGCTATGCAATAAAGACACCATCTTTTGAGGTTTCGAGGAAGGGGGGTGGAGGCAGAGACCACCATCTATTTTTGGGTTTGGTGGGTCCTGTTCGAGTATAATAGTTTTGACCACTTCCCTAATACAGAAGTTTTTTTTGCACAGTTTATGACTATGCGGGAAAAGCAGATCCTATATGTATTGAATTGTAAGTAAGTGGGGTATTGTATTGTTAGTGGTGTAAGTAGCCCGTATTATAAGTAATGTAAACATTGTGTTTTGCAAACAAACAAAAAATAAATAAATAAAAATAAAAAGCAGATCCTAGTATGGGCTTCTGGAATCCGGAAAAGAAAAATGGGGGTAGCGGGGCATTTTTAAGAGATAATTAAGTAACTATTATTAAAAAAAGCAGAAAAATACAAAGCAACGTATGGCGATTTTTTCCAAATTGAAGCTTTACTATCCCTGAAAAATGCATGGTTACCCCCAATTTTCTTTTTGGATACCAAGAGCACTTGCTACGCTCTGCTTTCTCCGCATAGTTTTAAAACCGCGCAAAAATATCCCTGTATTATAAGCCATCACCCATAGGAAACCAGAGTATCTTGCGATGCGTAGAACGTATCCCAGTGGCAAAAGTAGGCACCGTCCTTAATGAGAAAAAAAAATGGCCCTGCACAAGCGTTCAGCTGTAATAACTTTTGGTATATTTCTTCGCCAAATTCAAGGTTTTGTGGAGAGAACGTGAGCACAGAACGGTTAATTTTTCATTCTCTGCCTCAGCTTGAACGCCGTTCCCACCTGTTCCGTTACTTTATAGTTCGGCCACATTATAGAAGTTGAACGATTAGGAATAATCGCGAAGTAGTACAAGTAACGCGAACTGATATTTTCAAGCGACGTCTTCGTTCGCGTTGCCGTCTGATTTCAAAACAGTCGCCCAGTTTTTTTTGTTTTCGAAAAAACGAAAACGACAACAACAAAAAGCAAAACCAAGCAAAAAAAGAATGTCACAGCTTAGGTTTTTGTCGTAGTAATCCAATCACAGTTTAATGAATGTAGTAAGCTAGCTAGCTTACATTTCTTTCGCTGCAATCGCGCCGTGACCATCACTGTCTTTTTTGCCCTTTTCCACAGTAAAGCGCGCGTGTTTCAGAAATGAATCGGAGGGTTATAAAATAAAGAAACCCCTTACTCCCCGGCTTGTTGGTATATCGGATGATAATACCCTCGGCTTAAAGACCGTCCTCAAAATTTCACAGTTGCACTCCAAGCTTCGCTTCCTGACCCAAATGTTCATTTTTCAGACAATCTTCCAGCCTTGGGCATTATCCTTCGATATACCAGCCGCCTGAAGGGGTTTACTTACTAAGTAACCAACAGGGTCAATTCCTGAGGACTTAGAGCGGTTTACAATTGAGTGTCGAAAGTAATTCGCGTTTGCTTTGGTTTTGCTTTACGACACTCTATGGTTGGTTGCCAAAGTTCGCGCCATTTTCTCAACCAATGGGAAACAAAACCAAAACCAATTGTGCTTGGTAGCACGCGTTTTCCCGCGCTTGACGCAGGTTACATGTATTTGCTTCGAGTTCTGATTGGCTGATTGTGCTGTTTACATATGTTGTGATTGGCCAGAGAAATCACTTTGGATTTGTTTTTACAACACTCAATCGAAAAACGCTCTAAAGGGGCACTGTCACGGAGAATTTGCTGTGTGTTGGTCAAACCTACTCAAAAATAGACCAAGAACCCCTTTACCAACATGAAATTACTCTTACAGCACCGACAGGGAAATACGAAATGATTTCTCAGAGGAAGGATAAAATACAATCGGTTTTTAGCCATTTTTCCAAATCAATCAGACGAAATTTGAAAAAAAAAGCCAATTTTAACTACGATCGTAACTGTTGAAATAGCTAGCCTCCCATACAAATATGTTTTTTGCCTATTCAAACCCACACTAAAAAATGGGTGACACTGGCCCTTTAATAACCCCTTTACCTCCTAAGGCAAAACGACAAACGGTGTATGTAGTTTGAAATTGAAAGTGATATAAATAAATTTTTAAAAAAAGTTAAAAAAAAAAAAAAAACGACATTTTTTCCAGATCCAGGACTACAAACTCAATGTCCAGGTGTGATATACCATTTTAAAGCTACTCATGAGTGTATTCCATAACTGATATAATAGACCCTTCTCCAAAATGGCGGCAACAGATTTGAATGAGTTAAAATTGAACTGAATGAAAAACTGATACCAGCACTGGAAAGAGCACCTTTACTTTAGTAACCTTGCAAAGTTTCAGCATATTAGGTGTTATATCAGCTTAGGAAATGTAAGATGGAATTTGACAAATTTACAGACGTTTGTATGAATGGGGGTATACGTCATACCCCCAATCATACAAGCGTTTGTTAATCATTTTCCCAAATGATGTTACATATGATATGCTGAAACTTTGCAGGGTTACTTAAGTAAAAGTGCTCTTGCTAGTGCTGGTATACGTTTTTAATTTTAACTTATTTGAATTTTCGGCCGTCATTTTGGCGAAGGGTCTATTATGAATGAGAAAAGTTATGGCTTTGAGATAAATGGCCTTAAAACGTAAAAATTCAAAAGTTCAAAAATGTCCCAATCCTTGTGTATATTTGGTACACCCCTAAAATATACCTTATTTTGCAGTTCAACATGTTCATTAATGTGAGAGATGCCTGAAGACCCACAACTTCTAAGGGGAAAAGTTGAAAAGTTATGGGGTGGTCAACCATGTCACATATGGGAAGGGGTTAAGTTTTCATCGTTTTAATGAGTAGATCTTCGCAAGACAATCTTGGTGTCAAAAATTCATAGAAATTTGTCAAATATTGAAAGAGTTTTGGAATTATGTGCAAATTGGCACTCTAAGGGATTAAAGGATTAACAGTACAAGAATACGTTTTCCTTACCCAGGCCGACACCAGCAACACCCTTTTCTCCTTTAGCTCCATCTGCTCCACGCTCTCCTTTATCCCCAAGAGGACCTGGAATTCCCTCACTACCCTTCTGTCCAGCAGGACCAATGGGTCCATCTTCGCCAGGAGGACCCTCCTTTCCTGGATCCCCTTGAAGACCATCAAGACCAGCTTCTCCTTTGGGACCAGGTGGCCCAGAAGGGCCAACAGAGCCAGGTTCTCCCTTAGCGCCGGTTTGCCCTGGGTCACCGGGCTCGCCAATATCTCCGGGTAACCCTTCTGCACCTGCCTCTCCTTTGCTCCCTGGAGGTCCTGGAATTGAAAGAAATTAGACTTGTTCAAATACATACTTCGGTTGAATTTGTAAATTTCTGACGATACATTGTACTGAAAGTAAAATTCTAAGCATTCGCCTCTTTTCTGTAAGGGGATAATGGGGTTTGTTTCTACAGAAACTGCGGTGCTGCGTTGGTGGGGAGTAGAAACGAATGTTTGGTTTTATCAACAGAATTGACAACTTAATTTGTCACCATAAAGAGATTCAAGTGCTGACATTTCGAGCGTTAGCCCTCCTGACGTCTGCGCGAATTCGATTCGCTCTGACGAAGGGCTCACGCTCGAAACGTCGCACTCGAATCTCTTTACGGTGGCCAATTTACCTTTAGTTATCAACTCTGTTGATAAACCAAACATTCGTTTGTACTCCCCACCGACGCAGCACCGCAGTTTCTTAAGAAACTAACCCCGTTATCTATTTGTTCAAACATAGCCCTGGCAGCAGGCGGCTGAATACAGGATGCAGCAAGCTTTTTTCCCTTTCAAGTGATGATTCAAATGGTGTCTAGTCATCAGAAGGTCATTCTACATTCAAATGAAAACTATTGACCTGGGCCCAGTTGCTCGAAGCATGGTTAGCGCTAACCCGGGTTAAATGCCATGACAACCTATAGGTTTTAATACCCTTTAACCAATGGTTAGCGCTAACCATGCTTCAAGCAACTCAGCCCTGAGGTAAGTTTACTTCGTTGTACAATGCGGTTCTCTCTTTTTCGTCTGTCAATAAAATCCTTACATATGGTCATCAAAATGAAAGCTATTGAGCAGTATATTACCGTGGCCTCGCTTATTACACTCAAGGGTAAAGCTGTGAATATTCGAAGAAGATAACTCACAGTACTTTACTGTGATATGTATTATGCTGTACGGAACCCTTGAGTGTGATCATTCAAATGAAAGCTACTGAGCAGTACTTTGCTGTGGTGCTGTTTATTATGCTGTGCAAGGAAGTTCTAACTTTTGAGTCGGGGGAAGAAATCCCAAAGTGTGACCATTCAAATGAAAGCTACTGAGCAGTACTTTCCTGTGGTGCTGTTTATTATGCTGTACAAGGAAATTCTAACTTTTGAACCGGTGGAAGAAATCCTAAAGTGTGACCATTCAAATGAAAGCTACTGAGCAGTACTTTCCAGTGGTGCTGTTTATTATGCTGGTGATTGTAACTTTGGAGTCCGGTGATTACATCCACAAGTGTGACCGTTCAAGCGAAAGTTACTGAGCAGCACTTTTCGTTTACAATGTTTGCTGTGTAAGGGTGTTTTACCCTATAGGATCATGTTTGAAATCAGTAAGTGTAACCCATGAAATTTAAAGCTATTGAGCAGAACTTTCTTGGTGCTGGTGGTCATAAACTTTGAGTCGGATGAAATCCCACCCATTTGTATTAAAATGAATGCTCTTTACATGTACATTTTAGCAGTCTTATCTGTTTCAACTATCTGCATAATGATCACCTTTTGATTTGGACCTGCAGTATAAAATGGCTTAACTCAGCACAGTTTTCACGTCTATCTAACGCAATTTCAAAAAGGAGGCAGATTGAAATTGGCATGCGAGCACAACGAAGTTGTGCAACTGAAACGGTCAATTTCCCCTCAGTTATACTCTTTGCACGAGGTTTAACTAAGAAGGTTAGAACATAATTTGACTGTCTTCTTCGTGAAAAGGTTTGAACAGATTTGTCGTCGAGCAAGCCGGCTTCAAACGTCAGGCATGGAGCTCCCGAGACACAAACACCTGCGCCTGAGTTGGACTGTCAAGACCCTTTTCTTATACGAGTTCGTCTTCCTGAACTAAGGAACTATACCTTGTGCCCCTTCGCTTCCTTTCACACCAGGTTGGCCATTTGCGCCATCTTCCCCAGGGGGTCCTGCTTCACCCCTCTTTCCAGGAGCTCCAGGGAAGCCGTCTCCCCCCCTGTCTCCTTTAGCACCGGGAGAACCAGCTGGGCCTTGCTCTCCTTTTTCACCAGGGTCCCCATCTTTACCAGGTTCCCCGGCATCACCAGGGGGACCAACCTGACCCTCTAAGCCTGTCCCTCCTCTGTCACCTAAAATAAAAGAGAAAACGTAAAGACAATCTCAACAACAGTAACCACAACATACATCATGATGATGAACGTAACTAAGTATGGTTACGATAGCCTCCCTCCCCCAACCAAGACAAAAAATGCGTTAAAATTAGTACAGACTCTTTAACAGTAACACGGTCGACCAGGAAACCAAAAATCTTAAATGTTATCTGACTCTGCTAAGACGGTAGAGAGAGTAAATAATTTCCTGATATAACAGGTCCTGTCCACACTAAAGGGAATTTCTACTCTTACAACAAATTGACGTTTATTTGTTGGAAATAGTGTCTTAATTTTAAAGCTTAGTTTAAAAAGTGGAGGTAGTATTTTAGTGTTCTAAAAATTGGATTTTGTTATCGCCTATTTTCGCTTTTAAATTTCCTGCGCGCTTCCATTTTGGATTCAATTACGTCACACGGTTGACCAATTATCCTACAGTAAAGAACTTCTTCATCCAGAATATTGGCAAAGGTATGAAGACATAAAATCCAAAATAGCGGCGTGCGGGAAATTTTAAACGCGAAAATGAGCGATAATCCAATTTTACAGGGAAGAGTATAGATTCTAAAAACCAGGGGTGAGTTACATAAAATTTAACGTCGGGCGTAACTTCTAACGCCAGACCTTCAGCTCAGTCACATTCAGTATTTTAACGTCTGACGATAGCATTTACGCCTGCCATTAAGTTTTATGCAACTTGTCCCAGATCTTAAAATGGTATAAATCTTAGAGGCCAGAGGGCCGTTTCTCGAAAGTCCCGGTAACTTACCGGGACCTAAAAGTGTCTCTAAACAGAAGTCAATTTTTAAAAGCTTTGAATGCTAATTTTTAAAATCTTTGTTATTCCATGAAAACAATGGCCAAGTACCATGCCCGTAATTGGCGAAAAAGCATTAAAAAAAATAGTTATTGGGCCCGGTAAGTTACTGGAAATTTCAAGGAACGGAAAACTGTGATAAAGGCTACGGCAAAATATATATTTTTGTCTGAAATAGGGTCAGGGAGTGATTGTTAAAAGAGATTATTAAAAGAGAACTGGAACAGTTTACCCGTAGAATTACGCCAAGTGACTTCCTTAAATGATTTTAAGACTAAATTGAGTCGCCACAGTTTTAAGTAGGATTTTAAACACGGCCTCCAAGCAAAACAGCATTTATTGTTTTATTGTTTTCCTTTATAATTCATGTTTAGTCAGGTATATAGATAGCTAGTTTATGATGATTAATATATAGTTGATGGAAAGACCGAGTCTAAATAAAGTTATCGTATCGTATCGTATCAAGCAGTACACCCGCACCATGAATTCCGAAGATTACCCCCCTCCCAACCGCGGGGAAATGTTAAGTGATTTCTCCCAGGAAAAACAAGCTATAATCAGTTATTTGACGATTTCTCCAAAATATGGAAGAACTTGAACTTTTGCCCCCCCCCCCCCCCTTTTTTTTCAACCAACGTCTCTTTCGCATCTACAAATACACCCTTTAAGCATCAGCAGTGGCAAACATCTAATTTGCCCTTACAGTATCACAAACTGAGCAAACAAAAGAGACATGAGAATGAAGGAAATGATCATCAAGATGGAATGCAAATTCTCCCAACTTGCACCATAAGAAAGATACGAAGAACTGAGATGAGGATATACATCATTACATGTTGATATCAGACCTGCTACTCCTTTGGGTCCAGGGGGACCTGATGGACCAGGCGGTCCTTGTTCACCCTTTTGTCCATCGGCACCATCCTGTCCATTTACTCCAGGAGGACCGGGATCTCCTTTGGGTCCTGGTACCACAGTTGTTTCACCTGTAGTTCCCTTGTCACCTTTGGGTCCTTCGGAACCTATTGAAATAAAACAACCAGTACGCTTGTGACAACACTGTCTTATGCCTCATTCACACCAAGGCTTAAACACGTTTAAAACCTGTTTAGTTAAACACAGTTTGACATTGTTTCTTTCATACAAGGTGCTTTTGGATTTTTGTTGACTACTGATTTAGCACAAATGAAAGCATAAGTTAAAGCCAATGGTTCAGCTTCCTGTTACCAGTTTTCATTTTGTTTAACCTGGTTTAATTAAACATGTTTGGTTGGTGTAAATGGGGCTCTAGACCTCAGGCGCATGCGCGCGTTGATGAGAAGCGCCGGTCTTGAAATAGCTGGCCCAACTTTTTCTAATACCGTCGGAGAGTTCAGGAAGCTGCTTTCATCTGTTTGAAAGGCGTTCATCTTCGGAAAGTTGAAGTTGGTTTAAAACCACTCGGCTGGTTTTTCAAACATTACTTAAAAGTTTAAGATGGTTGAATTAACGGTTTTAAAAAGAGCTGCAAAGGAGAGGACAGCGGAGGAAGAAATCAACAACTAGAAGACGAAATTTGAGCAAATAAATAAATAGCTTTTAAACCTGTTGGCAAATACAGTTTCATGAAGAAAGTCGGGCTTTTCTTTGCCAATTTTTTCCCTACGAGTGCTATTTAGTCACCAGGCAATTTTGGAGCGGTCTTGTTATAAAACAAAGTAAATTAGTGAAGAAAATAACAGTCTGGATGGACCCCAAACAGTGGCTTTAGGGCACATTTAAGAGGTGGCCGTGTTAGCAAGGTTTTTGATAACGGAAATAGCTGGGCTGGGATTTTTTGGGCCACAAAAAAAAAAAAAAAAAAAAAAAAAAAAAAAAAAAATAGCGGTCGCATCAAGGACGGTGCCTCCTAATGCAGAAGTATTTTTGCACAGTTAATAACTGTGCGGGGAAAGCAGATCTTAGTATGGGTTACTAGAATCCAGAGAGAAAGTTGGGGTTAGAGGGGCAATTTTTAGAGATAATTAAGTAACAATTACAGTCGACTCCCGATAACTCGAGCCCTCGCTAACTCAATCCTCTTACTAACTCGAACCAAAATCGATTTTCCCTGGATTTCCTTCATACATTAACTGTAATTTTACCCTCGGTAGCTCGAACCTCCCGCTAACTCGAAGCAATTTTCCTTTCCCTTGAGGCATAGTTAGCTACTAACTATGCCTTGAGGTTATTTTCTATATAATTTTACCCTCGATAACTCGAACCAAGTTCGTCAAGCCGTGACAGGTCATAACAAACAGTACTACAGTCCAAAACATTGAATTCATTTTAAAGCAGCCCTTTGTATTCTTTGTCTTTTTTTTTTTTTTTGCATTAACAAAACGTGTCTCTCCAGTTCAAGTTCTTAGTACCTAGTCTTCTCCTGCTGCTGTTTTGTTTTGTTTCACGTTATGTTACGTTCTGATTATAATTTGGAAATATCGTTCCATTTTCACTCGACTTCTCTATAATTACACTGTATGAATATAAATTATACTAAACACCGTTTTTTCCTTATTTTCGGTCATTTGCTCTCAACTCCCGATTACTCGAATCTTTTTCAATTTCCCTTAAAGGTTCGGGTTATCGGGAGTCGACTGTATTCTACAAAGCAGTAAAAATACAAAGAAATGTAAGGCATCCCCCCCCCCCCAAATTGAAGCATTATCTCTAAAAAATGCATGCTTACCCCCAATTATCTTTCTGGATGCTGAGAACACGTGTTAAGTTCTGCTTTTTCCGCATATTTAAACCCCGCAAAAATATCCCTAAATTAGTAGGCACCACCCATAGGAAACCCGAGTATCTCGAGATGCGCAGAATGTATGCGCAGTAGAAAAAGTAGGTACCGTCCTTAATTAGTGGTCATAATACAGGGTTCCACTGAAATTTACCTGCATCACCACGTGGGCCCGTTGGTCCAGGTGGCCCAGGGGCACCGTCTGCTCCCCTCTCTCCTTTTTCACCGTCTTTTCCTCTTGCTCCAGCTTGTCCTTCACTCCCTCTGTCACCCTTGTCACCCGGTAGTCCAACACCAGACAGCCCTGCGTCGCCCTTATCACCTGCAAAGTAAAACAATATACAGACATTTAATGAGCAGGTAGGGTTTATTTGGTTTATTCTAGAAAGTGGCTTCTGACTGCGCAGTGGGGCTGCTTCAGAGATTTTATACCACCAGTCTATTGTTAATTTGTATGTTCTGAAGTAACGTATAAGACATGAGGAGTGTTTCATAACATTTCCAAACACCGAGAAGAGGGTACTTTTCAACAGTGCTACGTGTCTTTCAGAATTTCACAAAATGAAATTTGGTATTTTTCGCTCACATGGTACTTGAGACAATATTAGTTGCTCTTTCAGTTTCCCATATAGACGATAATAGAATAAAAAATGTGCTCAGAGTCTTAACAGAAACCTGCATTCTTACCTTGGATACCTTGTGCTCCGTCATTACCGCGATCTCCTTTCTCCCCAGGGGGTCCTCCCCGACCCTTTTCACCTTTTGCCCCTTCAGCTCCTACAGGTCCATCTTCCCCTTGATCTCCCTTGGGGCCTCCTGGGCCTTGAGGTCCTGGTGGTCCAGCGATGCCCGGACGTCCAGGTTCACCTTTATCTCCTGCTGGACCGGGTGGACCAAGGTCTCCTGCTGCACCAGGTGAGCCATCTTCACCTTTTTAAATAAATAAATAAATAAATAAATAAATAAATAAATAAATAAATAAATTAATCAATCAATTAATTAATCAATTAATAAATAAACAAACAAACAAACGAGGTCTACTAAGACACTGTCGCAATAACATATATGTACTCCAGAAGCGAGTTGCTTAAAACTTAATGACAGTCGTAACTACAAACGTCAGACGTTAAAGTTTATGCAACTTGCCCCAGGGCCCAGTTGTTCAAAGCCTGAGTAAGCTCATCTAGGTTTAAGTGAACTTTGACTTGTTGGAAACTTAAGCAGCAACGACGGCAACGGCATTTGTGCTACGTCGCGATCATTTCAACACGCTCAACTTCTATACAGACATTAAATGGGAGAAGATAAATCTCACACAAGTCCTCTCGAAAGGTCAATTTATCGTGTAACCTCTTTGCACCATTTGGTAAGGAAGCCTTTAATTGGATAAGCAAGTTACAGTAATGTTCGATCTAGCTTCACTTGCATCAAAGAGAGTATTGTTGTGATGGAATCCCAACTTTTCAAGTTTGCTGACATCATATTTCTTATACCTTAAGAAATCTGGAATAGCTAACCTTAGACTAGCCCACTGGAGAGAATAACATTTTAAACTCGTACCGTTTTTAAAACTACAGAAACGGCGAACTTCCTAGGAACCAAATTGGTAGGAGTGGCCTTGAAGTTAAGAAAGAAAATGAAAAATTCACCGTCGTGTGCTCACGTTCTCCAAAAAACCTAGAAGTTGGTCATTTCACGTTGTTGTTTTGCAGAGGGCAGCAAAGAATTGCGAAATATACCAAAATGTGAAACGCACGTGCAGAGCGATTGTTTTAGTTCATTAAACCTATTGTTTTGTGAAGTTGTCGTTTTCGTCGCCGCTGCTTAAGCTCCCTAATAACTTATCTATACGATTTTTGCAAAAACATTTTTGTCACTCAGTTTTAACGTAGACTTTCCTTTGGCACGAGCTTAAAGTTAGCTTTCAAGTTTAACGAACAAGCTGGAAACATTGGTTAACTTTTCATCGTGGATGAGCATTAATCGGTTTTCAAACAACGTGGGCCAGTACAACAGTGTTGAAAGTGCATTAAGTGCCTACCATTTCGTCCGGACTGCCCAGGGGGACCAGGATCTCCCTTATCTCCCTTAGGTCCTGGTATTACTGTGGCATTTGAAAATCCTGGGGCACCAACTTCTCCTTTAACGCCTCTGGAACCTTTAAGTCCTGGAAAGCCATCTCTACCTTGTATGCCAACTTCACCTTTTATACCTTTTAAAGGAAAAAACAGAGATCATCTTTAAAGGGGTACTGTCACTCAAATATTTAACATATAGCTTTTTCTCCAATATGAAATTGTTCGTAGAGCACTCGGGGGAGGGCGGGGGGAAAATATTAATTGGCTTCTCCAATGAAGAACAAACTTTAAACACGTTTTTAGCAATTTCTCCAAAATACGCAGGAGAGAACTGTTGTAATCCATTACCATCTAAGCCATCCGCAGCAGGAGATAACAAATACTAGCTTATGTATACTCGTAGGGTAATTGTTAACATTACTGAATCATTATGTTAGCAATTCCATCGATACAAAATATAATGAAATGTTTTTTGGCTATTCAAAGGCACACTAAAAAATATCGGCGACACTGCCCCTCAGCGTTTTCAGTAGGTTTTCAAGTAGAAGTTGGACCTGTTAAAGTAGACGTTGCAGACACGGAGTCATTGCAGACACATAGTGTCTGCGCAAGGCCCGGAGGGCCTTGCCTTCTAGGGGGGTCTGGGGGCATGCCCCCCCAGAAAATTTTGACGTGTTATACTCTCAGAGATGCATTTTCCTGCATTCTGAAGCACTAAACGGTCAGTTCGAGTCTTGTTGAAAACGTGGCAATTTGTCACTTTATTGGTTATAAAAAAGCTATAATATTTACAGGCTTAAACAGGAAGCAAAACCAAAGGGCCTCAGTACGTCACCCTTCAGAATTTTCATATGGCTCTTGCCTCCACTTGAGAAGATTTTGACTAACGTTTGTCAGTCTCACAAAACACATCATCAGTGCTGAAGATAACAATCGATGACTAACGTAGTTGTTATCAACCTAAACAATAATTTCCTGTATATTTAAAACAACTTTACACGCAAACTTTACGCAAACTCTACGCAAACGCTGAACAAACTCTACTCCAACTTTTCACAAACTGTATGCGAACTCTACACAAACTGTATGCGAACTGTACTCAAACTTTACGCAATCTATACCAACTTTGACCGAACTCTGTGTCACAACTTTAAGTGCGAAATTCATGCCAACTTTACGGCAACTCAATTCACGCGAAGTTCGCCATGTGCTTATAATGAGTACTACATGAAGAACTGGCTAAAAGAAAACGCTGCCCAGCAACTGAGCCTACTCCACGTTCACTCGACGTTCGCTTCGATCGTCGTTCATTCTAGTTTTATGTGATTCTTTCTGCGTAATGTGAGCCAGGCTTGTTTGTTTATTGCTTTATTAACTCATTGGTAGACTAGTAAGTTATTTATCAATCGCTTTATTTATTTTGGGGATTTATCAGAGTGAAAATAGGCGTCGCAAATAGAAAAGCTGCCGCCGCATGCGACGGCCGACGGCTTATTTTGAAAACACTGCCCCTTTAAGGACGATGTCTCCTTTTGCTACAGCGCATGCGTTCTATGGGTGGCGCCTTCTTACACAGGCATATTTTCGCGCGGTTTATAACTACGCAGGTAAAGCAGATCTTACAAAGGGTTGTTGAGATCCAAAACGAAAATTGGGGTAACGACGCCTTTTTCGAGATAAACGAGGTTCAATTTGCAAACTAACCTGGTTCGCCGTTGGGACCCGGGTCACCAGCTGGTCCTTGGCTACCCTGATCACCAGTTGGACCACGCCCTCCTGGAATTCCTGGAAGTCCTTTGTCTCCGATATCTCCTGGTTCACCAGCCTCGCCCTTGATTCCTTGTGTACCATTGGGGCCTGCCTTACCCTCAGGACCTGGGTCTCCCTTATCTCCACGAGGACCGGGTTCACCATCTCGTCCCTTAGGTCCCTGATTGCCTGGTATTCCTGGTTCACCCTTTTGTCCAGGTTGACCTTGATTGAAAACCCAGCAGATATAGTGTTAATGTATGGTGTACAGGTTTGATTGAGCACTCGGAATTTCTTTTTTCCGAGTTTGCTTGTGTCATTACTGAATAATACATTATTCTCATTTGTTCACCAGGCTTAAAATATTACATGACATTTCCTTTCAAATGCTTCTTTACAAGACTAGTGTCTAACTTAGAAAACTATATGGTTTACTTAGGTGCTAGGCGTTTCCACATTAGATATTTATGTTTAGTTATCCGTATTAATGTTTTTAAAACTTTAAATTAACTAAATATTCATATATGTATTAATACTATCTTAAAAGGAAATGTGAAAAATGAAGTTGTTGTTGTTGTTTCATTGCGCATATGCCACTCATTGACATTCAAATCCTAGTTGAACCTAGTTTAATGGCCTAAGCTCCCAAGAGTCTCCTGTAGCTCAGTGGTAGAGCATCCGAACTAGTAATCAGAAGGTCTAAGGTTCGACACCTGATAGGAGCACATGGAATTTCTTTTTCCGAATTTGCCTGTGTCTTCACTGAATAATACATCATTCTCAGGTTTGATTGGGTTTCAAAGCACATTGTTGTCACGTATGGTCTCAAATCTTTCCGAGATTATTAAGACGTTCAAGATGAAAAGGTGCCCAGAATAGCATATCCACAATAAATTCGAATACCGTTCAATTAATAATTCAAAGGTCCATGATCCATGGAAGCAAGTTAATATGAAGATTTAAACGCCATATTTTCAGTCATTTACTATCAGCTAATTCGAACAACATTAGCTCAAATACCCCGCTTACTGCGAACTAACTTTACTTTCCCTTGGCTCAAATTTACCCCGATAACTCAACCTCTGTTTGAAAAATCTTGGTTGGTAAACCTAAGAATGTCAGAACATAGCTCGTTGACACGTTGAAATCTTTAATCGTTATTTATAACGTGATTGTAATGTATAGAAACGTCCTTGACTGAATGTGGGAAAAGAGTAACATACTATGCACCATTGACTGGGCATCTCTCACCGATGTTCTGCGAACATCAATACAATGTAGAACTTTAAAGAAAAATATTTAAACGTTTCTACAATCAATACAGTCATCCGCGTTCTTCAACACATTCATTACGAATTCACAAATTTGATTTTGAGATAAACTCAGATTAAAAAAAAAAAAGCGTTCTGAAAATAAGCCTTCCCAAACATTACCCCCAGCAGATGGTCAGGTTTTAGGCTTTTAACAACCTTCCCTGAAAATAGCTCCTTCAAAAAAAAAATACTTTAGACAATTGCAAGCCAAGAGCTTTTATTAAGAGCCTTTAGGGCAGAGCCGTTTTCAATTGAGTGTCAGAAGTAATTTTCGCGGTTGCTTTGGTTTTACGTTTATTACGCTCTGTGATTGGCTAGCAAAGCTTGCGTCACTTTCTCAACCAATCAGAAAAAGACAACAAGAAATGTGACTTGGCCGCACGCATTTTCCCATGATTGGCACCAGTAACACGTATTTGCTTCAAATTCTGATTTGCTCACGATGCCATTTGCATCTGTTGTGATTGGCCACAGTAATTACTTTGCCTTTGGTTTTAAGGCACTCAGTTGAAAACCTCTCTATACGATAGCACAGTTAAACCTTACCAGGAGGTCCTTGAGTTCCTTTTTCACCTGCTGGTCCAATCACAGCGTCTCCCTTTAATCCCGGTTCACCTTTTGTGCCTTGACGACCAGGCAAACCTGCATCACCTGTGGATTTAAAAGGAATGTGTTGAATGAGTGTCAAAGGGTGGCCTGCTTACTATAAAACTAGTTACAACCAAAGATAAGGGAGTGCTGTCAATGTCACCAGGCTCTCTCTCCTTTGCCAAGTTGGTGATGATGTCATCCGCCCCTGCAAAATCTGCGAGGGTTGCCAGATACTCGTCCCAAGATCCATTCACTCAATCAACGTTGTCCCATACAATCTCGACTCTAAGCGGGTTTCATACGGAAATGCTCACCCGCGCTTAACAAAGATACAAATTAAAGACAAAAATACATATGCAGTGTTCCAGATAAGAGAGGGGTCTCAGGTCAAAAACCCGAGAAACCTGGCTTCCTGACCCGACAAAATGAATGACAAACTTAAGAAGATTTAGAGAAAACCAGAGCTATTGACCCCTCAAAATTCTTCATTGGCTCTCTGATTTTGAAAGTTATCTGGAACACTGCATATGAGCTTACAGTAATTTACAATGGTCGTTACTTATATTTACAATCATTGCCTCTTAATGCTAATAAACTAATGAAACTAATAAAACGCTTTTTTAAATTGAAAAGTCTTAAGGACTGAGTGTTTTTTAAGTTGAACACAATTATGTATTATAGGAGAATCTCCTTAGTGACATTGTTTACTTTCGCCTCATTAGCATATATCAACAATATTCTACAAAGAAATGGACAGCACAAACTAAACGAGCATGCCACACTTGCTTATCAGGGTAAACATCAGAGCGACGGGTTGACTATTCTTGGAGAAATTAGCTTCTGAAAAATGTGGAATTTAAAAAGAATGTACCGCTGGGTGCCAGCCGGCCAAACGTTGTTTGTAAAATCTTGATACTTTGAAAGTTCATTTCTCAAAACGTTTTTAACATAGTTATCATGTTTAAATTTTCAGACTAACTAAGTTTGCCAGGCTCTTTCAATTTATAGAATGCATTTATAGGCAGCAGGTTTTGTCCTTCGTGCTAACATATGCCAATAAGGCTAAACAATCTGCCTATAGTGCAGTGGCCAAACATCCACTACCTGACATGTTCTGACAGAACTATGTGTGCATTTATCATCTTTCTTCAGTTCTAGCTGGTATTATAACCTACGCTCAAGGACAAAAGGGTTTGGACAAACTCGCATTTATGATGTTTTCCTATGCACACAACAGAAACAGGGTATAGCCGAATAGAAAATCTCTGATCCCCAACCCCCACATCATTACAGTGTTGAGCCTGTGTAAGAAAAATGCGAAGAGGACATCAACATTGTATTGGGTGGGGGTTTGGGGAGTATATACGTTGTTAAGGGATACCATGGCTTCTTTGGTCAGGCCACACTGAATTAGCAGTTCAGAGCATACTCTGCAACATTTATCCGAAGCCCTTAAATTGCCACTGTAGTCATCAGTTTTTCAAGTTCAATGAAATGTTGCCACTAAAAAGATCTGTTCATTTAACCCTTTAACCTTCAATCAGCATTGCGTTCTAAAAATAAAATCCTTAACTTTAAGCACGGTGCCTACTTTTGTTACTGCGCATACGTTCTGTGCATCTCACTCAGGATCGAATACAGGGATATTTTAGCGCGGTTTAAAACTATGCGGAAATTGGGAGTAGCCATGCATTTTTTAGAGATAATACCGGTAAAGCTTCAAATTGGAAAAAAATGCCATACATTGCTTTGTATTTTACGGCTTTTTAGAACAGCTGTTTCTTAATTATCTCTAAAAAATGCCCCGCTTCCCCCAGTTTTCTTTCTGAATTCCAATAGCCCTTGCTAAGATCTGCTTTTCTTGCATAGTCATAAACTGTGCAAGAATACTTCTGTATTAGTAGGCACCGTCCTTAACAGACATTTCTTATTACATGTATTAACGTTCGTCGATGGTCAAAACATCACATACCTGTTGTTCCAACTGGACCCACTCTACCTTCTTCACCTGGTTTCCCAGGTAATCCAGTCATGCCACGTTCTCCTTTCTCACCCTTCTCTCCACGTGGCCCATTGTTACCAGGAATTCCATTCATCCCAGTTTCTCCTGGGGGTCCTGGGGGTCCTTTTGGGCCTGGACCACCATCAGCACCAGGAGGGCCAGGCTCGCCTTGTGGACCTTGGTCACCTCTAGGACCTTGATCACCTATTGAAGGACAACATTCACAAGCGTTATATGGAAACTTGCCTTAGGAAAGATGGGTGGATGAATGGATGAATGGAGGGATAGATGAGGACCCACAGAATCAAAATCACCATTTTTACTTTAACACCCCTTGAAGGACAACATTCACAATCGTTTTATGGAAACTTGCCTTAGGAAAGATGGGTGGATGAATGGATGGATAGAGGGATAGATGGGGACCCACTGAATCAAAATCACCAACACTTGACTTTATCACCTGTTGTAGGACAATGTTCACAAGATTTCTAAGAGAAAATGATAGAGGAATGGACACACAGATGAAAGTATGGACGGATGAGAACCCCTGAACCAACATCACCAATAGGACTTTTATCACCCCACTTTTATCAAAAACTTGTGGGTGATCTTCAAAAAAAAATAATAATAATAATAAACTGAAGAATATGAAAATAATGTAGACCTGTCACAAGTCAACTTCTTACATTCTCGATCCCAGAGCTCTTCCCTTTGCTGTATGCCATGAAGGCTCTGGGGTTCAGAATTGGTCGTGAATAAACTTCTTATGGAGTCGAAAGTGACAACAAGCAAAACGTCTTAAAATAACACTTCTTTTCAACTTCTTTGCTTTGGTAGTCGAGCACACTTTGTTGCTTAAATGTGTGAAGAACATTTTGGCCACATCGATATACCATATTAATTAATTTGGATGGAAGAAAACTCACAAAAACAACCCCCTAATTTTTGGCCTCCAAAGATTTGCACAGTTTTTGCACCTCGTCACAGATGTTGTCAACGAGGCCATGCCGCCGACCAATGGAAAACATCATAGGAACTTGCAGGGACTCGTGACAAAAGAAAAACATTGGGAGAAGGGCATAGCGGTCACGTTCTTCCAGATTAGCTTCTGTACGCGTGTATTTTTGTCAGCAAAGGGCAAAACTTAAGAAAAGAGGAGTACCGCATCGTACCTCTCTCGATCCTTCTCCGAACTGTGAAGTTCTTAAAAGCTTTTAAATAAATATAAAAGTTGAAGGTTGATCAAGCCAGCAGCCCTTGCCACTGTCTGCCAGAGTTTTCCTTGTCTCATCGCAAAATTTGCCTTTTTTCCCTTTCTTTTGGAGTCTTGGCTTAGCTTTGGTTTGAGTGTAAGGCCTTTTCCTTTTAGAATGTTTCATGATGGCAAAATTTCTCCCATCTCAATGAGAATTTTTTTTTACAAAAATGAGACCCGAATGTTAACAACAGAAAGAGACACAAGAATAAGCTTCTGGATGAACCCATTTGCCGCAAAAAGATCAGTGGAGAGTTCATATCTTGAGTTGGGACTTCGGTAGTTAAAGTGCCTATAACCCTTAAAAATGTTCTTTTCTTAAAAAAATCTCCATAAATATCTGAATAAAATGCCGCAAAATTATTAATTTTGGTTGAATTCTCGATTTATTATGAGCCTCCAAAGTCCAGGCTTTTCCACCCCACCGCCGAGCATTAGGAGACTGGGAACTAGTGACGTCAAGCAAGTATGTTCCCCGTGGCGTCATCTGGTCAGATCTCAGTCATTCCTTGTTGTGGTGAGAGTAAGGCATACTACTTTAGTGAAAAAAATAACCGTTTATCTGGCCAGTGAAGATATAAGACTTCCTCGTAGAGTTATAATATGGCCTCTGAAGGTGATAATGGGTACGAATGGGACGATTCAGATGGTTAAGTTAGTAAATACGACTTCGAAGTAGAATTAGAAGCGGGATCGCAAAGATTTTAAGATTTCATTTTTCTGCTTTTAGAAGTTGTTAAATTAACAAACGAACTAAAATTTGGCTGAATAAAGATGTTTTCATGTAAAGAAGCCCTGCAAACCTTTAGAGTATCCTTAAGGACAATGTTTGCACAATGCATCAGGTTTTAGTTTAAGAATTGGCTGATGACAGCCCATTTCACAGCATCTTGTTCATCTTTTCGAGGACAATGTTTACAGGGTTAATGTTTTGCTTGTGATAGATCAGACCACCAACATCGCCAATGGCACTATTGTCAACTGCTCAAGGACAACATTTACAGGGTTTACTTCACAAATAAGCTTATAAGGGCCAACCAGTACTTTCCAATGCTACTGTTTGTTTTCAATATTTTAATTATGATTTTTGAAGTATCTTTCCCTGGGCCCAGTTGTTCAAAGCCCAATTAATAATCCTGGATTAACGTGAACTTTGATTCAAGTTTAATCACTGATCAATTACGATTCTTTCAAACTAGATTTTTGTCTCTTAGTTTTGACTTGGAGCTTTCTCTACTCTTAGCTTAAAGCTAGACTTTAAAAACATTCACAATGAGCGCAATTAAAACCTCAGTTAACCTTTAATCATGGATTAGCGTTAATCGGCTTTCGAACAACTAGGCCCTGTTCTCAACGTTGCTATTCTTGGTAGTGATAAGGATAAGACCATACCTATAGGTCCGGCATCACCACGTTCTCCTTGTTCTCCAGGCTCTCCTTTTATCCCTTCCTTCCCAATGCCAGGCTCTCCCTTGTCCCCTTTAGCACCATCAGTTCCATTAGTTCCCCTCTCCCCTGAGGGGCCAGGTTCTCCACTGTCACCCTTCTCTCCTTCTGGCCCAGGATCCCCTTTTTCTCCCTTTTCTCCTTGTGCGAGGTCCCCTATACCCTTTTGTGCTTGAGACCATGATTCACCTTTGGATAGAAAAGAGCCTTGTTATCAAAGTGAGGTGTAGTGCACAGTCATGCTGTCTTTCATATGAAAATCAGTTTCATTCTCATGTAACTAAAATACACAACTTTCATTAAATTATATCGGCTGTCCACCAAGCCTCAGTTTGGACAATAGGTGTAATTAATGTAATTGAGATAATATGGCTCATCATTACAATAAAAGTTTAAAACCCTTGAAGTCTGTGTTTTCACAGAATGTTTGTGGGGGTTAGTGCAATAAAGAGTTCAGAACACGACTCGAATTGCTCGAAAAATTAATTTATAAGCTCAACAAAAAGGTTTCGTTTTCAGGATCGAAAATTTATGTTCAAACACAAGCTTCCAATTCCCTCACGAAATCTTTGTCAAGTGGTGTTGCTCTTTATTTTGCCATACAGACTAGATCTCAGTCTAAAGGGAAGCTAATTCTTCTGTTTGGGTGAAAACTGGGAAAACAAAATCATTGATAGATGTTTGAGTTTTGTTACTTAGGGATCAATTATGATCGGATTGTTTGAAATAAAGCCTTCAATTAAAAAATAACCATCCCAAGGATGACATCTCGTGGTTGTGCAGTCCTTTTTCTTCTTCTTCCTTTTTTTCCCACAGTTTAAGTAATTGGAGCTATATGCATGCTGCAAAATGAACATCTCATCTGTCCATAAAAACCCTGACCACAAGTAACTTTCGTGCAACTCCTCAAAGGACAAAAAAGTTAACGACTCATTCACAGACACTGTTTAGCCAATGGGCATACGAAATTGCATCAAATTTCAACCTTTATACAGGGAAGAAACTTGCTGCAAATACCCAAGAATAACTTTAAACTTACACCAAACTGTACAAACTAACCAAAGTTGCAAAGTAAAAATGTGGAGTACATGTAGGATGATTTGAATTTAAGATTTTGACTTTCTGCCAGATTGGAATTTCAATCACGTTATGTTCAATTTGAATCATTTGTTTGAGACGTTTAATGTTCAGCCCCTCTCTCATCACCATCATCATCATTATCATTTTTCTGATAAAAAGCAAGAATGGTCAGGGGAGGGAAACCAATATGACACTCATTACCCTTTAACACCTAATATCAAAGAACAAATTCTCCTATCTTGTCCCCATACTTTTCTGATAAAAGTACTGTGGAGAGGTTATTATTAAAAATATTGGGAAAATTGACCTTGGGTGATCATACCCTTAATTCTCATAAACTTAAGGGTTGAATAAGCATTGATATTTCAAGGAGAATTTTGATGCTGATCACTGTTAGGGCTTAAAGGGTCAACACTAACTAAAGTTACCTTGAGAACCCTTTACTCCTTCTTGTCCCTTCTCTCCTTTCTCGCCTCGTTCTCCTTTGGGTCCATCGATTCCTTTTGGTCCTACTTTTATTTCACCAGGCTCTCCCTTTCTACCAGGCTGGCCTTTTTCTCCTCTTGGCCCTGGATTACCATTTTGCCCATCAACTCCACTTTCACCCTGCCAAAGTAAAAGGGTTGCTAAAATTCTCACGAATCTACAAAATTTTCACTCGGGAACAACACTAAAATATCCTTGATGATGAAAACAAAACAAGAAAGCCACTGGACTTCGCAACTGAACCCTTGCATCCACCTCACACTACTACCTAAAGGTAAAACAGACACATAACTCAAACTATCAACGCAAGTGATAAAAAGGCAATACTCTGACTACAGTGATGCAATTCTCTGATTGCCGCATTTATTGTCACATTCATTTCTTGTAATATACGAAGAAAAGTGTTTCATCCAATTCCCAACAAGGAGAAGAGCGTTGAAAAACTGAGATGTAGCTAAGATTTTTTTAACCCTTTAACTCCCACGATTGCTAGTGTTAATTCTCCTTACTGACTGCCATACATTCCCTTTAATGTTAATTCTGGGAATATGATGTTACATCAGAAAATATCCAATAGTTGATGATTTTCTTTATTCTCAGTAACGGTCTTCTTGATAATATATTGACAGTGAAACGAACCCATCAATACACCTACATGGAAGACACTCTGGCACGTGATGTACACAAACCTTTATTCCAGGCACTCCCTGGCATCCAGGCCCCAGTTGTTCAAAGGCCAGATAACTTTATCCGCTGGATAAGGCACTATTCGGGGTCTAAAATATACTTCACATTAAACGTTGTCCAAGGTTTTCGTGCACTCCTAAACTAGACTGTGGTTAGAGTGTGCATATTCGCTTGTACACGACGAAATTCTGAAATCTTTGCACAGATTGAAACTGTCGGATAGTGACTTATCCACTGGATAAAGTTATCCGGCCTTTGAACAACTGGGGCCAGGTGGCCCTGGATTCCCTTCACCACCTTTGCTTCCTGCTGGTCCAGGATCACCTAATTTTAAGCCCAAAGTTATGAAACCTTCAAGATTATTTTCCACCAAATGAGCCCATCAATAAACCTACGTGGAAGGCGCCCTGGTACATGATGTGCACAAACCTTTTTTCCAGGCAGGCCCTGGGGTCCAGGTGGCCCTGGATTCCCCTCAGCACCTTTGCTTCCTGCTGGTCCAGGATCACCTCGGAGTCCCTCCTGACCGGGGTCTCCCTTTTGTCCTTTTTCTCCCTCCACTCGGATAACCTCTCCCTTTTCACCTTTTGGTCCAGCTGCTCCAGGGTCTCCACTATCTCCTTTCGTCCCCTAAAAGTTAAAATAGGTAACTTAATATTTAGACATTGTACCATTATTATTGTACATGTATTACCATTATCCTAAATTGTTGGAACCCAGGAGTGATGTCTTAAAAGGGCATTGTCACCTATTTTAGTGTCACTTTGAATAGCCAAAACATACTTGATTCAGTGGAAACATTATAATAATGATCCCACTAGTGCACAGAAACTAGTTTTAGTTATGTTTGGCTGTAGATGGCTAGGATGGAAATGGATTGCAACTTGAAAAAATTTTTTGTGTATTTTACAGAAGTTGCTAAAAACTGATTGCAGTTCAGTTCTTCCTTGGAGAAATCCCTTAATATTGTATTCCCACTGTTCTAAGAGCAATTTTATGATAGTAAAAAGGTTTTTCGTTAAATACAGTAATTCAGCAGTTTTGACCAATACAGCAAAATTGCCATGAGGGTACATCCAGGTGAGTGTGCAAGTGCTGAGAAGGACTGTTTGAGGTGACACTACAGATTAATTATGTTAACGGCAAACAGCAGAAACTGTGACCGTGACCGTGTTTATCCTACGTTTGTTGCTCAGTGTTTTCAGTTCCTCAGTAAAATCGAGAAGTTTTGTGTTAGCATCAAAAGCCAGAATAAATATTTTGCACTATTGTCATCTATGTACTCATTATTTTAAGACAACATAGATGCAAATCTCCCATCTCATTTGCTGTTACCGCAATTCTAAATCTAGAGTATGCCTGTGTCATTTACTGATTAATACGTCATTCTCATTTATTCACCAGGCTTAACATATTCCATCACATTATTTCCATTGCACATAATTATTCCATACATTGACATTCCAATCCTAATAGTATGCAGGATGTTTGTCCCATGAACATTTATCCAAGCTTGAACAAGCATGAACATTAATCCAACATGGCGGCCACAAATAAGCAAGATTCTGGCACTCGCATGCTGCCCAAAAATGCCTGCATTGCAGGCTAGGTTTAACAGTTTAAACAGTATATTACGCTTACTGGATCTCCAGGTCTTCCACTTGGCCCATCACTTCCAGTAGCTCCAGCATCTCCTTCAGGCCCGGCATTACCAGCAGGTCCAACAGCTCCAGCTTCCCCTGGTTCACCATCATTCCCAGTATCTCCCTTAGGTCCTCTCTCAGGTGGTGGACATTCGGCACACTTTTCACCTTGCTCGCCTTTGGTTCCTTCTGGTCCATCTTGTCCTGGTGGACCTGCCGGTCCAGGTTCGCCTTTTTCACCAGGAGGCCCATTTTCACTTTCACCTTATGGAAGCAAACAATTCAAGATACAGTACCGTGCAAATGTAAGTTGACAGTCTCGACTTGAAACTTGATCCTCAAAGCTATCAAGAATCGAGTATCGAGGTTTGAGGCTCGAGTTTGAAGTATTAAGACGCTCAAAGAATTTTTTGAGGAACTCGAAGGCAGATTTCAAGGAAACAATTAATTTCTTGAACCTCAAACAATAAGAGAGAAGAAAAGCGATTTTCGCGTGGCTCTAGTCTCTTCTTAGTTTGGTCAAAAGTTGAAGTAAATCAAATCAGCCGCAGTGAGTCTTCAATTTATCTGTTTTGGCGTGTTTCTTCCTTCTGCGTATTACTTTTAAAACACATCCATTCGTCATTGTTGTGAAATTAAAACATGCTTAAATTTTTCATAACTACACCAATTCTTTTTAATCAAACTTCAAACTCAATGAAGCGAACTAAACTACAAGATTGTGGTATTTTCGTGGAATTTAACACAATCGCTTCTGTGCAATGTGCTGTGCAAACCCTGTTATTACAGACCATTGGGACCACAAAAAGTGTCCTTATTAAGCAAGTTAATTTTAAGGGAAATGTATCGGGTGGTATCAAGAAAACTGTTATTCAGAGAGTTAAAAAAATACAGGCAGGAAATATCCAATGACTGACTGAAAGTCAATGCTTTCAGGAAAATGCTTTAACCTTATCTAGACTCGGGGGTGGGGACGTGGGGTGGTGGGGATTTCTGCCCAATGTGACCTGAATAAGTTATTAAATAAATATTTCAAACACCCTGAAACTTATGCACTTTTCAGCAATTAACAGGAGAACAATTTTATGTGGTTGGTTAGTGCTCATCGACTTTCACGTTACCATGGCAACCAATTTCTGGCAGCCCTTTTTTTCCTGAAAGTGGAAAATCCCTTTTTAAAACAAAGAAAAATTATGTTTCTTACTGTAACTTTTATATTTTAGGATCATATTAGTGTCCCTTTAATGGTTTTAATTGCTTTCGCTTTCATGTGCTTTCATGATGACATAATAACTGTGTCATTTGATGTCATCACTTCCCATTGCAGACCTCAAAGGAGACATTGGACTCATTGTCAAAGTTGTTGTGAAGATAGGGACGGGGGCATGATCCCCAACCCAGTCCCAGAAGTAAAAACAAAATGGTCTACATAGGGTTAGAGAATGTATGACATCCTAGTCACTCAGTTACTATGCATCCAAACTCACATCCTTGGCTAAACAGCAATTGAAACTGCGATAAAAAATTTTGAACGTTCATTTTACTAGTTCATTACCTGCAGGTCCTGGAAATCCCCGCACACCTTTTTCACCAGGTTCTCCTCGTTGACCAGTCTTTCCATCCATACCCTGAGGGCCTCTGATGGAAACACCACGGTTTCCCTTTTCTCCAGCAGGGCCTGGGGGTCCTAGTAAGCCTTGTTTTCCACGTGGTCCCTTCATTCCGGCTTCACCTGCGTACCACAATTAGAACAGAAGAATAAAGTAAACCATTAAATGAACAAATAGTAAACTCACAGACACAATAAAATTTATCAACTTTAGGGCTCTCTCAAAATGAAAACCTTACCTTTAATGGATTCTTTTTTAAATTATTATTACTTTTGCTTATGTTTGGCCATGGTTAACAGTTGATCCTGACTAGCCAGCACTCATGGTTGGCTTGCAGGGATTACCAGCCATTGAGGCTCAAGACACCTCACACCCAACCTCCATTATTTTAGCAATGCGGCTGAAGTTAACCTTACCTGGTAATCCAGGTCCGCCTGGTGGGCCAATAGGCCCAGGGTCACCTATGGATCCTTTTGGTCCAGGTGAGCCTGCAGGACCTTGTTGGCCTTGAATACCCATACTTCCTTTGAATCCTTTCATACCAGGCATGCCCACTGACCCTGGAGCACCTTTAGGTCCACTAGGGCCTGGGGGACCAACTCCGGCCGGACCCTAAATTAGAAAATGAACATTGAGAAAAAAGAACATTCCAAGATCAGGGGCACTTTCCACTTAGCCAATGTTTTACAATGTAAATGGAACTCACTAATCAAAAGGAGATTTCCTGGGGGAGAGGGAAAAAAGACTTCCTTTTACAGCACACCACTTTTTCATTCCAACCACATTACCATTCCTTTTGTACAAAATTTCCATTGCCATTTTGTCATCTTCATTAACCAGCAAGATTTCCAGTTTGCAACTGAAAACAGAGATCTTCATCCAGATGGAAAAAAGCCTTTCCATTTGACATGGAAAGTCTCCAGAATTTCCAACCAAAAATTTTGGCTTCATGGAAAGGGCCCCTAGGCCTCACCACAGAAGGCAACAACAAGAGTCAGGTACTTTTCATTTCACAATTCACATTCAGAATTTCATTCAGATTCTGGGAGCAGGGATGGCACAGTGGTGAGAGCGCTCGCCTCCCACCAATGTGGCCCGGGTTCGATTCCTGGACTGGCCATCATGTGAGTTGAGTTTGTTGTGAGTTATTGTCCCTGCTCCAAGAGGTTTTTCTCTGGCTACTCCGGTTCTCCCCTCTCCTCAAAAACCAACATTTGTAAATTCCAATTTGATCTGAAAAGTGTCCCCAATAAGTGTTTATTTCTTTCCAAGACACTTAAATAAAATGATTTATTTATTATTTATTTATTATTTATCTTGGGAGTGAAATGGTTGATAACACTCACAGGTTCACCCTTTTCGCCTGTTGGGCCTGGTTCACCTTGAGGCCCTGCCTGTCCTATAGCTCCAGCATCTCCTGGTGGTCCTGCATCTCCTTTTACACCAGGATCTCCCTGTAAGCAAGAGGAAGAAAGGTTATGATTCTCTAACAAGAACTAAGCCCACAGCCTTAGGAGCACTGGTTGGCTGCTTTGACCACCACCCATAGATCCTGGCCAAAAATGTTTGGACAGTTTCAAAAAACATTGCACCAAATTTCTCCCTCCCTCCATGGAATGGTTATTTTTTGCGTAATCAGTGTGCATGTTTCTAGTGACTATCAACATTGGTTGGGGAGGGGAGAGAGGTCAAAAGATTTCCCTATAACAGCTCTTGCAATCTTATGGTGCCTGTTAATTAAAACGGAACCAGTTAACATCTATATACTTCATGCGTTATTTTGTCACTTGTCCCAAGAAACATTTGCAGGAAAGTACGTACGTCAAGTTGCCTCATCGCCAAATTTGGTCAAAAGAAAAAGAGTCAGGTAATAACTCCTTTTTGTTATCATTTTTTAAATTTTCTATCTTTTTTTGGTCAACTGGCCACCCTACTTTCTCAAATGAGGGAAGGATGGGAAAGAAAACCTTCTATAGTGATGGGCTTCAAGGCTGTTGCCTAAGAAAAATTTTGAGGAGCCCACAAGGCCAAAAGCCCAGAAATTAGGAGCCCAGGAGTGCTGCTGCATAAAAGTTAGGTGCCCAGAGCATTTTTGTGGGTGCCTCAGACTACCAGGTATCCTGTTGGGCAGCAGCCTTGCACTTTTTCAGGCTTTCTCTTCGTGACTGCTTTAAAAGCTACATATACCTATCAAGGATCATTCAAGGTTTAAATCTTTCACCCCCATTTCAATGTTATGGCAATATTTCCCTCACTCACGTTGATTCATGCACTTATCTTCCACAGGTATTATAATAAAAATCCCAAAATGGCCAGTTCTCAGTTGGCTTGATGGCTTAGATTATATTTGTCTATTTAATATTTATTAGGACACATGTACAGCACCAGTATTGCAGGGTGATGGTACTGAGTAATGCTCAATCCTAAACCTTTTTTTTTAGCATTCTTTCCTAACTGACAAAATTGCTAGCGGAGCTGCAATGGTCTTTCAAGTGTTAAGAGCTACCTCTCAATGCAAGCTGTTCCCATTGTCGTGATAAAAGCTGAAAGACACCACAGCAAGACAAAAGATGCCTGACTTTGATTTTATCTCTTACCCTAATGCCTTGAAATCCTTTTGTTCCTTGGTCACCAGTTTCTCCCTTTAAAACAAAAATATCTCACATTCTGAACATAATTCCTGTGTCCTACTCAACAAGGCTTTCAAGAAACCTAGCCAACCACCAGGGTCCAGTTGTTCAAAGCCCAATTAATTTAAATCCTGGGTTAATGTCAACTTTGATTCAGTTTCATTGCTAATCAGTGAGGACTCTTGAAACAAATTTTGTTCCTCAGTTTTGACGAGGGCTTTTCTTTAACTTTAGCTTAAAATTAGCTTTTAAAAACATTTTAAATGAGTGTGATAAAAACGTTAATTGGCTTTGGAGCAACCGGCCCCAGAGCTCTAGCAAGTACAGTCAACTCCCTTTATTGCAGGCACCCTTGGGACCAAGAGTTAGCTTTTGCCAGGGATCTAGTTGTTGTTCACATTATTGGAATGTCTGTAATAGTGAGATGTCCGCAAGGTGAGAGTTGAGCAAGCCCGTGCTATGAGATAAATTTTAGGGAGCCCTTTGGCCTCCCAACCATGTCAACTAGGAAGCCCAGCCCTCAAAGTTACAGTCCATTTGCGCCACCAGTAATTTTTCTTAGTCACCCAAAGTGAATTCTTAGTCACCTGAGGCGACCGGGCACTGCTAGAGCACACCCTTGGTTGACTGTATTTTGTTGTGAAAAACTGGTGAGATTAGTTAAATCCAGTGAGACAGCAAGTAATACTGGTTGACTTTATAAAACAATTTAAATGCAGCTTTAACTGCAGAAAGTACAGAAACAATTTATTATAACTTTTTTTGAAAATGGCAACTCTGAACTTTCTAATTTTCAAAAGTCACTTCCTTGATGGAAGGGGCTTTTCAGACGTACTTTATTTGTCTAATTTTAAGGTTACATGTATTTCAAAGATTAATGGTAGGTAACACAAGTCAGACTGTAACTGCCGCCAGCCTACCTCCTCGCCCTTTTTGCCTATGTCTCCTTTTGGTCCTGTTGGTCCTTGGATACCATCTGCTCCCTGAAACATAAATGAAAACCAATGAAGCATGGAATCATTTAAATTCTTAAACACTCTGGAGTATATTACATGTAGAGTAACTAACAGTAAGTGGTGTTTATGCTGTACAGGGGTACTTTAATATTTTAACTTTTGTTTCTGTGGATGATATCGTAACTGTAGACTATATTGTTATAACTGTGGTCATCCAAATATGTGATCTGTAAGGCCATTGAGCATTCCTTTGCTGTTGAGTCATTGATTTTCTTAGGGGGTGCTAAAAAGTGATGCAAGTGGTTTTAGCTTTGCAAGGTTGATTGGACGTTTTGAGTCTGTGGATAAAATTCTTAAGTATGACCATTTGAAAGTCATTACTTACATGTACATGTAGTCCTTTAAGGTGGCAATGTTTATTACAATGTACAAGGCAATTTTAATGTTAGACATGTTCATGTGGATGTGCAATCTTTGAAAGTTTCGCGCAAGTAGTGATTCTCCTGTGATGTAGTTACTCAAGACAGTTTTTAAGTAATCTTTGTATGTTGTCCTTCAGCAGCATTTTAAAAAAATAATATTTAAGTTTAAAAGAGGCCTTAAGCTACTGTTGAAATCAAATGTTAAAGTCCAAGCTTTCGGCGATCCCTTGCATCATCAGGGATCTTTGTGCTTTGATGATTATGCCATTGAACAGCGACAAGCTTAAAATTTAACATTTGATTTGAACAGCAGCTTGCCTCGTTTGATCTTTAATATTACAGTTTTTAAGGGGTTACAAAACAGTACTTACAGAGATGCCTTGATCACCTTTTTCGCCTTTTTGGCCTTCTGGACCTGGGGCTCCCTGTGGATAAATAGGAGAAATGAATTACCATTGTGCAAATGTGGCTAACTTTGATATTTTTCTTATTATGTTTTGATTCTTTTACATGATTTTTGTTCACTGCGCCTTGCAATAACATACAGACTCTGAACTTGAACTCCAGCTAACAATTTGCATGTTTTACTGCCGTCAATCATCATTACAGTGACAACCGACTGACCACAAAAAACAGAAACTGACAAAGTAGATCAAAATGTGCCAATCATACCATACGAACACAACCTTTTTGACCCCATTGAACCAAATGTTTTTGTTTTCTAAGAGGGCTGCTGTGGTGATTGATGGCAGCGAAAAGAATAACGCTTGTTTGAATTTTGAAGTTCAGAGTCCGCATGTTATTGAAAGGTGCAGTAATGGTGTTCATGCAGTCTTCACTTAGTTATGTTCGTCCTGTAATTTTAATCTACTTTACAATGAGTGGATCACTAATCCCATGCACTTCTCCTTTACTTAACCCTTTAGCCCTTAAACAGTGATCAGCATCAAATTTCTCCTTGTAATATCAATAACAATTCAACCTCTGAGGTCATGAGAATTAAGGATATGATCACCCAAGGTGAATTTTCTGGATGTTTTAATAATTCTCCACAGTACTTTTGTAAGAAAAGTAATGGGACAGGATAGGAGAATTTGTTCTTTGATATTACAGGTTAAAGGGTTTTAAAAAAATTAAAAATCCTGCCATGTAGGAGGGCATGCAAACACCTAAAAATATTTCTTTCAGCAAATTCTGTATTAATTTTTGTGGACAACAAATTACACCAGTTACAAGATTGTCACTCCTAAGGATAAAAAAGGTCCCTTGTTTTTCCCTGACAACAAACCAACTTTGACTGACTATCCAAGACACATTCTTTGACAACACAAGCCAGGGATGAAGCCACAAAAATCAACTCCTTCATGGATATTTTGAAATCATTACTACCTCAATTGCCAACAAACTATTAAGGATATTGTTTTTAATTGCAAACCTAGGCAGGCACTAGCCTTAACCCTTTCCTGCCCGAGGGAAACGCCAATTTTTTCTAAATCCCTTACTAGGAATTGGGAGACCACATGTGATATACCATTTAAAAGGTACTTTTTGGGGTGTGCTATAAATCACACCAACAGAGATGAAAGAGGTCACATATTAGAGTGAACAAAGTCCAAAAAGAAAGGAGAAAAACTTTGAAAATTTTCCTATTTGTACATTTTGAGTATCCCCCTAAACTATAAAACTTAATGTACAGCTCTCAGTGCATTGCTTATTGAAAGATATCAACTGGACCCTTAATGTACAAAGGAAAAAAATTCCAAAAGTTTGAGGGGTGGTAAATCAAGTCCCATATAGGAGAGGGGGGGGGGGGGGCATGATTTATGCCTTCAATTTGTAGATCTTTCCAAGATCAAATAGCCTGCGAACAGCAGACATATTTCCGATCGTCGCTTCTCTCCCTCCGAAAAAGGGAGAGAAGCGACGATCAGAACTACGTCTGCTGTTCGCACGCTAAAGATCAAAGGGTTAAGATAGAACACAGATTCTGAAGTTTCCTGGCTTGATGCAAAATTCCCTGACTTTTCCCTAATTGTGGCAATCCTGAGTATTAGCGCAGTAGCTAGTTAATTGAATATTGACAACAAACATTTTACCTTCTCTCCCTTGTCACCGGGTGGACCCTGAAAATTAGTGCATATTGTACATTAATTGCTTACTGGTAATATTATTAATATTTGATAAAAAAGTAATGAAACACTAAAATAATGCCTTGATTCATGCAAAGACAAGTTTTGGAACAATTAATATTGCATGCGCCTTACAAAATAAGGAGAAAATGCTGCACCAAACTTTGTGAGGACAAGCCAAAATAAAAACTCAGTGACTTTCCTTTGATTAAAAGAACTTCCCAGGCTTGATGCAATTTTTTAAAGTCTTTTTTCAAGTCTATCTCAGCCTTGACAATAAAACTGTTACCCCTTAAAGGGGCATAATGTGACACAGATTATTATTATTATTTTTTTAAAGTTCTGCACAAAATATTCAACAAAGTATGTTTCCTTAAATATGAAACTGTTCTTAGAACATCAGTCATTGAAAGGAAAGTACGATCAATTTTCAGTGATTTTCCAATACAAATGGGAAGAACTAAAAACAAAGTGGCCAAGTTATTCAAGTTGCAAATCCATTATTATCCTCTCCATCTGCGGCCAAAGAAAATTTATTCAATTAATTTACAGATAAACCTATAAATTAAACTATTTCACTGCAGGCACCTGCATGAAGTTACAGGATACATTGTACAAGAATTTGAAAAAACAATTACAAAAACTAGCATAGGTGACATTGCAGCATTAATTGTGAGAACCCTGTACCCTGTAATTCAGAGCAACAGGGAGTGCAGTCTTACTTTGTACACTGTTGTGGTATTTTGATTTAATTGTCCAACTGAAGCAGGTTTTCCTTTTTCTCCTTTAATGCCCTTGTCTCCTTGTTCTCCTGGTGGTCCTTTAAATGCTATGCCCTGGACTCCCTGTGAGCCGAAACAAATTAAGAAATGCATATTATTATAATAATGGAGTTAACAGCACACAAGACACAATAAAATAATTTAAATTGAATTGCAAAGGACAAGTGGCAAGGAGACCAAAAGGAAACTGGAAAGCTTGTGCATGATTCAGCCTCCCCAATTAAACTAAGTTGATTACAAATAATTAAGTTAGTTACATGGCGTAAGGACTTTAAATAGATTAATTAAGTAATAAGCTAGACAATCAAGTGTTATTCATACTTTTTAATTATTGAATTCTTAAGAGCTTTCTTAAAAGAGCAAATTGAATTAGAGTTGATGATTTTGTTGTTAAGGGAGTTATAAAATTTACAATTATAGGTACTTGGAAAAACAGAAAATTTCTGTACGACAGTAAGGTAGCTACATGTATAAGGCATGAGAGTTTCTAGGATTGGTTGTTTTGAAGGAAAATGACAAAATTTTGGTGGTAAGGACAAGGCCTTGTAAGAATACATGAACTGACCTAATTGTAGCAAGTGGATAACATTCAAATTTAAACTTTTGACAAGAGCACTAGCTTTGTTTAGAGGGGTGCCGAGAGGATGCTATTTATGCATCGGAGTAAGAGGAATTAGCTTTCAAAAACTGAAATTTTTTAAAGAATGTATGGCTAGGTGGCTACACTCTGGTCTAAATGCAAAATCTTACAATATCACCCTTCATGTCTCAAATTTCTATTTGACATACCTTGTTCGAATGTAAAGAAAATAATAAATTTGCCAAGCTCTTTCAATATATGGAGACCATTATTTTATCTATACCTAGTTTTGTTGTATACACTAATGTGTGGCAATGTATGCTAATGAGGCTAAGAATGTAAGACAAAACACGTCAAGGAGTTACCTTTATTCCTTTCGGTCCAGGAAGACCTTGAGTGCCGTTAGCTCCCTTTTGTCCAGCCTCTCCCTGTGGTCCTTGGGGTCCAGGATCTCCACGGGACCCCTAACAAAAAAAAAAAATAATAATAATTTTTATTGGTTAAATTGTGTCACTCTTCAACTGAACTACAGAGAGATTGCCTTTGTATTTTTACCATGTAACTTGTTTAATAGCACATATAATTTTGAATATTTTACATCACATGTGCAAATGGAGTATGGATACAGTACCAACAGGTCGCTTCGTATCTCAGAATGTCTTTTTATTTTGTTGGTCTAGCATATGTGGAATTTAT
This sequence comes from Pavona decussata, assembly GCF_977016875.1. Lineage (NCBI taxonomy): Eukaryota > Metazoa > Cnidaria > Anthozoa > Scleractinia > Agariciidae > Pavona > Pavona decussata. The sequence continues at coordinate 1,580,635 of NW_028145538.1, read as the reverse complement.
GGGACTAAGTAAGAAAATAAACATATTAAGCAAAGACTCACGGTATCTCCTTGAGGTCCAGGTGGCCCTGGTTCACCCTTAAAAAATATCAGAATTATTGTTAATTGAATATAATTATAATTAATAATTTCAATTTTTATTGTAAAACGATTATATTTAATTAAACATTTAGCAAATATGCTGGATTAACAATAGAATCAAGTTGCCTAATAAAAGGCTAAAAATAAAAGAAATATTATATATTTAATTCATATTCACACGTGGTAACAAATAGTAAGGGAGACAAACATCTTAGCAAGACCTGCACTCAAGTAGTAGTGTTGGATACATGTAAGTAAAATTAATGCCACTTAACTTTTATTGACTGTTCCTGCAGAAAGAAGGTCTTTTTTTTTTAGTTCTCAAAAAAAGTACTCTGAAATATCAAACCAATCGTGGAAAGCAGTCTGTACCTGCACTTGAACTGAATCAAGTGGTATTAATTAAAAGCAGTTATCAATATGTTGCACAAGATTAGCAATAGCCTTGCATTACTTCAATATTAATATTGCTAGAGTTATCAGCATCTAAATTCTCCTTACAGCATCACTACTCCATTTAACATACAGGTCTTGAGAATAAAGGAAGCAATCAGTAAGGATGAATCATCTGATGTCCAAACAAATTCTCCTTACTAGTACTATAGGAAACATAAGGAGAACAGTGAGGAGAAAATCCATGTTCATATTGGGACTTCAGGAAGTGAATAATTCAACTGACCTTCGCTCCAACAGCATCAGCACCAGAGGATCCTTTTTCACCCTTAATTCCTACATTTCCTGGCAAGCCCTAAACAAAACAATGTCAACTTATCACCACATTATAGAGAATAATAATTATAATATTATAAGTTGGTCGGGTGGTCATAGCTGGATTCAATGAAATGACTGCGGAACCACATGGTTTTGTGTAGTGGACCTTAAGACATAACATAACATAACATAACATAACATAACATAACATAACATAACATAACATAACATAACATAACATAACATAACATAACATAACATAACATAACATAACATAACATAACATAACATAACATAACATTTTATTCAGGAGGCTACAACACAATACCAAAAAAAAAAACATCCTGAAAAGGGAAATCGTGAGGTTAACCCTTAAGAAGAGCAAAGCTTGATGACATACAGCCCTGATTATGTTACATTAACTACAAGGTATACTACTGGGCCCAGATGTTTGAAAGCTGATTAACACTAATCCATGATAAAAGTCAAACAAGGTTTTCATCTTGCTCCTAAAAAAAGGCTTTTAAAAGCCACTGACATGTAATTTTAAGCTAATGGTAAAGAAAAGTCCAAGTCAAAACTCAACGTCAAAAATAATTTTTTTGTGTTTTGTAATTCAAATCAAAGTTCTGTTAATCCAGAATTGGCTTAATTGTACTTTGAACAACTGGGCCCTTGTATTAACTAGTTACCTGAGTGTATAATTTATCCATACCTTCATTCCTTTGGGACCAGGGTTTCCAGGGTTTCCTACAAAACCTCTCTCACCCTGTAAAGTTATAAAACAATGAAAGAAATTGGTGAGAATTGCAAACTAAAACTAAATATCTTACCCTTTGTGGAATAAAACTTACGGCCTTTAAAATGGCACATTCAGGACCTATTGACTTATTTTATTATTCTTACTATAAAAAAGTTATTATTATTTGCCACACAAAGAAATTATGAACAAGACACAATAAAATTGTTATTTTAATAAATAAAGTAACAAAGAAAAAGTAGCAAGGAGACCAAAGAGAAACTAGAAAGCTTATGCATGATTCAGCCTCCTCAATTAAAACTAATTGACTACAAATAATTAAGTTCGTTACATGGCATAAGGACATTAAAAAGATAAATTAAAGTGATAAGCTACAAAATCATATGTTATTCGTAGTTTAATTTAATTCTTGAGGGCTTTCTTAAAAGAGCAAATTGAGGTAGACTTGATGATTGATATCACTGTTAAGGGAGTTATAAAATTTGGGTCCTTGGAAAAACACAGAAAATTACTTATTAATATTTGTGCGACAGTGAGGTAGCTATAAGGCATGAAAGTTCATCACTCAAACATTTTTTTGTCAAGATATGCTACATCAACCAAAAGTCATTTTCAAAAGAATTTGGGTATGCAGCAGAATCTTCGTAACAAGACAAACTGCTCTTTAAGGTTATTCCAAACCTTCATGCATATGGGTGTTCTTCAGAATACAAGAAAGCCATAGAGGCTTAATAAGCACTATCATTTATTCTGCATTTATGCGCATTCTATGCAGCTTAGATTTTGTAGCAGTTCTCCTCAGTAAGATTGTCTGAGCTTTCTGAATAATTTGGGTTCATGGCCCCTTTAACGTTGCGAAACATTTGTAATTTTGAATTATGTCAGTGTTTTCTCACATTGACAAACTTTGATCTACTTAGGAAATATTTCTACACATTAACCCTTTAGGAGCGGCTGCCTGTAAGAATTGAGAACTGCATTTCAGTGACCTCTTGGTCGAATTTCTGATATTTTGCCTGAAGATATCCTTGGATTAACTATTTTCGAAAATCAAATTTTTAGTTCCAAGGTATTTTATTTTTTGAGAAAATTGCCAGAGTTTGAAATGCGGCCTAGGTGCAGTCACGGGCCGATGAAAACCGCGAAAATTTAGGTCAAAGGACGAAGCCACGTTCACGGTGTAAAATAACCCAATGAACTTAAAACTTCACACAAACCTAGACCAACCATCTCACAAGAAAATTAATACAATAAACATTCCAAACTCCCTGGCTGCTTTCTAAAGCATGCAGATGTGTGCACACTGCTAAAAATGGCCTCGAAACTAATGCCTATTTTCATTAAAATAAAAGTGTTTCTGGTACGTAATTTTCTCTAAATTAAATCTCATATCTCAAAAGACGAAGAAAAGAACTTTATTTGTTCCAAGTTTCGAGCTCCGATTCAAACTCGTTCCAACTCAAGAAAGATCGAATATGCGTGTGATACTTGTGGCTCGCAATTCACGTCACAAATTATGAGATCATAAACCAATTCACAAACACTTGACATCTAGAGCCTGTGAATGTTTCCAAACATCACATATTGGGCCCTAAAACTAATCAGACTGACTGAAGACAGCCATTCAATGTTTTTCGATCCCACATTTCTTTCCTATTCTGCTCTAAAATAATATAGTTATTCCGGTCAATTAGCCCACGAAACATGTGCAACAAATTTGCATACCATTTCGATGTCGCAGGAAAAAGTAGTGCAAATCAAACTTTACAGCTCCCTTATCTTCTTAAATGAAGCAGTCGATCAGTAAAATGGAGAAAAACTTGTGGCTTTGGTCCTGCCGTGTTGTTTTGAGCGTTCGTTTTTAGCAGCGACGGCTCAAATCAATAAGCCAGTGTGACAAAACAACTGTCACTCGATATTCACTTTGTTGATGTGGGTAACGCGCTCTTAAGTCCTAACAGTGATCAGCATTAAATTTCTTCTTTTAATATCAATGCTTATTCAGCCCCTCAAGGTCATGAGAATTAAGGATAAGACCTTCAAAGAGGAATTTTCTTGACATTTTAATAACTTTTCCCTAGTACTTTATAAGAAACGTATGGGTATAAGATACGAGAATTTGTCCTTTGATATTAGGGGTTAAAGGATTAAGTACTGTGCATCTGGAGCTCAAACTTATGCTACCTTACCTTAGTTCCATTACAGCCAGGATCACCCATCATACCACGAGGCCCTTCATCACCATGTTCACCCTGTAAGTTAGGGGGGAGAATGGTTTGGGGTTGCTAAGTGTAACTCTCATAAACAATGGAAGACTCTAAGGTCCAAACTACACATATCCATTCCTCAAACATACCATTTTATTTAATAATCAAATGTAGTGCAATATATGTGCAAACAAAATTTTCCTAAATGTATGTCAATTTCTGCATTTTTTTCCATATTAATTTATTGTAAATGAATCCTGATTAGTCTTAGACTTGTCAAGGTGCCTTCAAGTGCCATGAAGAACTTTAAGAACGGTGCCTATTATTGTTACTGCGCATATGTTCTGCGCATCGCGAGATACTCGCGTTTCCTATGGGTGGTGCCTACTAATACAGGGATATTTTTGCGTGGTTTAAACCTATACAAAGAAAGCAGAACTTGCCAAATGCTTTTGGTATCTCAAAAAAAAAATGGGGGTAACCATGCATTTTTCAGAGATAATTAAGCTTCAATTTAGGAAAAATCCCATACATTGCTTTATATTTTGGCATTTTTTAGAGATATTAATGTTTAATTATCTCTTAAAAATGCGTGGTTACTCCCAATTTTCTTTTTGGATTCCAATAGCCCTTGCTAAGATCTGCTTTTCCTGCATAGTCATAAACCACACAAAAATACTTCGGTATTAGTAGGCACCATCCTTAAGAAACCACGATAGCAATGCCATCCAACTTAAAATGTCGCTTTGTGTTATTTGTACTTCTTCATGACTATTCCAATTTGTTCAACTTGTACCATGTGGCAGGTGGGTAAAGTGATAAAGTTGAGATAGAGAAAGAAAACTGTACCTTTATGTGCTCACATTCTCCACAAAACCTTGAATTTGGTCATTTCATGTTGTTGTTTGGCCGGTACAGCAAAGAAACGTGCCAAAATTTAAAATGCATGTGCAGGGCATTTGTTTTTGTCATTAAATCCTATTGTTTTGTGTTGTTCTCGCTGCCTGTGCCGTAGTACAGTACCATGCAAAAGTAAGTTGAAAGTCCCTCAAAGCTCGCACTTCAGGACTCGATCCTGGATCCTCGATACTCAAAGCTTTCAAGTATTGAGGCTTGAGTAAAGTGCATTGAGTATCGAGTCGATTGCATCTTCTTAAACTCTCTACTAACAATGTGCTTGTGGACATGTTTCATGGAGGTAATTTGACATTAATAAATTCCATAGCTTGGTCAAACTTACCGGATTCCCATTCGAACCAGGCATACCAGGTAGACCTATTCTCCCCTATAAATTGAACAATAAAGACACAGTTAGCTACATACATGGTTGTCTGGTCACCAAATCATTCATGTCCAGAGGCATATCAGTGTTCCAGATAAGAGAGGGGTCTCAGGTTAAAAGCCAGGCAAAGCTGGCTTCCTCACCTGACAAATAAATGGTTAACTTAAACAGGAAGTTCCAGTATAAAAGGGGCCTGGCCTAGCAATTCTCCCCTTTAGTTATCAACCATCAGAGCGGAAACAACTGAAAAACAATGCATGTGTATTTTTCTACAGCCTCTACCGGTAAAATTGGCTTAGTTATTGGCGTAAAATATGGCAAGCATGAGATTGCTATGCTCTCGAGGCCCTTCAAAGTATCAAAAGATTTCCCTCAGACTTCTGCCTACTTGGCCTGCTATAAGACTTTACCTGCCAACTCTCTCGGACTTATGCATTATGCATGAGTCTCCCGCCAGCTGAATGACATCGATCTCATGTATTGAGAACAATTTCTCATGCCTCACTCACAAATCTGGACAAGTTGTTCTTTAACACATGATTAATAACAAAAATTCAATTCAATTTCCCAAAAAAGGTGCTTGATGTTGACTTTGTGCCCTAGCTACATCACAACATACTAAAATTTTCATGTTTCAGTTTGCAATCCGCTCCAATCGGAAGTGTTCAAAAGTTGTCGCAACATCTTCGGACATTTTCGTCAATATTCAGAAGTCTTCCGAAAATCAAAGGAAATCTTCGGAACTGTCTGGGACGTTTTCGGAAATTCCGGTAATGACGAGACAAAAATCTCACGCATTTGACTCAGAAAAAATTGGCAGGTATATATAAGACCTACTTCAAAAGTTACAAAATCCTAGCTGTGAGTAGTACCAAATTAAAGGCAAAACTGCAAGAAAAAGCTTGAAGCAGAGAAGTAGAAGCTGATGTCTCAAGATCAATATAATTAAGTGACAAACCACTCAAACAGAAGTGTCTCTGATTATGCAATTTTGAAAAATTTGTAGATCCCAGCCTTGATCCCAGCCAATTTTATATTGATGTATGTATATAGCGACATAAGCACAATCTTTTGTTAAGTTACAGACAGGATCCTATGGTTTTAATCAATAGATAAATAAAGAAATTAAATTAGTTTTGAAATATCCATTCCATTCTTTATTTGCTATTTATAATAATGAAAACACAATCCAAAAAGTCTAGACAAAAAAGAAATAAGCTTTAAAATAATCTTAAGCTTACATGTACCGTAATCCACTTACCCTCGGTCCCTTTGCACCCACTGCACCAACTTCTCCCTTGTCTCCCTAAAAGACAAACTCCAGAGGTCATGATTTCATTTGAAAAAACCTTATTAAACGCCTGAAAGTTTGAAGAACAACTGATCAAGTGTACACGACCGCCATATTTAATTTATGCAAGAGCTTTGCAGCCAAGCCTTGATGGGAAAAAAAAAGCGGGAAAATGTGGCAGCCGCTTGGAAAAACATGGCGGCCTCCATGCAGGGCGGCAGATTTTGCGTTTCTCTCTTCTCCTTTTAAATTTAGTAGCTGGGATTTGTTTTTACTCCTCAAAGATATATTAAGATTAAGATATCACAGTCACTGATGACCTAAAAATGTGTTATAACAACGTTTTTTTCGTTGACAATTCAAAAAGACGGTAAAATAATTTCTGGCAGACAACTCAAGGTTTTTTGTCGTGTGTGACAGCTTCAGACTGTAGCTAAAACGGGTGTCATCCTACCTTATAACCTCTGGGTCCCATTGGTCCTTCAGGTCCTTGGAAGCCCTACAAAAACAACAAAGGTAATCAAGTTAGAAAACTTCTAAGCAAGATCACTTTGTAAACAACTTCTTAAAGATAGCTGGTCATAGACTTTTCGCCATTTAAGGATTAATTTTTGAAAATTTATCACCATCATTCATTTCTCCTAGTGGAGAATTAAGTTTCTATTTTGCAAATTAGCTCCTATAGTTTGGGAGTTTATGCCATTTGGAATTTTTTTGAGTCCTAAATGGCAGAAAAGTTAATTAAGTTGAGATACAATCACTGCACTCCTTTTCTATCCCCCCCCCCTTGTTCAAAGAGCAGATAACTCTATTCAGTGGATAAATGTACTCCAACCAATACATTTTATCCGCTGAATAGCAACTTATCCGCTGGATAATGTTTTATGCTCTTTGAACAACTTGGGCCTGGTATACAGTTAGTTGAACATGCACTGTATTTAAATTTGGTGCAAGTTTTCTTGGCCTATCCTTGGAAAGTGTAGCCTGCGTGAGCATACGCCTTTTCCGGCGGTTGAAACAAAAGCAGGAAAAGGTGTTTGCTCTAGCAGGCTATCCAAAATGTTACAAAGCTGGTTTTCAAATAATTTGAAAACCAGAACGAAGAAAAAAAAAAAGAAAACAATTATTGTTTTCTTTGATTGTGCATCTTTAACTTGTCAGTGCATATAGCCACTGAATGCACCCTGTGTACATGTATACCAGTAGGCTTTTTCAAACAGGGTACAATGTAACAAGGAAAAGTAAAATTTTGGCCTTCACATAGGTATATGCTGGTATATATTCATATAGGTATATAGGTTTAATTGCATTTCTGAGTAAGACAAGGTTAGAAAGCTTATTTATATCTGTGATTGAAAAACTAATTTTCAGCCTTGAAGCGAAGAAGTAAAAAACATATACTCACTGGTAAACCAGGTGGACCAGTCTGTCCTGTTCTGCCTCTGTCTCCCTGAAATCAGAATACAAACTGAAGTAAGTTTCTGGTATGATAAGTGAATGAACAAACTCACTTTCATTTCCTTGATTACATGTATGTTCCACTGGAAAATCTGCTACATTTTTCTGTTGGTTTACTGGTACCTTGAATTAAAATTAGTTTTTGTAATCGTTTATTCATCATCCTATAGCTGACAAAATTACAAACAAGCTTTCTGTCTTGATGATACCAACACTTTGCTCTCAAGGCAAATGCAGACAATTTTTTGGCAAGAAGCTGGAAAATTTTTTTAGTATAAAACATTAGGCCTTAACTTACTGTCTTTCTTCATTGTGGATTTCAGGCAGAAATTAAAAAGATGTCAATTATGAAATACTGTAGTCCTGAAGCCAGCATGGTTAAAGAAAAGGGTAAGGAATTTATGTCATACTATACTTTTCTTAAGTTATAGTCCAGAAGCAGGCTTTCCTAGGTTTGGGAGGGAGGGGGCAGCTTTGTTAATGATCCCAAGGACCTTCCCTTTTCATTGGTTAACTATGGGGTACTTTTGAGGGAAGGAGACCTACCCACAAAGATTATCCTCTAGTGCCACAATTCCTTGTCCAATGTCCAATCAAAGAGTCATGCCTTAGTAGGGATGTACAGTAAAAGGCTTTTCCTAACTAGTGAAAAATCTGTTTATTCATGACAGACTAAATTTCTGTTACCATCAACGCTTTGCAATTGCGGATGGTTTGTCGTAACTTTACAAATTTTGTTCAAGACAGGTTGATCTTCAAAGGCACCGCCGGCAATTTTTGCTGCAGTAAAAACTGGACAAAATCAATAAAATAAACAAAATTGTGTTTTTTTTGTCAATCATTTTTCATAAAGACTTTATTACTGCTTCCACTGTTGAGAGATTGGACAGGCTGTAAAGTGCCAATAGCTTCGAGTGCGGATACAAACTTTGAATACAAAAATTGTCTCGACCAAATATTTTGTGCTGAGTTTTACAAGGCAATTCCTGTTGTGTGCTAGTGCGGAAAGGACCTAAGAACCGGCTACCAACAAAGAACCGCCTACCGGCAAATTTCACTGTCTAAAAGAGATCTTATCACTGGCTGAAATCTCAACGGAACTCAAATGCTTGAGGCTAATTTTAAAGGTACCCAGTCCAATAGAGCTGGCTGGGTTTATTTAAATCCTGCTGATGTTTTTCTTTACCTACATCCCTGCCTTAGGAATAATAAGGTGCTAGAAGGGGTAGGAGTTCAGGACCTCTGTTCTCAGGGAGGTAATATAAACAGGATTTTGCATACAGCAATTTTATATCCACTTGTTTTTTTTCCCAAGTTACTGAAGTTGGAAAATATTTGACAATAAAACAAAAAATAGCGTAATATCAATTCTTTTTCCAAACTACTGCTGGCAACAACAAGATAAAGAACTCTCATGCATGATCTCATTTGACACCAGTGTCTTGTTGCTCTTTCTTTTTTCCAACATAATTATCGCTATGAGTAACACTCACTGAAAGCAACTAAATGATACACCTACCCGTTCCCCTTTAGGTCCTATACATTTTGGAATACAAGATTGGCAACCCTGACACTGTTGAAACACAAAAAGAAAACCACAGTTAGTGTAATGTCAGCCTTGGTTTGTTATATGCTGCATGTGTTTAACGTGTGTTTTCAGCCGCTAACATGACTGCATGAGTTCTGTGTTGCCACTTGAGTTCTAATCCAGTGCAGCGTGCTTCTCAAAAGTTCGCAGTCATAACTGAAATGGTTCTATGCAGCTATAATTATCCTAGATGATAATTTTTTGGACGAAGTATATTTGCTGACATGTACATTGGGAGAAGAACTCCAGGGTAGATGCTGTGTTCATTTGCATATTTGCATAGGAAATCAGTGCATGGGCTTTTGTAAAGGCCAAAACAATACGGTCTTAACAACATGTATGGCAAGTTGATAGGGGAGGGGGGAGTGGAGGCATTCCCCCTTGAGTTGTGTTCTGGGGCTGTCACAATGGAATCACCAATCAAAAGGAGACTGTTAAGTGTATTTTCCCTTGGCATCATTTATTATGGAATATTAGTGGGTTCTAACATTCCTGTTCATTATGCTGTGCAATTCAAGGTGCGGGATTCCAACTTTTTAGCCTGGGTAATATTAAGTAGTGTTTTCCTGTGCTACTGTTTATTTTGCTGTCAAGGCGGTCCTAACTTTTGAGTCTGTGAATTGAATCGAAAAGTGTGACCATTTAAGTGAAAGCTATAAAAGCATTTTACTTTCCTATGGTATAGTCTATTGTGCTGTACAAGGTGGTTCTAACTTTGGAGTCTGTGGATGAAATTCGAATGTGTGACAATTCAAATGAAAGCTACTGAGAAGTATTTTCCCATTGGTACTATTTATTGTGGAGTGCAAGGTAGTTCCTAACTTTTAAATCTGTGGCTAAATTTCTCAAGTGTGATCATTCAAATGAAAGTTACTAGGTAGCACTTTCTTGTGGCAGTCTGTTCTGTACCGTACAATGTGGTTCAATTCTGTCAGTCTGGATGAAATCCTTAGGTGCGACCATAGGTCTTATCACGGTTTTCGACGCCATTTTGACGGGTAGGCAAACAGGCTTGAAATAACAGTGTTTGTATGGAAATCCGATGTCAAATAATTTTTCTAAACATCGCTTCTAAAAAATTCATGAATTGGAAACTTTTGGCACTAGGAAAAGGATTTTAAGAACAAAATTGGAGGGATGTAGCTGTGACAGAAAGCGTCCAGTCGTGTTTTGAACTTTCCATACATTTGTCTGTATAGCGAACCAGCCGTGAACTGCTACTAAAAATAATTCGCGGGAAAAAATACAGGAAAATGTATGGAAAGTTCAAAACACGACTGGACGCTTTCTGGCACAGCTACATCCCTCCAATTTTGTTCTTAAAATCCTTTTCCTAGTGCCAAAAGTTTCCAATTCATGAATTTTTCAGAAGCGACGTTTTATGAAAATTATTTGACATCGGATTTCCATACAAACACTGTTATTTCAAGCCTGTTTGCCTACCCGTCAAAATGGCGTCGAAAACCGTGATAAGACCTATTTAAATTAAAACTAGTGAGCCGCGGCGGTTTCCAGCGGTGCTGTTCAAGGGGGTTCTAACTTTTTGAGTCTGTGGATGAAATCCTAAAGTGCGACCATTCATTTGAAAGGCGATACAAGCTGTGGGGCTGTTTCTGAATAGAATACTTCTTAGCGGCTCTTTCCCGAGGTACTGTTTGATACTTTAACTGCTCTCCTAACATTTGATTTCCATGAACCAACACAAGAAGTTATGTTTGATCGAGCGTTCGATAGGGTTCGAATTTATGGTACGTCGAGCGCCCACGTGCATTGCGATGGCAAAAAGCGTGTTTGAACTGTTTCAGCTACTATACTACGTGATGCACCCACACAATAAGGAAGCTGTGTATTTTGAGTGATTTAACATACTAAATTTAATTGTGTTCGACTCGGGATTAAGTAAAAACCAATTGAACACTCGCAGAACAAACACTTTTTTTGCTTCAATGTGTTTGATTGCTGAACTCAAATATTTGGTGGAGGCGGAGGTAAACAATTAATTTCGAATGCGGAAAACAAGTGTTTCCTAGATTCGTGATTTCCCCGCTCTGTCCCTAGTTTTAATCAAATTTTGTTTCCAAATTGATTTACTCTTTAAGCCTTAAACTTTGATTAAGGGAGAAAAGTCATTTAAAGCGCATTAAACCACTTAACTGAAAAAAAATGGTAACCCTAGGCTAATATGCTCAAAGAGCCCCACGGAGAAACGGGTGAACGGAGATACACACACCACAAAAAGAGCTGAAAAAAGAGCTTTATATTAAAGTCGCGTGTTAATGATCGTTTTAACATATCTGCCCCTAATGACAGACAAGATCTAGAACTTTAACGGGAAATTACTCTCAGCGCAGGGACCTCGCCTTTTATGTTTGCGGTTTGACTCAATGCCCAAAGAACACAGAAACGTGCAACGCTGGGGCTTGTAGTCACGATCGGATAGCATTTGTAAACATCCTTCAGCTTTTAGTAAAAGCAAGAGGAAATCCTGACATTTTTCCGAAAATGTTGAAAAAACAACCACCACAGGAACGCTCTGCTCAGTAGCTTTCATTTGAATGATCATAATTTGGGGTATGCTTTCTACGCACGAGAAAGCCTCGAGAGGCAAAACGGATTTTCATGACTTTTGAAACTGGGAGTCAACCGGTCAATTAATTAGCGAGCGGAAGATAGCGATTGAAGGCTTTAGGATAGTCCGATTTTGTTAGGCTCATTTCGGGAGAGGAAAAATTAATTTAGATAGTTCACGCGATTCATGTAAATTTGTTACAAATGGCGTAGCACCATATCCTTTCCGCTTCATTTAGGTTACTAGCTCTCTATTAGGGTATCAACGATTTCGAGCAAAGAAAAGGACCGACGGGAGAGTTCTCCCACAATCGCTCCAGACTGGCCGGAAATGAATCAAAATAAAGGTCGATTCGGCGGGACGATTTGGAAGACAATGACAAACAGATGATATTTATACTTCGGAAAATAATTTTTGATTTAATTCTCGAAGTACCGAGTCACGACGAAATGTTTGCAAGAAGCATAAGATTGCCAAGATTTTGCGTTAAGCCCAACAAAAATAACTCATCCCTTCTTAAAACCAAACCGCAAACGGTACGCAAATTATTCAGGGCTGTTCCCGCGAATACCCGCGAAGCTTAAATAAATGATCTTCAGGGGTTCTAATGTTACACAACGATCAATTCACATCCAGGTCTGCCGCTGTCGCCTCGCTTGTTTTTGTTTGGTTAGAAGAAACCGGGGTTTTTCCTGTGTCTGTAAGGAAAACTGTCGTGCTGTTGATGGCAGTTTCAAGAGAGATTATTTCTTATCGCCACGTTATTACAAGCATATATTCCCGACTGCAGAGCAGTTTAAACACGTTTGTCACGGATTATTTTCTGTCGCATGTCTTTCGTCGGTTTTAAACCGCACATGTTCACGCTCACGCGAGTCGTGCGTGTCAACTCGCGCGGAAGCCTCTCACTTTTTCCTGGCTTCGCGCAAGATGCGCGAGATACTTCCTCGAAAGTCAACTAGCCTGGTCTACTAGAAAGTTACCAACACAAAACGACTGCACGAGATGAAAGACCACGAAAACTGTAATAGAAACAACATATTTTCTTTGCTAGTTTTTTAATCGTGAAGAATCTAAAGGGAAACCTTTTGTGTTTCCTTTTTAAGTGGCCAAATGCCCTTTCACTGTTTCACCGCCATAAGTTAAAAGCACGTGGCTGTACGAAGTTTCAACAACAACAACTTCAGCAGTTTGTTAGGGTAGTCCCATATACATGGTATTACCTATCTAAAATTATTAAAGTTCATAGCATCATTTTTGGAATAACATATTTTGTCTACAGTCCATGCGTTCGTAAATATACGAAGCAGCTTATCTACAAATAAAAGGCCGGGATAGAAAGCTACCGAGTAGCACTTCCTGTGGTGATAATAATTTTTTTAAAAAAAGGCATCCAAAATATAATTTGGGACTTTGCTTTGCCAATTTTGTAAATTTTAAATACTCAGAGTGCCAGTTAACGTTGTGTTCCCCAAACCACGCGCGACTCGAGCGAGACGGGGAGAGTTCCTCGTGTAATGTAACAATGGATTGAATGAAACGGACATCAGTCTTCAAGGAACAAATGTTTCTGGGACGGGTTTACCCTGTGGCGACGATACCCTCAACTGTTACAAAATTTGAGCTGTTTCCAAACGAATAGTTATTCTTTATTGCCAAAACCCCAGCTTGGATCTGTTCGGTACAGACCATCCGCTCGTTTTCTGCGTTCTTGTTGAATTCAGTGATAATGTTTCGGGTACGTGTTTCTAAATTGGAGCAGAAATTAACAGGCGAGTCTTATATAGAAAGTGGCCCTCATTTCAGAGCTTGTGAATTAAATCCTGTACTGTCACCGAGCGAAGGTTTTCGGTGGTGCGGTTTGTTTCCCATATTTTGCAAAGTGAGTTGAATTTCGGATGTTTTTGCTGAAAGAAGGATGAAACAAAGGACTTACCGTGGCGTCCACGACAGGAGAATGCACTAATGTCCAGCCACAAACGACGAAAAGAGCGATAAAGCGCACTGAAAACCTGCAAACAACAACAAACCGCGTCAAAACATGAGTGGCGGAGACGCGCGCGGCTCTCGCTAACATGGGATCTTCTCTGACAAACTCAGGAAAACGCCAAAAACAACGTGGCTTCAATCGATCGCAGTTGCAGATGCCGTAACCATAACATACCGCATAGTTGATAAATATATCCGTGAATTGTTGGGCCCCTATCTGCTCATGCTAAGTCAACGAGACTTTTTCGAGAGTGTGAAGAGAGCAATACTTGCACGGTGATCAACGAATGCGGCTGGCCGAGCAGACCAAGATGCCAAGATTGAGAAAGCGGCTTTTGTTTCACGTGTCATAGGTGATAGAGTTTCATGTTTTATTGACAGATCGCGGAATTCCCAAGGTGGCAGAGAAGTGAAATGGGGAGGGTTCTTGTTTCACTTATCAGGAACAATACTTTACTGTCCGGGACTGTCAATGCAAAATGAGACTGTAACGCTAATCTAATAATTCATCGGAAATTTCCGGAGAGTCTTATTAGGGCGGGTTCAATGGTGGCAAATGCTTGATAGTCTTTTAAAAATAATTTCAGGTCATGGTTTGTGAGTTTTTTTTTTTTTTTTTTTTTTTGAACATTTTCAAGAAGTTTCTATTCTGGGGCGGTAACGGACCGGGGGTGGCCTCATTTGATTTGAAGCATCATTTTTCCAGCAAAACAAAAGCCACAACCGAAATGTATTCTTCAGTTCTAGCTAGTTCACGGCAGACTTGGTGCAGCAAAACGTGGCGTTTTGTTTGAAATACGAAGGATCGTGGATTATTGACGAGCTGCCCGTGTTTTTAAATTGCGGGAAGGTTGTTGCCTTTTACCGAGAAAATATGGCGGCAACCGGAAAGGGCCCTCCAAGGATCTTAACCGCAAATGTTTGTCATTCCAGATCGATCGGTGATCTTATTCCAAGGAGCTGCCAGACACAGGATAAACAGACCGCGCCCATGGAATAATTTATAAGCGGCGAATTATCGCTGAGCTGTAATATTTTCTGCAGATTTTAGGTGATTGAGATTGGAGTCACTATTACGCCTTGCATCTTGACCCGTTCGCGCGCCGGCGTCCTCAAGCTTGACGGGCCGAGAAAAAACAGCCGAACGGAAGACCTCCCGAGGCAGCTTTGTTTGAGATGATGACAAACTGTTTTATAGTGTACAAGGATTTTTTTTTTTTTTTAAGGGTGGGTTCGAAAAGTCAAAGGTGTCTCGTGATATTTGTGAAAAACGTTTTTTATCGCAGCTCACGCTTGACTTTGCGCACGCAGCAGTTGCTTAAAAAATGTCACAGGAGATCAGCAAAGCTTTGTTTATTTGACGTAACCAAACTTCGACGTTCTTTTTTACGAGCTGAAACCGGCACCCTTACAAAATTGAAGAGAAAACATTAAAAAAAAATGAGAGCTGTTTACCTTTACACTGGATCGCCCTTTTCCTGCACGTTCTAGCGTTAAATCACTTCGACTCTTTACATTTCAAAACAACTGTGATGATTCGCGCTTGTTTTCCGAACGGGCAACTTTTCTTTTTTTCTGTGTGTGGTCTGGAAGAAAAACCGTTTCCAACTCTGAACTTACAAATTGTTTACGGAACTGTACTTTGTTTTCTTTACACCTCCATTCTTGCAAATTAGTTGTCTGTGAATTTGCCAAAACTTTCCGGTTTAAACTCATAGAAGTCGAGCTCAAAACTGCGATGATTTAAGTTAAATTAATCTCAAAACAGTGCTGCAGCGCTAACACATGACCTCGTATAGTCCTCAAAAATGATTACAAAAAATCGCAGATGACACGCGCGATAAGATACAGCCACAAGATAATTAAATCCCTTTGATTACTGAGGCGTGGAAATATCCTGTCTTTCCGACTTTATTTTTTCTCGGATGCGATTTTCGTCAATCCGTTATTCTTGAAACGCGCGCGCGACAACAAGGCTTCTTTCATCAGAGCGTTTTAGCACAGACTAGACAAGAACGACCTCGAACAGACGGAGTTCTATTCGCTGAGAACCCGTAGCAAAATGCCTTCTCGATAACTGGCCGGATGTGAGAGCAGTTTTAGTAGCTTCCAAGTCGGAAATAATACGTTCTCTATCTTTTCGGACAGTGGATTAAATGAATTGAAAGCCATTGATCAGCAGTGGTTTCATTAACATTTAAATAATCCAAAGTACGATTGTCCAATTAAAACTATCGAGTATTTATACTTCAACAAAACAGGCGATCCTGACTTTGGATCATGATGGTTACAATAAAATCCTAAAGTGTGACCATTCAAATGAAAGCAATTGAGCAGTACAATCCAGAGGTGCTGTATGTGTTTGCTTGTTTGTTCGTTTGTTTATGCGCGGCTCTTTGAAATTTTTCCAAGTAGAAACTTAAACAAACTTGTCAGATTTTTAACTTTGGTATCTGTAAAGTAAACATGCTTGCCGCGAAACGGTGGAAAGGTTTGGCGCCAAGGAGTGCTAAAATATGCGTGTTATTGAGGTGTGAGCTCATTCAATCCTGAATTGCGATATTTCCTCTTCATCACTCCCCGCCTTCACAGACCATCCCCCAAAAATGTGAGGTCACAAACAGGCCTGACAAGTGTCACAGGATCCGATTGCAATACAATCGCTTTTTCTCACTTCCTTTGAATTGGTACTGGCTTCGGATAACAAGCCCTTGTACGTCCGAGGTCGATCAGCCGCGTAGCGTTTCGCTGGTACTGCGCTTGGAATCTGCATGCTTAGCCTCTTGTTGCAGCCTATTTGATATTTGTTCGCCATGAGGTTAAGGTAGGTTTTGTCAAACGTTTCATACGCTTCGTAAATTTCTCCAATCGGCTTGTTCTTCTATGGATGAATATTCTCTTCACCCGGTTTTCCCAGCGCATCGTCTCACGCTCTAATTCTCGTTGTTTTTCTCTCGCAGGACGGCCTCTTTATTCGTCCTCTTTTTTCTAGTCTGCAGAATAACGAACTCACAGGTGAGAACTGCTTTTAAACTAACTTTTCATACGCTGTTCACCATTTTAAAGACTCCAAATTGTTCGTAATTCTTCAACGTGAGTGTAACGAAACAAAGCCGAGAACCTCCGCGTGTAGCGTTTCTCGCACTCGCGTGTTAGTAAACGTGGACGACGCGAAGTTTGCGAGTGCCTCTCGCGTCCGAGAGTTTTAACATCTCGCGTTGATTCTGAGCTTTATTAGTGTTATTCGAATAAACAAAACGTTAGATTTGTTGGGGCGATTTTTCAGAATACCCGGCCGGATCTCAATTACATTTTGTCCAAACACTTTCTAGAACAAAGCATGTAGCTAGGAGAACCACTCATTCTTCAGTGAAATGAAACAAGTGGCTGAGTATTACGATTTTTCTGCAGTTGTCAACTCTGTTGATAAACCAAATATTCATATGATACAGTCCAAGTTAGCTGATATATTTTTGTCCTTTCAAACAGTTCCTTTTCTCATGTAGAAATTCAGGTTTGTAGATCTGGATTTTTTATTTAAAGTTTTATTTAAAGGACTTGTGATGTGAATGGGTTCAAAAATTGTGGTCGTGAGCTCAGCTGTGCGAAGCACATTGTTTCATTCTTCTTGTGATATTTCTCTGACATGTATGAACAATTTGCCTAACCACAATGGAAGGAGTTTCAACAGAATGCTGAAAGCACGATTTGTACAAGTCTTAAAATAACTGTCTGGTGTCTGCCATTAACAACTGAATGTTATTAGGATCTGAAGAATCATTTTTTTGACTCAAACAGTATAGAGAAGTATTTAAAGTGCTTAGAGATGGGGCTTGGACTTTACCTAACTGCCACATTCTTCATTTCTGTTCCACACAATTTCTGCAAAAATCCCTGCTGTTAGTTCAATGTATCGTAACTGCAGTGCACTTTTTTAGTACATTCTAAAGAAACAAGGGGGACATGTATCACATTAATCTAACACACTGTTTTAAATCTTATTTTTCTTTTGGTTTGAATTGCCACACATTATATTAGGTTCTAATCCACATGGGACAAAAGTTGACAGCACAACAGGAACTAAATCTGGGTTAAAGTCCTCCATTTCAGAACCACTTGGAAATGTCTTTCAATGCTTTTGTTTGTGAAATGACCCACTAGTTATAGAGTGCATCCTCAACCTGAAGATTAGTCTGACACTAACAATTGCCCAACTTGCACATCAGTTGATGTTGGCCAGGAGTAAAACAATTTTAAAAAATAATCGCCCTTTATAAGTTATTGTATTCACTTGCTAGTTACACACAACAACACTTTATTAAAACAGACAGTTACAAGCTGGTTATATACCTACCCGCAAATAGCTGAAGCTAGTCGAGGCGGGTAGGTATGTCTATACTAACCTAAATAGAAATAAATTAGGTGTTTACAAATTGATTAAAATAAAAGTTAAATAAGTAGTAAACAAACAAGTGACGCAAGGATTCATGATCACTAGCTGATAGAAATTAAAGGATTGTGACAAATTTTCATTATTTCAAGAATTGAAGAAGTAATGATTGATTTTAGGGAATAAAAGAATGGTTTCAACAAATTTTGATAATGTTAAACTAGAATAGTTGACAGTGTATAGACTGCGCCTTGAGGCTTGCATGGCACTCCACTAGGGATCCAAATGCATGAAACAATCACATTGACATCTTAACATAATTCTTTTTCATATTTGCATATAATTAAAGAGCCATATTTATATTTTCAGCACCACAATATTTTATTCCATCATGGTGATGAAAATCAAAGATTTCCAATCAAACATTGAGCAATTTTACACATTTGGTTTTAAACATATTTTTAGACTGTGTCAAAATTTTCAGTCTAAATCAGAGTTTTATCAGGAACATACCTGACTGCAATTTCAGTATTTGTTAACTATCAACACTTGTTTAGGTTCATGTCGCTTCAGTTTACAGACATTTAACAGAGTTTGTAACTTCTGGCCCTAAAGTAATATTGCCTGCAAGCTACAAAACAATGCTGCAAGGGGAAGAAAGATGAAGATCTTTGTTCTAGCTTAGCATACAATAAGTATGTATATTTAATTACACATTGACCTTAATGAAGTTCTGCTCGAAATTAAAGTGAACCTTTTTTTCACATCTACAGCATTATATTCATGTTTTGTTATTGTTTTTTTTTTTTTATTTCTTTTTTAAATTTTTGTTAATTCACTTCTTACTTATGAACTAGTGGATCTAAAATGTCGGTAAACACATGCACCACTGGGATCGAAGTTTTATAAAGTGGAACTTATCCAATTGAAGGTCCAAATTAATTAATATTTAAGCATTTTACCATCCCAGAATGTTGGCTATTGCTGGCATTTTACTTCAAAGGGACCCTGTTGTGCATGTCTGCTGTCTGGATTTCAAAAGGTGGGGCAATAAGCATGTGCCAGCAGAATTTCAGCTGGTAACATATATTTATAGACCTTTTTCATAAATGGCAGCAGATAAATTTTTCTGTTATTTTCGTGGAAATTAGCCTTACTAGCCTCGCTAGCATGGGCAAAATTTTAATAGAATTTTTACTCTAAAACGAGGTTAGTAAGGCTAACTAACATATTTTGAAAAAAATAATACATAGGCCGCCATTTATGAAAAAGGTCTTTAAAGACGATATATGGAAGAACAACAAAATGTACTGACCAATAATTATTGCAGATGGCTTATGCTATAGTGGAAAAGGCATTCTTATCCTGTCTTTCTGAATTGCCGGTTTTCACTGTCACGCCATTGCCGTGTGTGTGAAAAAAAAAATTGAAACCATTCCATGAATGAAGTCAAGAAATTGACATGTTATAGATGATAAGCAAATAAGAAACCTGTCCAAGTGTCAGATCTGTGCGGTATTCCGTACTCCAGTTATTTGACAAAATGTTTCACACAAATTTATAGAGCTTAGTATGGAGACTCCATGTTGGTGTCCCTCTGAGGGACACAAACATGGTGGCAGGAAATAGGAAAAAACATCTGGAGTTCACTTTTGCCAGAAAAGAGGTTTGTTTTCCCTTGCGAATTTTCGAATGTGAAGATGAATATTTCTCCTCAAACTTAAATTGTTTAGAATGCTGAAAATCACCCGAAGAGGCGTTTTAAAGATCGGAACAGCTCTGTCACGGCCGTCCTCTTGATGTCACGCACGATGAAAACTCGGAAATTGAAACTGTTCTTTTTTCAAAAGGAAGTACGACATCGAGTTAAGAAATTTTGAAAAGACATATTTTTAGGTAATCTTTCCTTTAATGAAGGCAAAAATTATGTAGGCCTCCCGGTTTTGAATTCTAGAATTTGGTGATGTCACGTGAAAACCAAGAATACAGTGAAAATTGGATTGAGTGGACACCCTTTATTAGACTTGTATTAAATGGGCAAAGTCCCAAAATTTTGTTCCAATGCATACTGTAAAACGTCCCTGTTTAAGTGGAGACCTGGTCATTTCTATATTACCATTAAAGCCTGTACTAAACAGACACTTTCAGAAAAGCTGGAGACGATCTTTATTTTGCCATAATTTTTTTCCCTGACACACAAAATTACGCTGACAAAAGCATACCTTTTAAAAGGCTGCCCAAAAGTTTGTTAATTGCATCTGCCATTAATCCAACTTTTTCTGGTGAATTCCATATCTCTGAACCTGTCAGTAGAGCCAAGATGTGGGTTACTTTACCAGGGAAAAACTGAACATTTACTGACAGAGAACAAACTGTCTTTCACTCACCACAGTAATTTACAATCTATGGCATCACAGAAAAGTGTATGTTATGTAATGTTTAAAACACAAGTAGCAGTGTTTTATCGGGATTTGAAACCACGAGGCGCAGCCTAGTGGTTTTAGACCTGATAAAACATGTGCTACGAGTTTTTTGAACAGCTTCCAAAACATTCCTGGAAAAGCGTGTGTCAAGAGAGTCCATAACAATGATGCTTTTGTGATCATTGGAAATTAGCATACCAGAAAAACATTAAACACCGCATACTGTTAATAAGGAGGAGGTTTTATCGGGTTTTAAAACCACTGCACGTGATGTTTTATCGACCACTTGATAGGTCAATGGGCTTGTGAATCATTAATGAGTTGTGAAGAAGACCGTAATCTGAAGCATGATCTAATGACAGATTGGAACTTAAAAGCTGAAATTATAATAAATTATAAATCTGCGACTCCAATCAACTGTAAGACTGCAGGCTGTCTTACATGCAAAGAAACTACTAACAGTCACCCTGTGAGGACTGCAGGGCAGCTGGGCATGTGACTATTTGTGTTGAACTAGCTTTTGGTTGATCTTGTGAACTTTGTAGCATGCATCTATCTATTAATAACAATTTTTGTACATAAGATCAGTTTGTGTCTTTGAAAAAACAAACAGACAGAATTTCAACCAAATCAGTGTTCATGCATATGGTGGCATTTGACATTAAACATTGCTCATTTTATGTTGGAGGAGCTGTCAGTAGCTAGAGCGCTCCCACTGGTGTCTACTTACCGTAATACACTGGCACCAATTGAAGGGGTGCGTGGAATAAGGCCCTAAGTGACTTTTGATGTAAGGTCAAATTCTCCTTTTGTTTCACAAGCGAATACAGTGAAATTTGGAGGGAGAATCTAGCAATTTATCAGAAGTCACTTTTTTATCAGAAGTCACCAGGGCTTTTTTCCATGCACCCCTTCAATTAAGTGGCTGTTCTTTCCTTCATGGCACTGTCATGAACAACACGTCATTTGTCAGTACAATTATCATTAGCATCACTAATAACTGGACATCAGACTTTGAATGGCTGTTATTTTTCTTCAGGGAAGGTGGTGTGATTGTGATCAGACTTTGTATGCAGAGTGAGAATCATTAGAATTGCAAAACCTTAATAAAGTGACAATGAAAAAAAAGTTGCAAGTTGAAGTAACATAGACACAACATTTTCATTCCTCGGGGTTGCACCCTCATTTTTTGTGCCTCACACCTTTGCCGCCACCCATAGCTGGATAGCTCTGTTCTCAGTTCATACATCTATCTCCCCATCATCGCTTAACCCTATCAAGACTGGGCTTTTAGCTTAAGCCTAATTATTTCTTCAATTTAAGCTAAACAAAAGTGCTCACATGATAACAAATCTCTTAGTCTAAGTAACCTTCACGTTTTATTTTTTTGGGGAGGAGGGGGCAACATATTCTGTGTATTCTGAAAAGTTCCTGGCCGAGGAAAGGGTTGAATTATGGAGGTTTCGCCCCACGTCGAGTTTTGACCCATTCCGGTTCCCCCCTCCCCACATTTCGAGTTTGACTCCGCTCCATTGGCATATCAAATTCATTCCTCAATTTTATTTAAATCCAAAGAGCCCAGTGACTTCCGTTGCTATAAGTTAATCTAAAATGAAAAACAAAACAAAAACATAAAATTAGAGGTGATGTATGCAATGATGTTGTTGGTTATAACTTTCATAGAGTTTGTGGCTCCTAAAGGAGCCGTTCAAAATGACCTGTGGCACAAGGGTGCAGGTCACAGAAAGAATAGAGTGCTGCTGGTCTAATTCTGACTTGGAGTCATCAAGAGAAATATCACAAAACAGAGCTTGCACGAAACTACGAGTTCTTGATTTGTCATCACAAAGTGACTAGTCCCATGGCCATAACATCTTGGTTGTGAACCAAAATGGCATCTTTTTACCACCAATTTTCCGTACTGTAACAGGGCACCAATAATTAAGTTTTTACCAAATTCAAAAAAATGTTTTGAAAGGAATGGTGAAAATGATAAGATTATTCATGTAAACGAAAAAAAATTGGGGTTCGGGTGCACTTTCATATTTTAGAAGCAGAGTACAATATTTAATTTTTTGAGATTTTCTGATTTTTGAAGATCTGGAATATGCCCCCAAAAAATGTGCCTAATTTTAGCTCAATTCATTTTCAGCCTGTTTATTTTTACCAAGTATCTTTATTTGATTACATTTTAGGATCAAAATGATGAAGACTGCAACTGCAAACCTGGTCGGAAAGGTTCACGGGTAAGTCTCAAGTTGCTGTTCCACTTGCTATAGTCATTAAGTGTTATTTTATGACAAGTTGGTTAAGGCCTGTGTGTAAAACAGCACTGAATGGTCACACATTAGGATTTCTTCTGCAAAATCCAAATTAGAACCAATCTTGAACACCATAATAAGCAGCCCCACAGAAAAGTAAATTACAATGCTCAGTAGCAAACTTATATTTGAATGTTCTGCACTCTTTAGAATGTTATCCACAGACTCAAAAGCTAGCATTGCACTGTACAGCATAATAAACATGGTATCATGGGTCGGTACTCATTTTGAATGGTCGCTTGTTAGGATATGATGCATATACCCAGAACCTAGATCCAACTTCTGCATCATAATAAAGCAGTACTTCAGGTACATGCTGCTCAAGGGCTGTCTATTGAAAGGCCTCAATCACCAGCCAACTTCACGCCTAGTTAGGTGCCAGTCTCACGCGTGCAGACCTTTGTCAGAACTTTGATCTCACACTTACAGACCGGTATTATTTCTCATGCCTGGTTGAAAAGTGTGAAGTATTACAGCCTTAACTTTCACACTTCAAAAATATGTTAACTCAAATCAATGCAAGAAATTAAAAGTCTTAGTATGTAATATAAGTAAACAACAATACCCCGTATGGAGTATAATCATTTTCTTGAGAACTTCAGAATTATTCAGAATGTCTTTCGTAAATCTTTGAATTTAGTCCAATCCTGGCACTCCCAGGATAAAAATCTCTTGCCTTTGAGTCAGTTGACAGTTATACTTTCATCCATATACACTTACACTGAAGAAGCAATATGTAGAACTACTTGGTACTGCATGCATAATTATTAATAAACTGAGCACACAACAAGAAAGCGCTGATCGAAATTAATTATTGTTATAACTGTCACAAGTATGAGAGACATTCTAAGTAATTTCCTTTTTGTCTGACCCTTAGGGAAGGCCAGGCCAAGTTGGTCTTCAAGGACAACCAGGAATAATGGTTTGTATCACTATTTAATATCCAAATGCCTGATTTAAAACTAGCACTTGTTTGTGCTTGGGATTAGCAGCAATCAGAAGAAGTAGTCAGCTGTTAATTAGTAATTTATGTTGAAAGTTAAAACAATTTGCACTCTTGGTAAAATGTCATGAGCTGAACTGTTTGTTATAATATAATTATCAGTACTTGCCTTTTATTTTTGGCAGAACTGTTTTTAGGGCAAGTAAGAGTTAAAATTTTGTTTACATGCTATTTTTACATGAAGTTTTGTGTTCAAAAGAAATAACGGTTCTAGGATCGGTTTCTCACATTATGTAAGGGATGGTGCCATTATGTTTGTTTGTTGCTGTTGTTGTCTTATTTATTAACTTTTTTTTTTCAGTTTTATGTATGTTTATACTTTCATTAAACATGTTGGGTTTATCAAGTCGCACTTATATGAATATGCCTTTTGACACTAAGACAGATAATTTATACTGACAGCAGTTTTTTTTCCAACAATTTGAAAGTTGCTAGACCTTGACTTCTAACTTTTGAATTCAACAGGGCTCCCCTGGAATAGATGGCTTGAGAGGCTTGAAAGGTTACAAGGTACAGTGTACTTGATTTAATTTCTATGTTCTCTATGGTTCGTGCCTACTAATACAGAGGTAGTTTGCATGGTTTATGACTATGCAGAAGTAGTAGATCTTAACAAGGACTCAGTATTGGAATCCAACAAGGACATAAGGGTTAACCTGCATGGGTGCAAGTAAGCAAAATAATTCTGAAAAGCATTAAAATACTTAACAACATATGGAATTTTTTCCCATTTGAGGGTTACATATAATTAATTATCTCTGAAAAATATGTGGTTATTCCTAGTTTTCGTTTTGGATTTCAGTAGCTCTTACTTAAGATCTTCTTTTCCCCGCATAGTTATACTCATGTAGTATGCAGAATACCTCTGAATTAGTGGGTACCATCCTTAAGAAGTTACATGTAGAGTTCTCATACCATCCCAAGATGCGCAGAACCTATGCACAGTATTGAAAGGAGGCATGTGACCAATATGCATGGATATGGACCATTTCTTTTTTCACAAAGTGCCACCAATGCTTCACTTGACTTTGTTTAGTCTTGTATACAAAAGAAATCAGTCAAGTGTCAAAATCTCTTTAAAAATTATGACACCTAAAATTGATCAGGAGGTTACGTTGTCAATATTCTAGCAGGATTTTCCCCATTTGAAAAAAAATTTGCATTAGTTTTGGTTTAAATAGTTATTAGTTAAATCAATTCCTTTGATTATTTTGCTTTCAAATTTGGGTTGTGCCACAATTTCGATATCCTCTCACCATGCCTGTTTCCAGCAACAACATTATTCCAACTCCTTATTTTAGGGGGTGTTAGTCATGTGACTTCTTGGTTTAAACACTTACCTGCACTATAGAAGGAACCTTGGCCTGGCCAAGCCGGCAGTCATTTCATTGTAGATACTGAGCCCCAAACATCACAGAGTCTGTGCTGCAAGATACAATAGAATATTGACGGAATAAATTGAAATTTGTATGCGTATTTGCCTTGTGAATAAAGCTAGAGATTTGCTAATTTGTTTTTGCAGCTCAGTTACAATATATTTTGTCCACTTCCCCAGTGTATGTTGGGCATCCCTAATGTAATGTGAAGCCGTGACTGTGTGACAAACATGGGAGGAGCTATCCTTTTTTATAGTGCAGGTTCATGTTTAAGGCGCCTATTTATAATGCTTTCTTCAAATTCTTGCAGGGTGCTGATGGAGTCTCTGGAGAAGTTGGACCACAAGGAGATAAGGTACACGTGGAACTACACTTTACAGTAAACGTTTCTCAGGAACAGTTTATTAATATTTTACTAAAAAATGGATGTAATTCACACTACAATACAAAACTTTATTAGCCTTACCCTAGAGGAAAGTAATTTACAAACCTCATAACATTATAAACTTATAGTTTAATGTTGCTTATAAAAAGTTCACAGTAAAAACAGTTGAGAAACCTTAATATTGATAAAAACTATAATCATGCTATTTTACAGTAATAAGAAAAAACTGCAAGAAAAATAATTACATGTAGTGCTAAATCCCTCATGGATGCTCAAATAGAAATAGGAGGAACATGTTGGGATTCTAAGGGTCTGTTTACATGGAAGGAGGGTAACCCTCCTACAAGGGTACCCTTGTAGAAGGGTCATTATATAGCCCTACCTTGCATGTGTAGGGTTATCCCTAGGGCTACATGTATGTCTGCCAACAAAGCAGCAGAAACCTGAACCCATCGCTTCAAAATCAACCCCACTGAATTCACACTTTGTCTTGTACTCTTTAATATATTTGAGAATCGAAAGACGTTGGTTGATTTGTCCATTGTCTTTTCCCTTTTCATTTGTTGTGTGGCTGATCAAGTAGGGCTCTGTCTGTTGAGCCTTCGTTTTGGTCAAGAATTTCACCTGTTGAAAAAAAATATAATTTGACAGTCACATTATCAGGAGAATGTTTTATTCCAGCCGCTAAGCTGTTGCCTTTGTTCCAGCTTGGATTCGCCACTCTTGTCAGCATAGTTCGCCGAAATAGTTCTCCATGTTTATAGCCATGCAAAGCCATGTTTATAGTTGACAGGAATGTAAAAGTAATCTGATCGCCCTAAACTTGACCCTTCTAGGAGGGTAACCCTACTTTGAGCATTTACATGGCTTAAAGAAACAAAAAGTTGACCCTCCTAGAAGGGTAACCCTAGCAAGCAGATAGGGTGACCCTCCTCTCAGGGTAACCCTACTTCACATGTAAACAAAACCGGGAAAAACAATAAAGGAGGGTTAGGGCTATACCCTCCCTCCATGTATTTAACAGGCCCTAAGCCATGGCCATTGCTTCTCCATAGAAATAGATAACTCTCTTTTTTTTTCTGTCACAATTTAATTTACAACAGTCAATGAAATTTTTTTAGCAACTGCATGCATGCATTAAGATCTTTCTGACAACAAAGTTAATTTGAAATCCTGAATTCACTTACTTTTACAAGCACTCTGAATTTCTCCAAGAATTATTAATGGTTTGAGAAGCTATATCAAACACTCCAGAGAAAGTTTCATCCAATTTCCAAACACCTTGAGGTTGCTTAAAGAAAAATTCATCTGCACCTCAGTCCCTTTTTGAACCCACTTCTCAGCGGATGAAACTGACTCTTCCTCATGTTTCATATACTACAGTACATAATAGACTTTGTTACTGAAATCTCTTTCTTTCAACTGGGTTTACTGTTAGCAGTGTACATTTTAAACTAGTAATAGTATGTTGCATGAATTTTATATTTGTCCCTTACTCCTATAGCATACATTTTGAGTTCATCTCATTTACAGATATTGCTATTTTTAGGGACTTGTTGGTGCTCCAGGATTTCCTGGTCTTCATGGAATTCCAGTAAGTTTTTAAGTAGTCTTAGTTAAATTTCATGTGTTTCTGCAAGCCTTCTTTACACTTTGTATACAAGGCATTGAACTATTCAGGCTGTAGGTGACGCACATGAAAACTTTGAAAAAAAAAACATAACAAGGGAAGCAGCATGTCACCATAGCAATGGCTGCTAAACCCTATCAAGGCAGGGCTTTTTTCGCAAGTATAAAAGCTATGACAGTGAGACTTGGAGGATAGATATATAGTACATCCAAAGATGTTTCCTTTGAGGTCTCAAACGCAAATTAATCATGTCATATGACATGGTAATTACGTCATGATTGGTAAATGGCGGCCATTTTGGATTCACCATCGTGAATTTCTGGATTTCCCCAAAACTTCAGGAAAGTGCCAAATCGATTGAAGAGAAATCAAAACCAATAAAAGAACACTAATATGAGCTAAAAGCATAAAAGTTAGGGTAAGAACAGTAATTTTTCTTCATTTTAAAGGGGATTTTCTACCAAAAGTGCCCGTGACAAGTTAGTTGCCATGGTATCAGCAAAGTCAATAAACACTTACCGACCACATCATATTTTTCCCGGCTAAACCTCTGAAAAAGGCCTGAAGTCTCGCGTTATTTGCTCAAATATGAAAAAAGTTATTCAGGTTCAAAGATGCTGTGAGCAGAATTCCCCACCCCCACCCCTCCTCCCTCCCCCAATTCTAGTAGGGTTTAAAAAGAAAAGCAACAAAGCAATGTAAAAGACAATCATCATTCACTACATATTAATTGTATCTCTGAAATTAACGTAATAGCCTTCTTAACCGTTTTTGTTTTTCTTTGCAGGGAATTCCAGGTATCCGTGGACCTAAAGGTTATATGGGACTGTGTGGATGTGATGGGGAAAAAGTGAGTGAAATGCCGGAGTGGTTCAATTGAAGGGGTTCATGGAAAAAATCCCTAAGTGACTTGTGATTAATTGCTGGATTCTCCACACAAATTGCTTTGTATTTGCTTGGTAAATGAAAGGAGAATTTGACATAACATCAAAAGTCGCTTAAGGCCTTGTTCCACGCACCCCTTCAATATTATTATTAATAGTATGAAATGTATTGTATGACTGCATTTAAAGAGAGAAGTACACATACACAGTTCTGGTTAGTTTCTTGGGCAATCTGAAAATTGTTTACATGAAACAAAAATGACATTGTGACTTGCTTGTAGACTTCGCCTACAAAATTGGCTGAGTATGTTATTGCGTTCGACGAAGGAGAACGCAAGCCTAATTTCGTTTTTGCGTCCTGTGTCTTTTGAGTTGGTGTGCCTGTGTACGGCTATGCAGAACTTTTCGAGATTGCTGTAAGGACACCCAAATAGCCCCCCCGCTTGAGTTTTGCAGGGGCATGTGTCGGTCGGGAAACTGGTGCGAACTTATGACGACTCTGACCTCGTTTTCGCGCTAGAGCCATCTTTATAGTCTCGTTTTCGTATAAGAGTCGCCCCCTCGTTTTCGTGCTAGAGCCATCTTTTAATGTTGCAAGCGGGTCGAGTTTTGCGTGCTTGTTGGTGTGCTTGCTTGTGGAGGTTGACCTTTTCTTGGCGTTTGGTGTGCTTGCTTGTCGAATTCTGGACTGTGCTTCCTTGCTGTGTGGACTGTTATCAGATAAGTTGTGTTGTTTACGCTTGAAGTTAGAGTTACTGGCATTTGGAATCTTGCGAAATTATTGCGAAAGCTTATCGATGTTCAGTTCCTTCGTTTCAGCGGGAGTGGAGTTTCACGTTCTTGCATCGTTTTTGGTGTGCTGGCTGGACGGCTGTGCTTCGTTAGGGAAGTTGCGTTGTTTAAGTTAGAAAAAATACTTTCGGGTTAAATTTAGATTTATCAACGCCTTCACGAAGTGTGTACGACTGCGAAGACACATGGATAAATTCAGCGTAGTGTTGTTTACCCGTTTCACTACAAGAAACCAACGCTGCCTTGCGCTGACTAAATCAAGAGACAAGTTGCGTAGTTTCAGCAAAATATATCACATTTACTTTGGGAGATGTGTAGCTCGGCAAATAATGTACTTACCGAGTTATGTAGATTGGCAAATGGCCATGATTTGTGGTCACCAAAGCAAAAAGTTGCCGAGTTGTGTAGCTCAGCAAATGGCCATGATTTGTTTCGGGAAAAGCAACATTCCTAGTGCGAGTGAAACGAATTGGTGAAGTTGCAATGGCAAACACTTTATCGAGTCATTCGATTATAAGGGATTGCAAGCACTCTGTGGTACCCAGTTTTTGTTATTTCCAAGGCAGCGTTGGTTTCTTGTAGTGAAACGGCCACAGTTTGGTTCCGTTTCACGGGGACCAACTCTGCGAGACAGCCACCAACTTTGTTTGCGTTCTTAATTTTGTTGGAGCGATGGATGTGCGCACGTGTATGCTCGAGCTGGAAAGAGTTCGCTCTTCAAGCGTTTTGTCACTTCTTTGCCAATTACAAGCGAAAGTATTGTGCGTTTTTTAATCAAGGAAATGCTGTTTTCAAAGGTTTGCAATCGCGCGTGTTTCAATTCTCGGCTTGTGAATTAACAGCGGCCAAAAAGTCGCAATATTTTAGTTTCGCTTCATTCACTGTTAAAACTGGGTTTAGTGAACAAGTTATCCAGTCATCTATCAATGGAAGACACGGTTACAATCTGAATCAGTTGATAGAAAATGGAGAAAACGTGACATTGCCTTTTGAGATGATCTCAATAATATTTATGCAAATTTGTAACACTACGCCGAAGATGTCTTGTGGCGGCTTTCAATGTCTGCTCAAAGGCAATGGCATATGAACTGCCACGTTGAAGTTTCCCCGGTTCCTTGCCAAATTCTACCGTAAATGTTGTACGCATTAAAATAAGGAAATGCTTTTTTTGAAGTTTTCATTCAAAAGATTCAAGTACAATCAAGTATAATCTCGCGTTGCGTACTGCTTGCGCAGCAAATATATTTTTATATATTTTTTCTTTCATTTAGTATATTTTAGCTATTTATTTATTTAGTTGTTTATTTATTTATTTATTTATTTATTTATTTATTTATCAATCTTTTGGCTTCTATTCCTCTATTAACGTGAAACTCAACTCCCGCAACAAATGAAGGAAATGAACATATCGATATGTTTTCGCAAGATTCCAAACTTCAAAAGTAAACAATGCATCTTCCCTGATAACAGTCCACACAGCAAGGAAGCACACTTCAGAATTCGACAAGCAAGCACACCAAACGTGAAGAGAAGGTCAAACCCGACAAGCAAGCACACCAAATATCCATTATATTATAAACACTGGGTTATACAATGATAACATTTTTTTGCGATTTAAATAAACATGTGAAAAATATCTGGCAGTTAATGTAACTTTCTTTTCCCAAATGGTCGAACGCATCTCACTAATCTCTGATTACTACTAGTTTATGGGTTAGAGACTGTTGTGAGTGTTTTGTTTACAAATACACACAGGCGCTGACCGTACAATGAACGAGAAATCTTCATTACTGCACGAGGCTCTCTTAGGCCGAGTGCAGTATTGAAAATTTCGAGTTCATTGTACAGTCGATCAGCAAGTGCGTGTTTTTGTAAACAAAACACGAACTAACAGTCTCTAACCCTTTTAATATACGATCTTATTTCAGTGCACGCAATACACGTTAAAGGGAAAACATAAAACGATAACAATTATTATGACAATTTTAATAAATAAGACTGAAATCTGTAAGTAAGTACAGATGTATTTCAATAATAAGCAAATTACAATTCACAAATACCCTGTACACAAGCTTTGTTATGTTTAAAAGCTATATAAATTGAAAACTGCAGTCGGCGAGAAGCCTGTTGACTGTTCAAAGCAATTGAAGGGCTGGGAGCATAACCGACCTATGTCGAATTTCAACCCGTTTTTTGATGTAGCTCGGATTTGTCCAAACTTTTGCATGTGAACTGCAATTCGATTGAAAACCATTGTCCAGTATTTTTTCACGCCGCTTTGTGTTTCGTATTAATGCCATTGAGAAATTTTACCATCTTGCAAAGCTATATCGGTAACATTATAGACACTGGATGACCAAAAGGACAATGCACTGAGGATTAAATACTTGTATTCAATATACACTCGTTGTCTTTGAAACACAGCACATGAAAGCGGTGTTTTTCGTGGGAGCAACAAAAAGAATGCTGTCACGCTTTTATTTGATTCTGTTGCAAACTACTACGTACGTGACAGGAATGTCCCAAATGTAAACAGTTACATTCTCCAAGAGAAAATGTGTCCATTTCCTGGCGTAAAATCCAGCTTTGTCCCGTTTGTCGACATATCACTCTTGATAACACAAAATACTGGCATTCTACACGATTAACAGGAAGACATGTAGCCATTTCAACGATTAACAACGATTAACGGCAGTTCTATTAAAAGGTAAAGACTATCTATTCTTTTCATGACCAGTCGGCGTTAACCGTTGAAAATCTATGTTAATCGTACTTTTATTGAATCATTGCCTTGAAATTGTCAAGTTAATTGTTACATACCGAATTTCAAGCCTGGCAAACCACAACTAAGGCTTGCAAAACACCTTGCATGTGGCGGGATTTGTCTCTGATGCTCCCGCGGGATTTGATAATCGAATTGAAAAATTCGCCACGCCACAGTCATCACTACTAAGGAGAGATTCTTTGGACAACATTTCCACCAGTTCCTGTGAACTGCATTCGTCAATTTCATAACTTTTCAAAAGATCCATAGATGTCGTGCGTTAACAAACTTCACCAAACAAAAGCGAAACCAACTAGCCAGTACGATACGCAAGTTGTTTATCCCGACTGCCTTGATCTATTTTGGGCTTGTTACAACCCGCAAAAGCAAACCATGATATCATCTCAAACGTTACTTATAGCAACAACAACTGGTGCGACTAAACACGGCTCGTGGACAGTGGAAACTTTTAGCCTACCGATAATTTGGAAAACGAGTCTGAGGTGGACAAAACCTATAAAAAAATTTGCCTTCCAAGCGCGTTCACCTGTAGACAAGTAAACTACCAAATCACCCTCCCCCCCCCCCCCCCCCTGACTCAATGTTGTCTTTTGGGTCACGAACAGTTTCCTGGCAAGCATTGCTTCCCACATCAACATTGCATAAGGGGGAGGGGGGGAGGGAGAAGTAACTGTGGTAGAATTATGAAGGGAGAAACAGTAAGTGAGTGGTTTTTTGGCTGTCTGTGTTCGGTTATCATTGCATAGGGGGAGGGGGTGGGAGAAAGAAGTAAGGAAGTGGTTTTTGTTCTGTTCGTGTTGGTTTTCTCAAGGAGTTTTGTCCACGATTGTAAAACCACGAAATGTTTTCCAAACCAGGGAGAGCCAAAATTCGGACAAATCCGTGCGAAATCGAAAGCTGCGCTAAAATTCGACATAAGTCGGTTATGCTCTCAGACCTTCAATTGTCAATCACTTTTCTTTGTGACTTTATAGGTTTTGTTTCACTTTTACCTTTAAAAATGGAAACACTCCAGGCTGTTAGTCTCTTGGTGTTCGTTGGAATCGAGTCACTGATGATTTCAACCTGTACAAACCTCGAAGCCATTTGCAATAACGCATGATTTTCATGAGTTATCGCCAACACTGCACTTTCTGGATGTGGTGTCGTGACGTAAATGAAAATCACTTGATCGATTTTAACCAATGGGCATGCGTATTTTGATAGAGAACTCAGACCGTATATTAAGAGTCATTGTCTGAGAAAACCAGGCAGAGGTGAAAGATGGGGGTCGGCCTATTTCCTTCAAACTTTCACCATTTAATGTCTGTCCGAAATGATAATGAATGATGCTATTTAGCAATTCTCTTGTCGTTGCGTTTCGTAGTTTGACCACCCCCCCTGGTTTTGACCCTTACTGACCCTGATGTCACGCAAAATATATGCAGAATTTGAAGCTCAATAAAATATATTTCGCGTCATTTCTTGGGACTCATATCGATTGCTTGTATTGTTTATCGTCTAAAAAACGTTGTTAAAGGAAAATATCCCGACTTAACATAAAACTTAATTTTTTATGGAATTTTGCAATTTCCTTGTGATCGCGAAAATGTCTTGGGCCAAATGTTAGGCAATTTCGAAACTGTTTTTCTCAGAGGTGCGGCATACCTTTCCAAAAATTTCTGGATATTTTTTAAGCCAAACATCTGTTCTCCCAAAATCAGCAAACTCTAACTTGAGCCATTAAAATGCGTTTGCATGAGCCATGCTCGAAGTCAAAGATGACTCCGTATTTTTGCTAATAAAGTTCCACAGTGGGTTTTTATCGGTTTTTCTTTATTTCATCTTCTTCTTTTTTGGTTTTTTCTTTTCTGTTTTTGGATAAGCTCGATGAAACTATCCTAACTCTTCGAGGTGGAACTTCCCTGGAAGATTTAGTTGAGTGACGCTTTGGGCAGGAATAACATCAAATTGGTGTTAGCTCACACTTGATTTGATTATGCGTGACATGTCACGGTATTTGACAATTGCCAAACTTGATCACAAACAGAACACATTTCTCCCCCCTTTTTACATTTGCATTTTAAACTTGGTAACAACAAGCTTTGCCTGATACTAGATTAAGTCTTAGAGTCAGTCTGTTGTTGATAATTGTTAATTAAAATAAAAACAGCAACAAATACCGGTGAAACTTGCCACGGCAAAAGAACCTCCGGTATGTTCATTACATAACAGACAATTGAAAGAACAACAAATCTTTCTTCTGTGCTCTTTCTGGTCTGTGGATCCGCCTTGTGGCGCTGAAGGTGTTGGTTTGAAGATTTGTCCCTTGCTATCCTGTACACGAGATATTGAATCGCACTGGCTCGTCAGTCTTGGTTTGGGAAGAAAGCGTGGCGCGACGGGTTCAAAGATCTCCGAAGCCGATTTGATTCTCAACAGAGCAGGTAAATTTGATGTCCCTGAAGATGAGAACAGACAGACATCACAAGAACCTTACAACAGACTGGACCGGCCGAAAACGGACTATGTGTTGCCGCCTAAGTTATAAGGGACAACGAAAGGGAAAAACACATGTACAAACCCAACGAGTAAATGGCAAGATGTCACAAGGCATTTTTGAGCTGCATA
Organism: Pavona decussata; assembly: GCF_977016875.1. Lineage (NCBI taxonomy): Eukaryota > Metazoa > Cnidaria > Anthozoa > Scleractinia > Agariciidae > Pavona > Pavona decussata. Next base: position 1,546,101 of record NW_028145538.1, on the reverse strand, counting down.
ACGCTGTTGTTCCCATCGGTTCAGGTTCGTTTTATGTTTACTGACTAACTGCACACTAGACTCATTTTAAAAATATAAACAACATACCATTTACGGCCGTGGGAACCGAACGCGAAGTTTCGGACATTTTTTTTTGTTTATATTTGTTCTGCGGAGTCGCATTATGCCGCCTCAAATTAGTCGTATCACAGGACAACCAATCTTGACCTCCATGCTACACTATTGTTTTTTAACAGCTTTTAGTTGGAATTTTGGAATAAAGGCGGGAAACATTCTGCCCCATTAAAGTGTTGCTCAATTATATATTAAATATTTCACGTTCATCAGAAGAAACTAGTTTTGTTTTATACCAAAAATCATGAGTCCTTGTAAAGAAAAAAAAACTACAATGTATTTTTTGGTATGAAATAAAACTAGTTTCTTATGATGGATATGACATATTTAATATATATTTGAGAGACACTTTAATGAGGTAGAATGTTGCCCGCTTTTATTCCAAATTCCAAGCAAAAGCTGCTTTTAAACTATATCAAAATACAATAGCTAGCATGGAGGTTAAGATTGGTCTTCCTGTTTAAAGCGGCATTGCGACTCCACGGAACAAATGTAAACAAAACAAATGTGCTAAGCTTCGCGACCCTTCGCATTCGGTTCCCACGGCCGTAAATGGTATGTTGTTTATATTTTTTAAATGAGTCTAGTATGCAGTCAGTCAGTTAACATAACACGAACCTGAAGCGATGGGAGCAACAGCGTTATGCAGTTCAAAAATGCCTTGTGACATCTTGCCATTTACTCGTCGGGTTTGTGTATTTAATGCACTTTCGTTGTCCCTTATAACTTGGGTGGCAACACATAGTCCGTTTTCGGCCGGTCTAGTCTGTTGTAAGGTTCTTGTGATGTCTGGGGCAACAGTCATTCCTCCTTCTCATCTTCAGGGACATCAAATTTACCTGCTCTGTTGAGAATCAAATCGACTTCGGTGGAGATCTTTAAACCCGTCGCGCCACGCTTTCTTCCCAAACCAAGACTGACGAGCCAGTGCGATTCAATGTCTCGTGTACAGGATAGCAAGGGACAAATCTTCAAACCAACACCTTCAGCGCCACAAGGCGGATCCACAGACCAGAAAGAGCACAGAAGAAAGATTTGTTGTTCTTTCAATTGAAGGTCTGAGAGCATATATAACCGACTTATGTCGAATTTTAGCGCGGCTTTCGATTTCGCACGGATTTGTACGAATTTTGGCTCTCCCTGCTTTGGAAAACATTTCGCGGTTTTACAATCGTGGACAAAACTCCTTGAGAAAACCAAACGCGAACAGAACAAAAACCAGTTGCTTACTTCTCCCTCCCACCCCCTCCCCCTATGCAATGAGAAGCGAACACAGACAGCCAAAAAACCACTCACTTACTGTTTCTCCCTTCATAATTCTACCACAGTTACTTCTCCCTCCCCCCCTCCCCCTTATGCAATGTTGATGTGGGAAGCGATGCTTGCCAGGAAACTGTTCGTGACCCAAAAGACAACATTGAGTCAGGGGGAGGGGGAGGGGGATTTGGTAGTTTGCTTGTCTACAAGTGAACGCGCTTGGAAGGCAAATTTTTTTATAGGTTTTGTCCACGGTAGATTCGTTTTCCAAATTATCGGTAGGCTAAAAGTTTCCACTGTTCACGAGCCGTGTTTAGCAGCACCAGTTGTTGTTTCTATAAGTAATGTTTGAGATGATATCATGGTTTGCTTTTGCGGGTTGTAACAAGCCCAAAATAGATCAAGGCAGTCGGGATAAACAACTTGCGTATCGTACTGGCTAGCTGGTTTCGCTTTTGTTTGGTGAAGTTTGTAAACGCACGACATCTATGGATCTTTTGAAAAGTTATGAAATTGACGAATGCAGTTCACAGGAACTGGTGGAAATGTTGTTCAAAGAATCCCTCCTTGGTAGTCATGACTGTGCCGTGGCGAATTTTTCAATTCGATTATCAAATCCCGCGGGAGCATCAGAGACAAATCCCGCCATGTGCAAGGTGTTTTGCAAGCCTTAGTTGTGGTTTGCCAGGCTTGAAATTCGGTATGTAACGATTAACTTGACAATTTCAAGGCAATCATTCAATAAAAGTACGATTAACATAGATTTTCAACGGTTAGCACCGACTGCTCTTAAAAATAATAGATAGTCTTTACCTTTTAATAGAACTGCCGTTAATCGTTGTTAATCGTTGAAATGGCTACATGTCTTCCTGTTAATCGTGTAGAATGCTAGTATTTTGCGTTATCAAGAGTGATATGTCGACAAACGGGACAAAGCTGGATTTTACGCCAGGAAATGGACACATTTTCTCTTGGAGAATGTAACTGTTTACATTTGGGACATTCCTGTCACGTACGTAGTAGTTTGTAACAGAATCAAATAAAAGCGTGACAGCATTCTTTTTGTTGCTCCCGTGGAAAACACCACTTTCGTGTGCCGTGTTTCAAAGACAACGAGTGTATATTGAATACAAGTATTTAATCCTCAGTGCATTGTCCTTTTGGTCATCCAGTGTCTATAATGTTACCGATATATCTTTACAAGATGGTAAAATTTCTCAATGGCATTAATACGAAACACAAAGCGGCGTGAAAAAAATACTGGACAATGGTTTTCAATCGAATTGCAGTTCACATGCAACAGTTTGGACAAATCCGAGCTACATCGAAAAACGAGCTGAAATTCGACATAAGTCGGTTATGCTCCCAGCCCTTCAATTGTCTGTTATGTAACGAACATACCGGAGGTTCTTTTGCCGTGGCAAGTTTCACAGGTATTTGATGCTGTTTTTATTTTAATTAACAATTATTAACGACAGACTGACTCCAAGACTTAATATAGTTTCAGGGAAATGCTTGTTGTTACCAAGTTTAAAATGCAAATGTAAAAAGGGGGGAGAAATGTGTTCTGTTTGTGATCAAGTTTGGCAATTGTCAAATACCGTGACATGTCACGCATAATCAAATCAAGTGTGAGCTAACACCAATTTGATGTTATTCCTGCCCAAAGCGTCACTCAACTAAATCTTCCAGGGAAGTTCTACCTCGAACAGTTGGAATAGTTTCATCGAGCTTATCCAAAAGCAAAAAAAAAAGAAACCAAAAAAGAAGAAGATGAAATAAAGAAAAACTGAGAAAAACCCGCTGTGGCACTTTATTAGCAAAATTACGGAGTCATCTTTGACTTCGAGCGTGGCTCATGCAAACGCATTTTAATGGCTCAAGTTAGAGTTTGCTGATTTTGGGAGAACAGATGTTTGGCTTAAAAAATATCCAGAAATTTTTGGAAAGGTACGCCGCACCTCTGAGAAAAACAGTTTCGAAATTGCCTAACATTTGGCCCAAGACATTTTCGCGATCGCAAGGAAATTGCAAGCATAAAAAATTAAGTTTTATGTTAAGTCGGGATATTTTCCTTTAACAACGTTTTTTAGACGATAAACAATACCAGCAATCGATATGAGTCCCCAGAAATGACGCAAAATATATTTTATTGAGCTTCAAATTCTGCATATATTTTGCGTGACATCAGGGTCAGTAAGGGTCAAAACCAGGGGGGGTGGTCAAACTACGAAACGCAACGACAAGAGAATTGCTAAATAGCATCATTCATTATCATTTCGGACAGACATTAAATGATGAAAGTTTGAAGGAAATCGGCCGACCCCCATCTTTCACCTCTGCCTGGTTTTCTCAGACAATGACTCTTAAGATTAGACACAGGGTTTTGACAGAAGAGAAGCCTCGTGTTCTAAGCTTTTTGAATACAACAACGCCACCTGATATAGATGGTTAATTAATAGATTGGTTAATAATGGTACCTGTAGTTGAACTGAGTGGAGTGCAATTTGGTCTGAAATCATATGCATGATTTCAAAGTTGAACGAACACGCAATAAAATAAGTAATAAAACTTATACCTTTGACAAGTAGATAATTACACAAGAATTATGATGGAATAATATGTAGAAGAGACATGAAAAAATAGTTTGTTACAAGTTAATTCGTAGTCATGGGTACATTTGTATAGGAACTGGGTAATAGGCATCAAGAAATTCATACACCATGATGAAAAGTTAAGTTCGAGTAAGTTGCGTTATGGTCTGAAATGATTGTACGTAATGACTCTAACCACATGTAAAAGTAACTAATTTAAAACTGTCTAAATACAAAATACTAACCCCTTCTGTACTAAACGTCAAGAAGCTGCTTATTATTTCGTCATAATTCAAATGCGAACTTGGGCAAACTCAAACTCATTAACTCCCGACACTATAGGTAAGAAAATGATAAAACCTTTCAAGAGGGTGCTCGTTTCTTCTAAACAACCCCCCCCCCCCCCTCCTTCTAGTCCTAATCCATAGACTTTGTAAAACATGATTGTCTAGTAATGCAACAGTTCAACTAGACAAATTTATGAGAACCCTATGTTCACAAGCTCTCTTTAAGGATACTTCCTGGGTTCGCGGGTGTCCTTTGGAAAAAAATTCGTACGCGCGCAAGTTTTAATAAACCTCTAACAAACTATATATCATTATAAAGCTTAATAAATGTAGTTTCCTATAAAAAATATAATTGAGCGATCTTTTCCTTTTTTAAGTGCCAGGAGCCAGTAGAACCTCGAATCCACCGATGGTCGTTCCATTGAATTAATCGGTTATCGAACGCCGCGCGAAGAACGAAATCGCTGCACAGTGTTATTCACAAGGCATCAATCAACAAAAAGGTGTCAGGCTTTTTCGAAATTCTGATTGGTTATTTAGATATCCACGTCTAAAGTTTGAGTAGCAAAAAATATTTGAGTCGTGTTGCGTAAACAGTTGCCACGGGAAAAATATTTTGAAAATCAAAATTCCCCGACACCTTTTTGTTTGTCATTATTCCTCGAATCTTCTGGCCAAATTTCACGACAATCCGTCAAAACTACATACCCTATTAATTCGTTCAAAGTCGACATACTCTGCCAAAATTCAAGTGCGAGTTTTCGCTCGATAAAGGTTTGCAAGAAAAACAAGCCTCCACAGGAGATTATGACACCTCATTAGGTGGCGAGCCAATCGAGCAACAGGACCCCATGGCGTCAACAACAATAGCACAGAATTTCGCGGAAAAAGTATCGCGTTGCAGACACGTTTTAGACTCCGCTGTTGTGATCGAGCGAGACGGGGAAAGTGGCGAAAGGAAAACGTAAAAATCAACCAGGAAAACGGGGAAAAACCAAGGCTAACGAAACCAGAAGCGCGTCAGCGGAGAGTTTGCCAAACTGTGCACTACTCGGAGGAGTGCACTGATAACAGAGATGAAATCTATTGGGTTGGTTGTTCGTTTTGATTGCGTGTAATGTAATTTACGCTTCAAGCTAAAGCGATTATTCATTTCGTATCAAAGGAAATGTATAATGAAAGAAAATCGCATTTTTACTGTTATTTAGGTACGATGGTGATTTCTTCGTAAGAAATATTCAAGATAGCGTGGAGCGGAGCAAAAAGCGAGAGAAAGGGCCACGCAGAACGCGCTATCTCCAGTATTACACGTGGGCTGATACGCTTCTGTTGAGTTCTATTTCATCGGTCTAATTCTTGCTGATTTTATTCCAATTTTATCTCGCTGCAGAAGAAAGAAATCGGCCTAGGAGATGTAGAATATGATATTTAATATTTTCACAAGACGCTTGCAAAGTTACGGCTGCAGGACTTTTGCACGGCAATCGACCTCTGTGTACTTGATCCAATAACAGTGGATTAAATTGAAGGCCGCTGCTCCAGTTCTTCGTGATCACCTTCGACAGAACCTTCAACGTCGACGAGTTTCTTGGTCGAACCAAGAGCCTTTGTTGTTTTCGATCTTCGCTGAAACCTATCTTTCCCTTTTTCTTAGGCCCTGGCATCTTCCGGGATTTTATCCACAGGCTCTTTTCGTTTTTTGATGACTTTTCCATGTGGGAAGCGCCGGCAAAGAATAGAAAATTCGAAGTGAGAAATTTTCTGCAGGCGAGATGTAAACAAAATATGCCTGCCTATTTCTGAAATAAGAGCTCCCGGATGAAGCGTTTGCCGCGAAGATTCCTCTGGGGCGTCTCGCACTAAGAAGATTATGACACCTTTTTTATTTATTTACTTTTAGATGGAAATACGTTTTCCAAAATATCTCGCGCGCTTTTTAATATTTTTCAATTTTTTTTTCAGTAAATGTTAGATAAAATCCCCAAATTCTATTTGGTCGAAAAAAATGTTTTTTCCCTTTTTTACCCTATCGAACCCAGGAAGTACCCTTAATTTCTTACTTTAAAGTCTGTCTACAGATTTCAAATATTCAACTGTTAATGGTCTTAATTTACAGGGAATGTTTGCTTTATCAACAGAGTTGGTAAATAAAGGTAATTTGGCCACCATAAAGAGGTTGAAGGGGCCAAATTATTACCTTATCAACTGTGTTGATAAAACCAAATGTTTGTTTTCACTCCCCTGCTGGTGCAGCACCACAGTTTATTTAGAAACTAATCCACTTATCTATTAATTTATAGGGAGAGCCTGGCCTTGGTGGCCCAAATGGTACAATAGGCATGGCAGGAGATCCTGGAGAGCAGGGGTTCCAAGGTTCAAAGGTAATATAATAATATAATATTTATAAAGCTCTTATACATCGCTTTTCTTAGCACTAAGGTACTGCAAGGATTTGATTAAATAGCACCCAACCCTCTCAAAATTTTATGCATCAGCAGGCAACACCCGACCGGTTAGCTCAGTTGGTAGAGCTCCGGACTACAGTGCGGGAGGTCGCGGGTTCAAACCCCGGCCAGACCACCACTTAGGGTCTTAAAATAACCGACGAGAAAGTGCTGCCTTTGCTCTGACATCTGCAAATGGTTGGACTTTCTAGTCTTCTCAGATAAGGACGATAAAACCGTAGGACCTGTCTCACAAACCTTGTTTCTAAATAACTCTGTGGGACGTTAAAGAACCCACTCACTGTTCGCAAAGAGTAGGGGACGTAGTGTTGTGGTCTGGTCTTTGTGCATACAGTTCTCATGATTGGGCGGGAAAATGCCTGGAGATATTAACTGCATTAAAGCTACTCTAAAATCCAAAGGTAAATAAAGATTGATGATGATGATGATGACAAAACATGTACAAGAGTATTTAGTAAAAAGAGCTAAGTCCCACAGGGTCTTTTGGAAAGTGTGCGACATGATGAATCATTGTCTGTTGGTGGTTTGACCATGGTCCAACGTGAAAATTGAGAAAAGTCTGTCAAAGATAACTAAAGACGTTTTTGCTTTGAGAGCTCAAAGATAATTTTTTGTGAGTCTGAGAGTTTGCTAGCAGTAAATCATTTTAAGCTTAATTACCAGTTTCAAGTCTTTTTGAAGGTGAAGTATGTGGAGACTGGTCAGCAATGTGTATCTTCAAGCTTTCTGTTCGAATGTGCCACATCTGGTAAACCAATTCACATAATGCTTGGACCTCAAACGTTTTTAGTTTATTGTGAAATGATTAGTTAACTCGCAGAACATTAGTTGAGCTGTTAAAGTAAAAACACTATCTTTAACAGACTTTTCTTTCCTTCTTTGATATTCACCACTAAAGCATAATAGCCTTTGATGAGATTTTGTTCTCAGAAGGTTTCTAACTATATTAATTTTATGTAGTTTACATATAACAGTGGATTATTACATATTGCAATGTGTTACTCTTGTAGGGTGATCCATTTGATGGTCCAGTCAATGCAACAAAAGGTTCCCAGGTAAATTCTGTATAATTGTGGGTAGTACGCTGTATAGTGCTCTACCCATCATGTCATCAGGCATGTAAGAGTGAGTGAGTGAGTGCGTGAGTGTCCGTAAACAAACAGGTCCGCAGTGCGTGCACAGCACAGCCCACATGTGGGCAATGCATACCTGTTTTTTATACTGCAATAGATCACTTCATATATGTGAGCTAGAGCCTCTGATCGGGATTCAATGACAAGTTTACTGGCAACACAAGTGATGTTTTAGCCTAGTCAAGTTTGAGTCAAGCTCGGATAATTATTTTTTCCTTATTTTTCCAGTTTTGCCCCTGTTTAATTATTAAGTTTAAAGCAGTTGTACCATTAATTGGTGCTCTGTAGAGAGTTATGAGTTTTTTCTTCTGAGTTTTTGTTTGAAGTTTGTGTAATTTATGTTTAAAAAAATAACTTTTCTCTGAGAAGGCAAATTTTACTCGGTAATTTAGCTTATTATTCTAAACTATTGTAATTTAGATTGATCTGCATGCTCACCAGGTTGTCTGTTAGTGTGCAAAACTCAGCTCCATGGAGAGAACCACTTTCAGTAATCCCTCTGAAAGCTGAATCTTCGTCTCTCTTTTAAGCTACACGTAATTAATCCAGGGTTAAATTTTCATGTTATTCAGTCATCTCTAATGGCTCTTGTTTATGTTTAGGGGGACCAAGGACCTAAGGGTGAAAAGGGAGACAGGGTAAGACTTGCACACTTATTGGTACTGTTCACTTTCATACGACTGTAAAGCAACACTAATCCTGTCTAATGTCAAGATATTTATGTTGTGACAACTTCAAACCATTCTACAAAACAGGAAAGTCCTGTTCACACCCCTTGTGTAGCTATCAGTATTATAAGCCCAGGAAGTTGGGAAAGAGGGGAGGGTTATGTTATGGCACATTTGATATAATGTCTCTCATTCTGCACCCTGAGACATATGTCAAATTTATGAATAGGTATGTGAAACCAGTTTATTTTGTAAAGGTAAATTAAGTCATTCAAAGTGAGGGAGATTTGACCTTTTTTGGCCTGAGGGAGAGGATTTTTAGCACTTTCTTTCTCTCTAAACTGGCCATTGAGACTGTTCTATTTGTCACAAATGTAACAACAGCTACTAATACAAGTGTATATTATGTGACGATAACTTTTTTCAAAAAATGAATATTTTATTAAACAATTCCCAAATTACCTTTAGGGACCAGAAGGGCCGCAAGGTGGTGTTGGTATTCCTGTAAGTATTGCATGTAGCTGTTAATTATAATTCTTGTTGAGCTAAGGAGGAGGTGATTGTTTGTCCATTCATAAGGCATTTAGTTGAGGTTTAGTAATGTAATGTAAAGAATTTAGACACTGCTCTTTCATTCTGTTGCTTAGCATGGTGGTGAAATGATTATTGTATCAAAATTAAGCGTTTGTTGGGGTCAGTACGTAGGTAAGTTTTCTTCAAGCACTCCTTTAGTGCTTATTTCAAATTACAGTTTGAATTAGATTAGGGAAAAATTTTTACTGGCAATCAACATTGATTCACTATTCTGTGAAATGACTGAAATCAAATTTGAAGCTAATTCTGGATTACTGCATGGATTTCATAGAGAATCTGAACAGGATGACATCAACAGCAAATAATTATTATCGGTTGAATTAATAGCCAAGCAAAAATTGTTACAGTTTGTTAAGGTTAATCTTAAGTTGACCAACAATCTGGCCTCCACACTTGCAAATTCAATTGCTATTTTTTTGTCTTGAGTATTATTTAATATTTAATATATTTATCTTTGACTTCTTCAGGGAAATCAAGGTGAAGTTGGTGCAACGGTAAGACTATTGTGGATCATCACTTATTATAAATAAATTCCATTTGGGCTGTTCAAAAACATGTTTATGGCATACAGCACATAATTGTTATAGATTTCCAAATGAGGAGAAACACCCAACATGTAACTCATTTATACTGTGAGACTTTTTATTGAAAAACAACCATTGGTGGCTTGTGTTTAGTGAACTATTAGTTAGAATAACAGTTCTTGGAGCTATTTACTTGCTGAATAACACACTTTGCCTGGCTCTTCATTGAAGAAAATGTGAAGCTTTGATTTGTATGAAGTGTACTTGTTTTTGGGGATGGCATTGTCACATTGTATTGCCATCTTGTTTGCCATAAAAATGTCTCATTTTGTTCACTTTTCATTGTCATTTCCTTCAGGGGAGCAGAGGAGAGCGAGGTCCTAACGGAGAAAGGGTAAGAAGCATTTATCATTATCTATGCCTAGAGGCTGGTGAAGAAGTTGCTTTGCTTCTTGTATCACTATTGAGCTCTGGTTGTACATTGATTGTAAAGCTAAATCCAATGTCTCTCTCCCATCTTTTTCCCAAGCAAATTGGCAAGAGGGAGGGGGAAATCCCATTTAAAAATAGTGGGTGGTTTTTTTTACCTTTATGCATTGCTTTAAATCTGTGGGTTTTGTAGGGTGTGAAAAACAAAGATGACACAGACTGTTACAGTTGTTCTGGGCCTGTTAAGAGTATGGGCTTGAAAATAGTGTAACAAGAAACATAACTATAGTACAGATTGTTAATGGTGCCAATTTGGGGGTATAAATTCAATTATATACTGCGAAATATGCATTTTTATAGGCACCAATAACAATCTAAACAGTAGTTATGTTTTCCGTTTTTCTGCTTTGCTATTTTTGTCAGCCAATGCCCTTTATAGGTATTTAATTGCCGTCAGATGTGACTAATTTCACTTGGGTTGTTGTTCGTCGAAAAATTGAAATAATGAGGAAAATATCATTTGCGAACTGAATAGTTAAATAAGAGTAAAATAAATACAATGTTTAAATCACAAAATTTTATTCTTTTTTTCCGGGGGGGGGGGGGGGGGGGGGTGAATAAGGTATTTAGAGTGCCTTAGGGAAGCGACCATAACAAGTTTGTTCAAAGAGGACTCACCTTGCCTGAGGTAGGGGGGTTAATCTAAGGCACCACCTATCTTATGAACATTACTGACAAAATTTTGTTGGCTTAAAAATTTTGAGTTGGCAAAGAAATGTTCAGCTAACAAGAGTCAGCATTGCAAGATCGACAAGAAAAGTGAAATTTGAATCTCATTGTCATTTTTTTACTACTGTATAGAGGGGTGGCTATGCAATAAAGGCACCATCTTTTGAGGTTGAGGAAGAGGGGAGCAGGCAGACACCACCATCTATTTTGTGGTTGGTGGGTCCTGTTCAAGTATAGTAGTATTGACTACTTCCCTCATATTTAAATGTATAATCTTGTATAATTCTGTGAACCTTTTATCTGTAGGGTGACCAGGCAGAAGGGGATGCTTCATTGTTGAAAGGAGACAGAGGAGAGATGGTTTGTGACTCATTCTTTGCCCAGCAAAACTTGTACATGTAGCTGTTAGTGACCTTCTCCTCCTTTCTTTGCTTGCTAAACATTTTATTATTATTAGCTAAGTACATGTACTTGTCATTCTGACATTTCTGCATCTCTACTCTGCCTTTTATTTCTTTTTTGAATAATTATATATTAAATAATAACAACAACAGCCCATCTTGGAAAAGAGGGTACACATTCAGTTCTGGGATCATCTGGAGCAATGGGGACACCTAAGCATGACTGCCAAATCACAAATGCAAGCTAATTGATGACTTTCCGACTTGATTTCACCGAATCGTCCCCAAGAGGACTTAAGTAGTCTACAAACCTTTCTCCATAATCTCTGTTGATAGTGGTGTTAGTTTCCAATGAATGAAAAGTGTTCTCGAGTTGACTCCTTCTGATGAGAGTCGACCCATTACCTTCCGGTTATTAGTTCATTTTGAAGCTTGAAATGCTTCTTTATTTATTTCATTTCATTCAAGTCACCATTTCACTTATCACGTATTCCACAAGAAACCACTGGGCAACTGCATAAATCTGACATCATCCCTCTCAGCCAGGTTTTTTGTTTGTTTGTTTGTTTGGTCTTCCCCCATTTTCTGTTGTCAAAATTGTACAGTTTCATTTGTCAGGAGTTTCTCGCCAACATTTTCTGTACGTGGTGAACCCCAAGCCTCTCAGTTAGTAAATTCTTGATTTACTCTTGTCAGGGAGCCCCAGGTGAACCAGGTCCCCCAGGAGAGCTTGAACTCGTAGGTCCAATCGACAAGGTAAGGTTTATATTGGACAGAGCTCAGTTGTTTGAAAGCCATATTAATGCTAATCCACAATTAAAAGCTTAATCAAGGTTTTCTGCTCGCTCATTAAAAATGTTTTCAAAAGCTAATTTTAAGCTTATTAATTAAATGGTAAAGGAAAGTCTTCATCAACACTAATTAAAAAAATTCTTTTTGGAAAAATCTTTATTGATTGGTTATTAAAGTCAAAATAATCAAGGTTCACCTTAACCCAGTATTAACTTAATTAATTGGGCTTCGAACTACATGTACTCATGGGTCCAGGAACATTCAGCAAAAATCAGCCCAATCCTGTACCAGATCTTCACACTTTTCCAGAGAGAACACCTGGTAAAATGTACTTTAATGACGTCATAATGTGTCAGGAATGTGACACATTAAACTTAATGACTGTGCATGCTCGACATTTGCAGCAAAAGGACTGCTCACAGATGGATTTCCAAGATCACTTTGTCGCTATAATTGTTGGTAATATTTCACTAACCATATTCAGAAAAATAAATCAATAATTGCCCCTGAGCTCAAGTTTTGATTATGTGTACGAGTTAGTTGAATGCATGAGATTGCCAAACACAAATTTTGACAAAACTATGACGGGAGAGACAACACCATAAAAAAATGTGTTTATAAGAACTAGTCATAGTTTAGTGAATCAATGCAGGAAACTACATTCAAAGCAGGACAAGTGTCAAGATAATATGTTGTAAAGCTTGCTTCTATGTGCACGCAAAGCAAAGGTTTGAAAGTTGCATGAAATGTTAATGCAACTTGTGTCAGGCCATTTTCACCAATCAGATTGGAGAGCATGATTAATGTTCTTCTCTGACGAATATACATATCTTAATACGAGATTAGTAATAGATGTGGTTCACTGATTATTATTTGAGAAACCAAAGCGAAAGAGAAGCTAGTGCTTGGTGTATTTGTTTTGTTTATAGGCCGATTTTGCTGTACTTTGGTCAAAACCGCTCAAATATTTGTCAAAGAACCCGTTTTCTAACATGAAATTGCTGTTGACTCAATCAGCTTTTTAAGTAAAAAAAGTTAGAGAATATTCAAATTTGACCATTTTAGGAAGTACAGTAGTGCCTTACCAATGCAAAATCCAATAGTTCATACAAGGTTGGATCATAGATTGTGAAAATGTTTAAGAATGTGAAAAAATTTCTGTCTGCTCAGATCAAATTTTTTCACAAAAAGTGGGGGCCTATGGCCCCCAAACCCCTTCTTTGTCCACCACTGACTAACTGACTAACTAATTAACAGGATTGTAAACTTAATGTTTTGTAGCTTGTGAAAGGACCAAAAGGAGGGCTAGGATCTACTGTAAGTATGATGGTTATCAATTTTTGTTACATTTAATCTTAGGGAAAATACTGCAATTTATGTTGTCATCAAAGGCTCCAGATGGCCTCATGTTGCATTTTCCGAGACTTAATAATCATAATTGTCCACTCAAATAATCGTCCTTTTTGGGAAATACCATTTCCCCGTCTTGTAAACTGCAAACTTGTACCTGTGAACAGGACTGAGCGAGGTCAATTCAAACTTGAACTTAATGAAAACCCTGTGTAAGATATACATGTAAGATGTGGTGAGTGTACATATGAACCATTATATAGGGGAGAATGGCAGACCCATAGGAGTGCGTGCAGAAGAACAGATGGTGCGCTCTCTCTTCAGCAGTCTTGAAACATGGAAATAATGATCATAGACATAAAATTAAACCCAAGGATTTGCAGCACTGCCATCAGAGGACCACGCAGACAAAAGCCTGTTCAAAGGGCATGCCCCACACTGAACTGGGACGTGAGGCTGGACCAACCATCAGTACACAATGCGGTAGAATAGTAACAATGTCGACAATTGTGTGGTCAATATCGCATACAAACCTGCCCTGGTCCCAGGCTTTTTCTCTTTTCTTTCTCCTCAAACAAAATTTATCCACAGAGTGGTAACAAAACACTGCTCCATTACAGGCTTAAAGCTCAGTTTTTGTTGGCGGGCAACGAACAAAATTTTCAGGGAGCCTTGGTTTGAACCTGTGGCCTTCTACCATAGGACATTTAAATAAGTTGAGCGTTTGCGATAACTCATAACTATTATTGTTGTTAATCCAGGGCGCTAAAGGAAAACAGGGTCCAAAAGGGGAACAGTCTTCTGAGAAAGGTGAAAAGGGTTTGCCGGGGAAAGTGGGTTTTAAAGGAGATTCTGGTGAACCAGGCATGCGTGGTTCAAAGGTGAGTGCTACAGCCATCATGTGACTATGCAATTTCAATTTTGGTTTAGTGCACAGTCTACAATTTGCAAAAGGTGCATGATTATGTAAAAGTGAAGAAGTTTGAAGAGAAAACCTGTGGGCTTTTAAAAATATTCAATCTTTTCAGTGGCAGTGGCCAGTTATTTTTAATTTATGGATTGTGATTCTCTTGCATTGTTCAGGCATCTTCACATTAAGTGTATGAGGAAGGGGGATACATGAGGCGGGAACATAACACCAAAAGGGTGGAAATTGAATGGAATAAAATTGGGGACAGAAAAAAAATGTGCACCATTCCATAATACTTTACAACAGAGAACCTTAACAGGATCATTTTGATATATATTTATATATATTGTTTTTTCTTTTTTTATTGAAGTTCTTGAAACTCTTCTGTAAATACATGTTTGTAATTGTTGCTGTTGTTGGTCTCATTATTGTTGTTTAGCCTTATCCTTAAATTATATTGTGATATTGTTGGGATGAATTTATTTATTCATAGCCACATAAGCACTGTTGCTAGTAGTGACCTAGTGAGCCCCTTGTGGATGAGGCAATAACCGGGAATATTTAGTATGAGAAGTGGGAAGTGCAGAAACCCTTTCCCAACTGCACCCCCCCCCCCCCTCTCTAACTTTATTTTAAACAAAGTTGATTTTATTATAATATTGTTGGGATGAATTCATTTATTCATAGTCACATAAGCACTGTTCTTAGTAGGGACTTAGCTAGCCCCTTGTGGATGAGGCAGTAACTGGGAATATTTATTATGAGAAGTGCAAAGTGCAGAAACCCTTTCCCAAACCACCCCCCCCCCCCCTTTTCTATGGTGTTAATTATTATTATTTCGAATCATTGAAAAATATCCTTATTTACTTTCTAGGGAGAAGCAGGATCGAATGGAGAGGAAGGAGAACCTGGTCTAAGGGTATGTCTGAAAGGGATATTTTGTATGCATGTAGCATTGAAACTATGTAACTATACAAATTTATGTTAGCACTGCAAATTTATGTATTAAAATTAATGTTTGAGCTAAATTTACATGTACAGCGGTATGTCAATTTATGCCAATGTCCTAAGTGATTTTCATGCCTTTTTTGATGCACATGTAGGCATATTTATTTTGAAGAAATGTTGTTTTATTTAAATAGTTTAAATGTATGCCAGTTTATCTAAATATTACTGAAGTGATTTTACACCAGGCTGATGCTTCCCATCTCCATACTTACTTGCAATACAGTAATGGACATGCAAAAATTCCAAGGCCTGGTTGTTTGAAAGCAGCTTAATTTATGATTAAAGTTAGCCAAGGTTTTTATCTTGCTCATTTAAAATGTTTTCAAAATCTAAGTCAAATCTGTAGGGCAAAATCCTTTGGAAATACCTTTATTGCTTTGTAATTAAACTTGTTTACTTAAACGAGCTGACTACGCGAAATACTAGGATGCAAACGACTTTGTACTTGCCAGAGAGAAACCTCTGCTAGCAGGGTAACTCATGCTTAGAACAACTAGGTACAGGTCAACAAAGTGCATGGGAGAGAACGAGGACCCCCTTAAGATTTTAGCAAATTGCCAAATATACAAAGCACAAATCTTAAACAGCTTGCCCCTGAAGATCCCTTAAACGCTGCACCACACATCACAATATACTCTTGTACCAGTAGGGATCATTGACAATCATGCCTAAACAGATAAGAAAAGTGACCTACAATGCTATTTTTTCTTCTTGTGCTCATATTCTTTCCTTTTTGACCTATGATTGTGACATCTGATACATATTTTTATCTGATGAATAAAGACTTATTTATTTATTTATTTATTTATTTATTTTGAATAAAGACTTATTTATTTATTTATTTATTTATTTATTTATTTATTTATTTATTTATTTATTTAACAACAACTTCACTCTAGAATACTCAACAACAAGACAAATCTGGCAGTAAATGGCACTATGGACACTGGGTGCTTCCTAGGATAGCAAACGAGGTTGGGTGGTAGCGATTCACCCTGGAAGGGGTAAATGGGTGGTTAGCGAACACACCCTGCAAAATAAATGGGGTGGTTAGCAGACACAAACCCTAAGCACAGCCACTAAGTGGGGCAGTTAACAGACACAAACCCCAAAGCACAAACTTGGGTGGTTGGTGGACACACCCAGAGATAATGAATGGGGACAGAAACCCCTGGGCGGTAGCAGACACACCCAGTGAGTAATTTGGGGTGGTAGCAAACTTACCCAGAGAATGATACCCCCCGAGCCAGTGCTTGTAGGTAACTAATGATAAGGTGGGATATGGGACCCACCCAGCCTGCCACAGGCGATAGCTAAGTGGAAGGTGTGTACCCAGACAAGTAGTCCAAGTTTATTGTAAGGGAGGGGAGGGGAGCGGAAGGAAAACAAACTTACAAGGGAAATTGATAGCGTGTCAAGTTTGCTATTAATACAGACTGGCATAGCAAAATACATGTACATGCACACAAGTGCTGTTCTTTTGAGACCTGATATACAACAGATGGCTAAACTGATAGTATTCAGATAAGCTCATGTACGTGATCTAGGAATAATGACATGGGCATAAGTGCTGATATGAATGGTAAGGTAATGTAGCTAACATCGTCCATTGCTCAGATAACAAGTTCCTTGGAATGTTTGTAATACACTTTGTCACCAAAAGGCAACTCTGTGGTCAAGACATCGAGATAAGCAATAGAGTCAAGCTCTTTGTAGTTAACTGTACTTTACAAGTAAAGTGAGCATTAACGTCTTTATTTATTTATAACCACATAAATTGACATACTATTGCTCATTAATAATTCTTCAGGGTGAACAAGGTCCTGAAGGTGACAAGGGTGAAACTGGCCCAGATGGCCCGCAAGTAAGTGAAAGCTTAACAACAACACTTAAGCAGAACAGGAGATCCAATTGAGGCAGGTAGCTAATATTTAAAAAAAATTACAGAGATCAAAATGGTAATGAAGGAAACTTATTTTAACTTACCTTACCTTAAATTACCTTCACTAAACTTTGGAATGTATTGTGAAAAATCTTTTATATGTTTACAGGACTTAACAAGAAAACAATATACAAGTACAATGCTGTAGTAAAATTTAGAGTCAAATGGTACATATAATTATTGTGGAATATTTTAATTTCCTTTATTTTCATTATTTTTTTAATAGGGAAAGAGAGGTGACATAGGAAGTAAAGGTGTTCAGGGAAAAGGTGGTGAAAGAGGGGTGAGGATTAGTGTTGACCTGCTGTCTCCTATGATAGAAGATATAAACAAATTTAACCAACATCACACAAAGTATTTTGAAGCCAGAAAAGCACTCTTACAAAATGATGAAAAGATGATTTCACAGTCTTACACTGCATAACATGACTTTCAACACACACCTCACATGAAAAGAAAAGCTTGTTGTCTGGAGTGTGAATTGAAATCACATCTCCCTGGATACTAGTCAGGCGTGATGACCACTAAACCATCAAGGCAACCACTTTAGCAATGTGGCCACTTTGCAAAGTGAGTAGAATCATCCACAGGCCATTCCATGGGGCATTTTCGTTTTGAGGTATATGTGTGTTTCATGGCTTCTATATTCTGAAACAGGATTAGAAGTGTAGCCAGTTTTTCAGGATCATTAGTAGGGGAAGAAATAAAAGTGCTACTTGATGTCAGGGCTGTCACTAAGATTTCAAGTTGCTGGATAAATACAATAAGGAGGCGGGGAATCAAACAGCTAGGAATTTCTTTTGGTTCTATTTTTCTTCTATTTTCCTATGAAAATAGGCGGGGGCCATGTTCTTAGTAACCGGGGGAAATCCCCGGCCCCCGCCTCTTAATGACAGCCCTGGATGTTGCTCTCATTTCAGTTGTCGCACATTGGGATTCAATTCACAGGCCCAGTAGCATTAAAAATATAAGCTAAATGATAAATATCATGATTAATTGCTAATATCTTAGTGCCTGTACCTGAAGCTGAAAAAAAAAAAGCAGAAAGAATGAACAAAAAATATATTGTATTAAGGTTGTTTCCAAACTTGTTGACAGTAGTCTTGGTTTTAGAAAGGAAAATTGTAACTTTTCAGATGATATTAAAAGACTAATGAATATATATTTTACTTTATCTATGTTTTTTAGAACAAAAACATGATAAAACAGGGTTTTTTATTATCATTATACTTGACTTGGTTTCCGTGTGAATTTTGAAACCTATATTATAAAATAAAATTGAAAAATTAGCAAAAAAAGTGAAACCTGAAGTTACATGTTTCACTCAGTGGATTTTGGGGGATTCTTATGTTGCTAAGTGGACAACCCTTTGTAAATGTAAATGTAATTTATAATTATTTACCCACAAAGTACCAAAGAGTTCTAGGAACTTGTTCAAAGGTGTCCATGCGTTCCTGGTCGAATTGGAATTTGGAAATGTTGGTTTTTGTGCAGGGAGGAAAACCAGAGAACCCGGAGAAAAACCGTCGGAGCAAGGACAACAACCAACAACAAACTTAACCCACATATGACACCGAGTCCGGGAATCAAACCCGGGCCACATTGGTGGGAGGCAAGTGCTCTCACCACTGTACCATCCCTGTTCCCCTTTAATGCATAAACATTCTATTGACCATTAGTATAAATCTACTAGTGTTCTATCACGAATGCCGTTCGCTGATTGGCTACGCTACTCGCTATCTATTCTGTGATAGATAGCGAGTAGCGATTTTCAACAAAATGGCGTCCGCATCTTTGTGTTTTCGAAGTGTCTGCGATGAGGAAATAGATAATTTATTTGTTTTGTTTTGAACGAGTAGTAGATTTATACTAAAACAATTAGATTATTCGCTCTCGATTTCTATGCGTGATAGTTGATTCGGGCTTCGCCCTCATCAACTATCACGCGATAGAAATCTCGAGCTCATAATCTAATTGTTAATTAAAAGTCATAGATTGACTGGTCTACAGGGTTTAGTGTCAAACCATCATGTATTTATACCACAGGGTGGAGTGCCTGGGCAAGAAGGTGAAAAAGGTGAATTAGGTACTGCAGGAACACCTGGTGAAAGAGGAGACCCTGGTGATGTAGGTGACATAGGACTGCCTGGTGATCCAGGACCCCAGGTCTTTGGGCCCAAAGGAGATAAGGGTGCTGTTGGGGCAAAAGGTGAAAACGGATCCATTGGCAATCCAGGTGAGACAGTAATTTCTATGATGCCTGGGAAAGCTTGATTGCTTAATCTTTGAAATGCTTTGGATCTGCCAGCAGAAACCAAGTCAAAACACCCAGTCAGACTCCATTCCCGCGAAACTATTTGTCTAACGGACATAACTCTTACTTTATAACACCTCTCTTAATGAACACCAGCCAGTCACTTTTAGTCTTAATTTAATTTATTATATTTCACACCTTTACTTTCTGTATAAATTATCTTTTGTGTTGCATTCTTTATTTGATAATGGTGCCAAGATGACACCGAAACATTGTTCCATTTTTTCACTAATTTTTATAGTCGCCGAGATTTTGATCTTCTCAAATGATGTGGTCAACAAAATTTATTGATTACCAATTGCAAGTAGCAAAACAAAGTTTCACATTTAGTATCAATTTTCATCTTCATGACCTTAGATTTGAAGAATTAGCCTTAGTTGTCACCTTCCCAAATAGTAAAACAATGAAGCAAAGCATGAAGGACAGAATGATTAAATCTAATCTGAAGACCAAATCATCACTCGCATTGCTTTTGCATTGAGCCTTTCACTTGGCTTGAATGTTCTGGTGGTTTAGCTCAGCATGTCTTGTCTCTTTTCAGGTTTTGGGGGTATGCAGGGTGATGTTGGGCCACCTGGTGAAGAAGGACCCAAAGGTGATAAAGGAGAAAAAGGAGCACGTGGACTAGAATTGCCTGGGCAAAAAGGAATGGATGGCCCCCCTGGACTGAAAGGATTCAAAGGAGTGCAGGGAGAGAATGGCGAGCAAGGCCCACCTGGTAACTATTGATTGTAATTTGTTGAGCATAAAGAGATTCAAGAGATGACGTTTCAGGTGTAATCACCTCATGAGGGAAGACAATGGGCTAATGCTGAAAAAAATTAGCTCTCTAATCTCTTTACGGTTGCCAAATTATCAGTTGTCAACTGCACTGATGAAACCAACTATTTGTTTCCACTCCCCTGCCAATGCAGCACCACAGTTTCTTTAGAAACTAACCATTTTAATGCACAGGAGAATGCGTAATAAATAATGCTTCTATGTAAAGCCCTTCAACAATAGTTATTATTCTCATTCTCTTTGCTTGCCTATAAATTATTGCTTTAAAATGTTCTGTTTGGGGTTACAATTTTTGTTTTGTTTTAATTTTTTTTATGTGTTTAAACAGTGTTGACACACATTTAAACAGTAGTTAAACTCATTTTTGTTTAAAACACTATAAAACGTTTTTCACCTTAATTCCTCTCATTGCAAATAAGGTCATGCTAAAGATTCGCCAATGCAATTCATCAGACAATAATTGGCAAGGACTTGCCCCAAAGACACTACGCTGATTTCAGGGTCAAGCAAAACATCAAAGCAGAAATAAAAGGGTTCACAATCAGATAAGGAAAGATGAACAAATGAAAGAATATACAAACACAAAGTCAGCAACATGCTCTTACAGATAGGGTTCACAGTGTTATCTTGCAAAGATGACATGTCAGTCATTATTCTTCCTCAAAGCCAATCAGTCAAGAGTTGAATAAGCCCTGGTTAGTTACACCACTACACATTCTCTAGATTAAGACAAACTCGAATCTAACTCTGCTTTGAATAATTTTTTTTCTTCATAGCGGATCCATTCTTCTGTCCGGAAGGTATTTGCCCTCCTGAAAAACCAGGGGAACAGGGTCCCCCTGGTGAAACTGGTCCACCTGGTACTCAGGGAGAACAGGGTACACAAGGCCAAAAAGGAGAGCAAGATCAGTGCCCTGTTTGCCCTCCTGGTCCAAAGGGTCTCAAAGGAAATAGAGGAAATCAAGGCTCACCTGGCAATAAAGGTATACAGGGTCCAGAAGGGACAAAGGGTGCTCAAGGTCCTACAGGTGAGGCTGGAGCACCTGGAGCTGATGGAGAACCAGGAGAAAAGGTAAAATAATAAATTATACAGTCAATTCCCTTTATTGCGGACACCATCCTTACTAGTGAGAGTCCATAATTGCAGTAATTTATTTCAGTTAAACATCTGTAATTTATTTTGCTGGGGTTTTAGTTGCTGTGCGTATTCTTGGGGTGTCTGTAATAGCAAGGAGTCTGTAAGGCGTGAGTTGACTGTACTTATTGACTGAGTACATTGTGGGCCTAGAAGGGTTGGATATAAACTATATGAAAATGTTTGGTTCAAGCTCACGTAGACCAGCTTTAACAATAACCTGCATAACAGGGAAATAAGTTCATTTAGCCAAGCATGAAGCATGAGGTACGATCACAGAGCATGAGGCAAGGGCCATTCACCTTGACCTTGTGGAACTTCCATGTACATTTAAGTGTGGCAAGGTTGTTTATTTTACCTAATTAAGGTTACCCTATACCTTCAGAGGTGTCTCACATCCAAGCGATGTAGCGCATCCAGTTTAAACTAGACCAAGAATTTTGAATTAAAATGAATTGTCGAATTTTTCACCTCTTAATGCGAGCGTCCAAATCACCTTTTTAAAACTACAAGTCAAAGCAAATTTTGTTTTTCGCTAATTTAATTTGCTCCTCAGTCTCCGGACCCAAAGCGCTAAAAAACATGTCTGCATTTTGCCATATTTAATAACAATGGAAAGTTATAGAACAGTTTCAAAATAGGATGAAAAAAATGTGGAGTGATCGTACAAAAATCGCTCTCGGAGAAAAAAATTTTGAAAGAACAAATTCCCAGACACGTTTTTGTTGTTTATTTGTTAAACTAGCTACTGTCCAAATTTGAAGGCAAACAAACAATTAGCTCTTGGAGTGGCTCCTTTAAGTGAAAAATTGATTTGAGAAAACAGTACTAAAAATTCGGCAATTCATTTTATTTCAAACTTCTTGGTTTAGTTTGATAACCTGCTTTATAAGCTTTAATTTGATATAAGGGTGTAGGTATCTACAGTTTAAACCGAACACGCTACATCACTTGGATGCGAGACACCTTTGAGGACACCACTGAAGGTATAAGGTTTTGTTCTGCTAATTCGCTTTCCAATTGAAATACAACTTGTCCATCTAATGTAGGTTAGCAACAGTTACTGCTACCTGTGGGCCATTCAATTGCAACTTTAACTTCCAAATTAAGTCGAAAGTTGGTTACAGTGTTAAGGTTACCTCAACTTTTTAGTTACCTGTTAACAAATAATAAATAATTATTCTTCTTCTCAAGTTGGAAGTCAGTGCAGACAGTCAAGGATAGTATTGAATGTGCTGTAGTGTTAATGATGTGTTTATTTGCCTGCAGGGAGCTAAAGGCCTTGAGGGACCACGTGGACCGGATGGAGAGAAAGGTGACAGGCCCATTCCTCCAAGGGCTGAGCTGTTTCAACCACCTGGTGATGATGGAGATGCAGGTGACCAGGGTGCCAAAGGATTGCCGGGTCCTCCTGGAACTGATGGATCCCGTGGACAAGATGGCCGTACTGGAGAACAGGGTCCCGATGGACCTCCTGGGATGAAGGTACATTTTTTGTAAAAGAAAAGTAAAAGGGAATGGCAACATTTTTCATTATTAGATTTGAAGTACTGTTGGGTTCTTATCGCATTTACATCAAAATTTTGCTAGTGGAATATAAAATTTAACTGATAAAAATAGCAAAACCACAAGTACACTGTATGCTGAATGGTGCACACACCGTGGGAGCAACCTCAAGTCAACTGTTGAAAGCTGCCCTTAATTCTCACAACAAGAACCCAACAGAGACAAACACAATGCTAAAAGCAAAGGGAAAAACTGTTTTACGTCTGTACTATTATCTGACCAAAAGACGCCAAAACTGAAAGGGTGGGTGGGTGGGTGGAAAGATCAGACAGTAGCGGACTGCTACCACATTTTGTGAGACATGACCAGTTTATCCCAGCCTCCAGTCCCCAGAGGTGTATAAGAAAAACACTTTATACTTATTTTGTTTCCCTTAGGCAGTGGAATATTACCCCTTACTTGCCTCAAGTCTTGCTTGAGCTAATTAAAGACTGTCAAACAGCATGCTTTGTGTGTGTGTGTTATTACGTTAGGATTCCAATTTTCTATTTGTAACATAAAACACTTTATTAAAAAAAGATTATGGATTTTGACTTAAGTGATGTTATTATTACGGTACCCTGAATCTTCAAACTGTGCCCAGCCAATGAAACTCAGATAAGATGTTCATGGCTTTATCATCAAACTATGAATGATCCCACTTACTACGATACTGTAATTACTAGACTTGGTAAACTTGCTATTGCTGAGCTTTGAGTATCCGAGTACGACCTATTTGCTTTTCCACTGGCTTTGAACACATTTTCTCAAGTAAATCATTTTAAGAACCTCTGGTATTCTTTCTTGCTCTTCCACCAGGTTTCTTCATAGCCACAGGTAGTGCAAATCTGTGTCACACACAAGTATTTGCCAAAGTCTCCAAATTAATACTTAATAAACGAATAATATCAAACGAAATGCCCCCTTCTGTGCTATAATCAATAATCTATCTCCTTACACAAAGCAATAGCTACCGAAAAATCCTGGATGGATACATTGGAGTTTGACGGATTGAACAACAAAGTGACCAACAGTCTCAATAAACGGAGGTTTTGTGTTCCATGAAACGTCAGACGGGGTGCACAATGCATCTATCAAGTGGTCAGACCGTTATGCAGAAAGTTACAGCACAACTTCTCTTTTCTCTTTTGTCTCATGCATCTTTAAGTGGTCTGACCATCTGAGCATTGTGTAGAACTTCTCTTGGGGACTTTCCTCTGTTGTCTCATGTAGCTTTCTTTTCATCATAATGAATTTGTCTTCTTAGGGAGATAATGGATTTCCTGGTCTAGAAGGAGAAATAGGCCCGGAGGGTAAGGAAGGAGATGTTGGTCCAAAGGGTGAATCTCCACCAACTGATCCCGTCCCAGAAATGGGCAAAAAGGGAGAAAAAGGTGACCAAGGAATGGAAGGGTCCCAAGGAGATAAAGGAGTCAAAGGACAGAAAGGAGATGGCCCTGATGAGCAAGGTACTTTGTATTTACTAATGTGTAGTATGTCAAAGCATGAGTACTCACAGACGCTAGAAGCATATATTTACAGTAGCCTGCGAGCAAGCTCTCTTGGGGGTGGGGGGCGGGAGGGAGAAAGAGGAGAGAGCCCTCAACGATGTCTCAGGAATTTTCATTTCTGCGTTGAATTTTTCAACGCAAAATGCTGATTGGTGGATATTGAATTTGGTGCTTACGTCATTGCTCTTCGCGTGCGTCGTGTTGACAACACAAAAATGGTGGCGGAGTTTCTATTTGTGAAGGTTGCGAGAATTTCTCTAAATAACCTAAGTTTTCTCTGGAATTAAAACCCGAGCAAAGTCAAGCTGCTAATGCTTTACTTCAAAGTAGCGATGTTCTTGCAGTTTTACCTACATACGAGATTTGGGACAAGTTTGAGGCCAAATTTAAGCTTTTGTTTGGTGTTTGGCTCAGCCGAAAAAAATATGAACATCTTTCAGCTTACGCTACAAATTAAAGCTTTCTGAATATATTGACTCAATTCCGAGTGCTTCGGTAGGGCGTTAGCAGCGAACTGCCAGTTTTTTAGGGCAACGTTCTTTAGAAGCGCAATGATTTCCTTTTGATCTGGCACTCTCACGTCTGCTTTGCTATTTGTTCACAACATCACAAATTTCACACGAGTTGAGTGTTCCAATGAAACCACATTGTCGATATTGAGAATTGCGTCCTCGTTCTCGGAGACCCGGCTGCAAAATTGAGATCTTTCCGATTTCCTTGCACTGCTTCTTTTTTCCCTGGCCGGACCGTGTCAAGTTTTCGACATTTTTTATGTCCAGACATGGCAGAAGGTACATGGCAGTCGGCAAGATTCGCTTGACCCTTGGGACGACATTTGTGACCTCGACCTTTTGGTCAATCGGCTTTTAGTGTGCTCACAATTAAGTAAAATCCTTCACTAAATTTTCTGATTTTTGTGGCACTCGCTAGGCATACCCAATCAGAGAAACTATAGTTTTTGTCAGTAAGGATTCCCGTCTTTTGAAGTGTATATTGTACCTTTCACATTTGCTATTGTTTTCGGTTTGCGCTTATTGGCCAAATTCGACAGCTGGGACAGCAGGGAGCCGCGGGGAGTATTGGGGGCGGCATTCAAATTCCTGAGACATCGTTGCAAGCTCTCTCCTCTTTCCCCCCTCCCGCCCCCCCACCCCCAAGAGAGCTTGCTCGCAGGCTAATATTTACAGTCGAAGCTCTCGTAAGCAACCACCCAGGGAATTGGAAAAAGTGGTCATAACTAGGGCTGGTCGCTTACGAGAATGCAATCTCAAAATTGACCAAAAGCTGAAACGATGAAGCTGGTCACTTACCAAAGGTTTCAATTAAAGGTTTCTACCTTGGTCTCAGGGCAACATTCTTGATCCAGCCGTACCTTATTATCACTGATTTTTGCGGGACTTAATTTTCGCGACTGTTGCGATTTAAAACATTTTCCGAAATTAAAGTCCCGCAAATAAAAGGTGCCGCGAAAATTAAGTGACCTATGTAAAAACCTTTATTTCAGTTTTCTGTCTGCTAGGAGAATACATACGGGTAGGAGGGTTCAAATTTCAGTTCAATGCATGCCCTTATTCCTCATCATCTGACTCATCTCACTGAATCAGTTCCTGTAACACTTCCTCAGTACAGTCTTCAAATTTGCCATCGGCATCTGGCTCCCTAGGCCTATAGTTCTCTGTGATCAGCTGCTTGAGCCTCTTCATGATGGCTTCATTCTTTTCAGTTTTGCCGATCTCCGCAATCAATTTCACTGGAATTTCCAGCTTTCAATAGTGCCCTTGCAATAGGGCCTCGGTGCTTATATCAGTGACTTTTAAAAGATGTTATGTTGCTGACATTGACGAAAATTTCAGCCAGTTGTGAGCGAGCACCAATTACTTGATTCGCAAAATTTGATTACCTTGTAAAACCATGATTCGTCAAAATCGCTAAATTTAAGTTTTGTGAAATTAAAGTGGGGCGAAAATAAGTGATAATAAGGTAAATTATCTTGAATTTTAGATCCGAGATTTTTATCTACAGACAGTTTTAGGCAATGCTATATTACTGTACATGTAAATGTGATCACGAAGTGTATACTTTTGTGGAAGAGTTGCCGTGATGCGTATCAGAATCTTTGAGTGGTTGCTAACGATCGACAGCTAAAAACAAAGGAAAAGACCTGTTGGTAATTCTCAAAAGTGGTCATGGTCGCTTACGAGAACTTTGGAATACAAACCTTGTGCCTTGGTTGGTCTAGAGGAGTTTGGGATTAGAGTACAGGCACATGAATAATTCACTGAGTGGTGTGCAGAGTGGTGATCAGAGTTTAGTGTCCAGTTTTTGGTCAACGAAGTTTGGCAAACTGTTTTGGTGAGTTGTGGACAAACAGGTAAAATTTTCACAGAAAAGATAAAATGTCCAATGAAAATTCTGACAACATCAATCAGTTGCAAGTGATCTCATCTAGGTTAAAAAAGCAAGAACCTTTTTTGAAGTGAAGAGGAAGGAAGTTTTTCCCAAATATGTCACTGATAGAAATCCAGTAATGACGGTAATTGATCACAAATTACCCTGTTGGTTAGTCGTAGTTCACTTCTCGCGCTCACTTGGAAAGGAAACAACTGCTACACAGGCAGATTGCAAAATAATGACAGGGAAGTAACTGACATGTTGTGATACTCTGGGGTCAGAAATTCCTGCTATTTTGAGAATAATTTATTGTTTGCAGACTTCTTTTGGATTAAATACTGTCAATTAGAGCGGTTTTTTAATTGAGTGTTGAAAGTAATTTCGCATTTTCTTTGGTTTTGCATTACTACACTCTGTGATTGGTTAACAAAACCCACGCCACTTTCTCAACCGATGGGAATCCAAACAAAAACCAATCGTGTTTTGGCCACATGCATTTTCACGCACTTGGTGCCAGTAGCATGTATTCGCTTTGAATTCTGATAGGCTTGTTGTGTTGTTTACATCTGTTAACATTTGAAACCTTTGGCCAGAGTAATTACTTTGGTTTTTGTTCTACGACATTCAATTGGAAACTGCTTTAAAGGATAAAAATAAAAGTTATTGCATAAAAATAAGAGTTAATTGCATGTGTACAGCTCACCCAACATTAACTAAAAATGTTTTGGTCAGTGCATAAAACAAATGGGTTTAATTTTGCTGTGGGTGTGTACTCTGGTTACTCAAACAGGACATCAAAACATGATAAAAGTTCTAATGCGTCGTATTCTCTTATAAGCCTCCACTAGGATGTGAGGTTTGTTTGTAAGAACCTCTCTCTCCATTCTATCTTGCCTTCTCCCAATGAAGTGTAAAGGATTCAAATGCTTGCTGAATTATAGGAAAAATTGAAAACAAAATACTTCAAAACCCAGACCAAAGGTGGAGCAGGGCTTCCCTTGATGATTTAAGTGAAATACTGGAGTACTGCTCCCCGAGGCATCATGGTACAGGAATTGCATTTAGCGCTAGCATGTATACTGTAGCAGCTGTGGGACCCTTAAGTTCATGAAGACTTTTAACTCTTCATGCTTTGTGTAGAATGTCTGCTTCCCATAACTCATGCTTCTGTTTTGCCTTCAATAGCTCGGAAAAAATTTCAGGGATTTAAAGGTGAAATAGGACAAATTACTGGATCTAAAGGAAGGAAAGGCGACATTGGTTCCAATGGGACTAGAGGAGAAGATGGTGCAGATGGATTGCCAGGCTTAAAAGGTGATCCAGGTGCAGACTTGCAAGGGCCCAATGGAATGAAGGGTGAACCAGGTAACTTTATTCTACTGTGGAAATGAAAGTGAGATGATCGTGTTTGTGACCTGGAGATAAAACATTTAGTGTTTTGTGTTAAGTTGCAAAGAATGTTCCAAAGTATGCTACAGTACAACAGTACTGATAAGCTCATGGTGAAGTAGCAGCCTGGGGGGAGGGGGGAAGATCTTGACTCCTTGGAATTATTTTTTGACTGGGGAGGGGGGGGGGGTGGAAACTCAGATCTCTAAACGCTAATGACCTAACCTATTTTAGACCAAAAGATTTCATTTTTTAGTACCTCTTTTTCAGGCCTGGCATCTTAAATTTAAATCCATTTTCATACCTGGCCTGTGGAATCCATACTCACTTCTAGACTTTCAGACAAAAATGGTTAATATCTATATTCCATTTCCATACCAAAACGTCTCCAAAAAACATACCCTTTTGCACTGCACCCTCACAATGTTTGGGTTATATGACATATATACATGTACATTGTACATGCATCTTTATGCTTATGAGACAAATTTTGCAGTAACTTGGTGGTCTATTTGTACAACAGGTGTAAAAGGAGTCAATGGTAGCAGGGGTCCCTCTGGTGTCAAAGGTGATATAGGACCACAGGGCCCAAATGGAACAATAGGAGAAGCAGGGGCTGTGGGATCACCAGGTGTTCCAGGAGACAGCGTGCCTGGCCAAAATGGAACAGATGGAGAAGATGGCCTCAAGGGTGCACCAGGTACATTTTTCTAACATAACAGCAAATGGTCTTAATAACATGACTGGCCTCTGACAAAGACACTTATATAAAACAGACCTTTTTGTCGTTTACATATGACTTCATGTTTGACAGAATTATGTGTTTTAGTGAGAATTTTAAAAGGTAAAGGGACACCTTGTGATGTCTATCTTACGGTTCATTAATCTCATTAGCGTGCATTTCTGGACATATCTCGATGTAATGCAGCTGCTTTCACAATGGAAAATAAAGCCAATTCTGCTTGTACTTTTTCCATATTATTGTAAAAAAAACTCGACAGCAGTTTTCTATGGTCTATACTCTTATAGACACCATAATATGTTTAAAATTTGACACTAAAACCACTCGGCTGCGGCTTGTGGTTCCACTTGAATTTGAACATTTAATTATTTTATGGTCCATATTATACTAGTATAGGAAAATAAAATGGTACAAAGGCAGAAAAGGTTTGTTATGTTAATCCACATTTAATTAACAGAAGCTCTGATTCTAAACCCCATAAATCACTTGAAAAACAATACATCTAATTAAAGCAAAATAAGTTGACCTTATACTGGTCAGTAAATCAATTTGTTCGTATGGATAGTGGAATATGTAAGAGCAAATAAATTACACATACAAATCATCCTATAAGACAAACAGTTCATTTGTTATGCAGCTCTCAAAGAACTCCAACTTCATTATTGCAGCCTAAAAGATGTGTGGTTGTCTCTAATTTTCTCTTTTGGATTACAACATAATGCCAATTCCCGTTTTACCTGTATAGTTATAAACCACACAAGAATAATCTTGTATTAGTACACAGAACATGTGCAGTAACAAAAGGAGGCGCCATCCTGCAAACCTTATGAAACAAATGCCTCATTCACGCCAAGGCGTAGACACGTTTAAAAGCTGTTTAGTTAAACACAGTTTAAAATTGTTTCCTTCATAAAAGCTGGGTTCGGATTTTTGTAGACTACAGATTTAGCACAAATGAAAAATAAGTTAAAGTTTCCTTGAATCCTATATCAAAGCCAATGGTTCAGCTTTCTGTTACCAATTTTACATTTTGTTAAACCTGGTTTAATTAAGGTGGCCGAACACAGTTTTCCAGTATACAGGTGTTAGTAGACATTATTTGAAAACTACGTACTTCTGAGTACCCGAAATTAGCATGGTGCAAGATCAACTAAGAAGGAATAAATTTTGATACTTCTCGTTGTGCAAGGTGCCATTAAGTAAGTAAGTAAGTAAGTAAAGCCTTTATTTAAAGAGGGTGGCACTTAATAGCCAAAGGCTAATAAACTTGTGGCCCTCACAACTATTTACAATCTAAAATACTGTAAGCTAAAATATATATATATATATATATACAGTTGAAATATAAAATATGACAGGATTCGATTATAAGATAACAAATAAATTATTAAATTATGAAATGATGCAAAAATTGTTGTTCCTTAAAAATCTTGGCAAACATGTTCAAGCTATTAACCGTCCACAAATAATGGTTTTCTTTAATTTTCAGAAAATGCACTCATTAGATTTTTTCCATTTTTTGTATCCAGAAAAACTCACAAAATACTGATATAGTGACGCTGCTTTCATGTAATTTTAACAGACAGATCTCCTGTAAATGTTGGTTTTGCACTTTAACGGTTTTTGAAGATACCCTCTGTTAGATTTTGTTTTCAGTTTGTAGGCGAGTTACGCTTTTAGAAAACTACTGTTTTGTCAAATTTCACGAAATTCTAACGAGCGGTTCCTTAGAAAACAGTTCATTTCCATTAAAACAACCAGTCGCAATTTTTTGCCCAAATGCGCATGCGTGGCTTTTAATTTTAATTTTCTCAGCAAAGATGAAAAGCGTACAAAAAGGCTTAGCTCATTGTGAACTCACTCTCTTTGTTCGGCGCTAAATGAAGAATGATTTACAAACGAAAAACTGTGTTATTTTAAGAGCAAAACTTACCTTTGTGATCCATTTGGTATAAAATCGAGGATCGATAGTATTTGCTTACCACAACCCTAGCGCGCGCCTAATAGCTTCACTAACAGAATCTGTAAAGTGCGCGCAAACTGTGTTCGGCCACCTTAAATGTGTTTTGTTGGTGTAAACGGGGCTTTAGTAAATATAAAACGTGTACACAATATAAACAAATTAAAACTAGCTATATAAATGCCTTCTTGAATAAATCGGTTTTAAAAGTCTTCTTAAAACAACCCATAGACTGAAGTAATATTTCTGATAAAAATAGGAAGATTGGTCCATAGCTAAGAGGCAGCAAGAGACTTATGTGTCATATAATGAAGAACTAAACTACTATAACATTATACACTGTATATGACAGAATTGTTTTATTTGCTTAATCAAGCCTTCACGTCGTTCTCGTATGCAAATTGAATTTTGTTTCCAGCATTTGAGGTGTACAAAAGCATCCAATTTCACTTCCAGTTTGAGTTGGGTGAAATACCGCGCAAGACAGGGCTGTGACGTCAATACAGGAATGCTAGTTTTTCTATCCCTCAAGTTTTCTTTTGTAATAGGAACACAACATGAAGATTTGATCAAGCAAATAAATAAAATTATATCGTATACACTTTAAATCGAAGGTTATAACTAGTGGCTTCTTTAAGTTAAATAAGCTCATGAATGTGAGACAAAGCCATGGCTACCCTAGAAAGCAGTTTTTGGCTTGCACAGGTGGTGGTAGTTTTAAAAAAAGTTGCAACATGCAGAGAGCAGTAGGCATGAAAATTTCAACTCATTTTTTGTGATTTTGTTGGCTGTCATGTTGCTTGTGAAAGGCTGGCTACATGTGTTAGCCTTACTATACACTGGCAACACAAGATTTTTTTGAAAAATTGTGTCACCTGTATGAGCATAAAACGGCAGGTGCAACCATGTCCTTAGGTGTAAGCAAGCTTTGAACATCTTTTGTTTTCCTCAGGTCAAAAAGGTGAACTAGGTGAAAAGGGTCTTCCAGGGCCTAATGGCACCAAAGGTGCACTAGGTCCAGTAGGACCTAAAGGGGCACAAGGTGGGAATGGAACAGTTGGATCTACTGAAGGCCCTCGGGGTCAAAAGGGGGAACCTGGAGAAAAGGGGCCAAAGGGTGAGAGCATTGAGGGACCGCCAGGAGAACCAGGACTGATGGGATTACCAGGTGTCCCTACAAAAGGTATTGTCTTTTCTTTTGAAATTCACTGTTTTCATGCCATTTGTGATTTAGAGATAATTGTGTATGAGCCTTATATTTAACCATGTAGCACAGTTTGACAGAAAAATAGGATGATCATTATGACACTGCCAATTTAAAGACAAAGATGTTTAGATGAAATTTTTTTGCCATAAGTTGTCACCAACTCCTGTTTGTCCGGGAAAGTGGCAACTGATACTGTATCGGTTATCAGTACATTGTGACGACT
Organism: Pavona decussata; assembly: GCF_977016875.1. Lineage (NCBI taxonomy): Eukaryota > Metazoa > Cnidaria > Anthozoa > Scleractinia > Agariciidae > Pavona > Pavona decussata. Next base: position 1,513,707 of record NW_028145538.1, on the reverse strand, counting down.
AGCGATGGATGTTAATGGCAAAGAGAAAATGAGTGACAGACAGGTGGCGGTTTACTAGGTCAAAATGTCGTCTGTCACAACCAGGTCACTTGTATTAGTTATGCTGAAAGAAATGTGAACATACAACTGACTGGACACAAAAAAGTGACTAGAAATGGTGAAATCCCAGCAATGGCATTGCTGAACACCATTTACAAACAAACTGCAGAATCAACTGAGATTCTGCCAACTGAATTACCTTCAGTATGGATAATGAACCATCCACAAATCACACTGGGAAGCTGGTCAACTAGCTTGGATTAAATGCCACTGAACCATTGCCAACAACTACCTGCATCTCTTAAATGGCTTATTGACAACATGAACAAAACAGACAAACAATAGATAAACCAATTAATTGCACAATAGACATTTGGTAAACAAAAGAGGGATCAAAATGCACTGATCACTTTTTACTGTCTTCATAGCGTAGCTGACACATCACAAGTTTGTTGACCAGTCAGGTCAATAACCAGAGAAATCTATGTCATTTTAATGCCAATCCACAATTTACTTGACTCAGATGAAGACTTCCATTCACGTTGACAAAACTTCAGTCAATACGGAGTTTAAGCCTTAAACTGACCCCTATTGACTGAAGTTGTTGGTGGTTGCGGCAACCACAACACCAATGCCACTTCAAATATATAGTTTCACGTTAATTCCACTTTGTTGTGATTATTCCAAATTTTTTTAACTTGTACAATGTGGTAGAACTATCCAGGAACAAAACTGGTGAAACGGCATTCAAATTAAGACAGAGAACTTAAAAGTTAGCATCATCTGCTCACGTTCTCAAAAAAGAAACCCTTGCATTTGGTCATTTGACATTGTTGTTTGACCGAGGATGGAGAAGTAATGTACGCACATGCAAGGCCATTGTTAGTTTTTTTTTCCATTCAATGCTACTGTTTTGTGATGTTCTTGTTGCCTGGCAAACAGCCCTCTTGCCTACCTATGATATCTATTGGTATTTTGTTAAGGTGACCCAGGTGATCCTGGACCTGGAGGAGTTGAAGGTATGGGTGGATGGGCTGGTGATAAAGGTTTACAGGGTCTACCAGGAGACGAGGGTCCAGTTGGACCACCAGGGCCACAAGGACCTCAGGGACCAAAAGGACAGACAGGAGAAATCTGTAAGTATTCTTTTTTATCTTATCAGTAGGCAACAAGTGTTGTATGAAGCGCCTTATAAAATGAGCCTAGTTCTTGCCTCTGTGCACCCTTCTGTTGACTCCAGATTGATTTGGTTTTGGCTACCTCTAGTCATTCCTTCTGCTGTTTTATTTATTTATTTATTTATTTATTTATTTGTTGTTGTTTTGTTTTTTAATATCTAACTATATCTGATGGAACATGCCTCCACAAATCTTGGCTGATGTTAATTTTGCATTTTCAGTTGGATTTCGGGTTTAAAAGTAGAAAGAATACAGTCATCACGAGAGCACATACTCAAAATCAAAGGCCCCTGTGAGCCAACTTGTAAATGCAGATGACACACCAGTAATTGAGATTAAGACACTACACTACCTTGAAAGCTAAAAGAATTTATATCTTTTTCCGATCATGTAACGAGAAATAACCATTCTTGTCCTAAAATGACTGTAAACTTATTCCTCACACATTGAATAAGGTTATTCTGATGCACCGATTAAAAAAATTTCACATGGCTTTTTTTTATTCAAAGTTCATGCCGACACTTCACTAATTGAATTTTTAAATTCAATTTTTTTAATTCAATTATTTTTAAATTCTTTTCTTTTTTTTTTTTTTAATGCAAATTTTTATTGGAAATAACAAGATTACAATTTGTAGTTTTACATTTCAATAAAAAATGTACACACAAACACAAGTTGTAACAGGCATGTTAAAAATAAACTAAGTAAATAATGAATATTAAAGATATTGAATCATGAAAGGCCTTCGATGCGAAGTTTGAAGCGATACGTTGCTTAAACTCATCAAAGTTGATTTGTTTTTTGTTCGGTTTTTGACAGTATAGATAATATTTTGCAAATAACAAGCAATAATTAAACTTTTTAAGCGACATATCTGAAGACGATAACGATAACTTTTTTTAAAAAAATTCTTAAAGACACCTTACTTTGTGGAAAAACGAAAAAACAACTTTTCTCAGATTTAACGAATTTTTAAATTCAATTTTTTTTAATTCAATTATTTTAAATTCTTAAAGACACCTTACCTTGTGGAAAAACGAAAAAACAATTTTGCTCAGATTTAACAAAAAATCTCCATTCTTGCACTAAAATGATTGTCAAATTATGCTCGTGTTTTTTCCACTAATTGAATTCAAAACACTGCAGTTCTTTCAAAAACTAAATAAAACTAAAAATCAAACAAAAAGATTTTTCGCTGTTAAAGCTTTATTTCCGCTTTTGAAACTAACAAGCATCCCTTAGAAGTTCACCGTTTCCAAGAGGTGTGTTTCCCTTCCGAAAACCATATTTTGCTTATTTCAACCAGCGCCAGAGTGAAATTCCACTACATTATGATTACTCATTCACTGTGCATGCCTGAAAGTTAACAACACGAACCAACCAAGTGAAAACCCCACCATCGCTATAACTCGTTCATTGCGCATGCGCGCATTCACGAGTTAAAAAGTAGCTTTCTCCACCCCCCTCGCCCTGCCCTATAGCATTTCTCATTCAATTTTTTTGCTCATCGTCTGGGACTTGGACGTAAAATGTCCAGGAAGAACAAGACTTGACAAGGGTTTTGTCTTGAAAAGCCCGAGTTTGAAAAGCTACTTGTTTATTTTTCACCCTTATAACTGTGGGTATTTTTAGGCTAATGATCTAGTACTCACGAACTGTCATTTCCTGTCGGATTTCCACTCAAGAGTGTGATAACATTAGCCAGATGATTATGTTGAGCTCGAAAAGACCAGGTTTTGAGTGAGATTTTAAGTAAGTTGATGTCGTCATCAGCCTCTTGTCTTGTGGGACCATAGGTCATGTTTCATTTCAGTACAGATGTCAATGTCATTTCTAATTCCAAAGCAAAGCCACTTGTTTCTTTTCCATACTGTTCCTTGATCTTGTTTTCTTATGATGAGCCCTAATTGAAGTGTTGTTATTGACTAGCATATTCCTTCAGCAAGGAACGTTTCTGTAAGTACGTTCTTGCAAATCCAGCTAAGATATAGTTTTGTACAGTCAAGCTACCACCCAACCCCCAGCCTAGCTGGAAGATCAGTATGCTTTCTACCAGAGTTTGAAAATTGGGCATCAAACAGGCATTTTCTGGTAAAATTGTTAAAAGCTCAAAAGCAGTCCAGCTTGTTGTAGATCTAATGAAGCTTAATCCAGATAACATCCACCCAACATAGTTCCTGTTCATACTTCAGTAGAAATCAGTCCTGTTACCATCCAGCTAATAGAGAGTATTGTTGTTAGTTATAATAAATACAATATGACATTTAATTTTCCTCATGGGCCTGTTTCTCGAAAGATGTGTGTCTTTGATGATAAATGTTTCTTAACAGAAGACAGTATTTGTAGCTTTGAATAGTAATTTTAAAATCTTATTTTATTATATGGCAAGGTAGTCTTGAGGTAAATCCGCGTGTTCTGATTGGTTCTTTCTTGGTCGGGATTTTACCATACGGACCGTTTCCGTGGTCGTAAGCCGTGTATTTTTGTTTAGGACAAGCGGCAAATTTGAAAATTTGCAGCTAAAACTGCGAAACGAAAATTTGAAAATACTTTCATTCTTTGCAAAGAAACTACCCAAAAGACTGATTCCAACATGGACGAAAAAGGATATCATTTACAAAACAAATTTTACTATCCCAAAGATCTAGAAACCTCTGAAACAGGCATCAGCGAAGGCCACGAAGCCATTGACGATTACGTAAACAAACAGAGAAGTGAAAACACAAAAGGAAAACGTCTACTAATATGATCACGCTACTCCGTTTTATTGAAGCTAATGGCTTAAATAGTAAAACAATTGAAAGCCTACCTGCGTCCGAGCTTGACCACCTTTCGTCAATTTTTTTATAAACGTGTGCAGGAAAAGGTGAATACGAGCCAGCAGCATTTTTCAGTTTTCAGCGCAATATACAGCGATACTTATCTGAGAAGAAATATCCATTCAACATACTCAAGTACAATGGGTTTGAAAAATCGAGAAGAGTTCTAGCTGCAAATCACAAGTCACTAGTTCACAACTGAACACGGCAGAAGAAACGAGCTGCAAGCCGCTCAGGCGATTGACGAAAACGAAGAAGATGCTCTTTTTGAGGCAGGAGAATTCGGCGACTCCAATCCAGTTGTACTTCAAAGAACTGTGTGGTGGTTTTTATACCTACACTTGGGTTTCCAAGCCAGAGATGAGAGCGATGAGGACGATTGACTTAATGCTGCTTCTTTTAAAGTTGAATGTGATTTTCACAGCAACCTTTTCTTAATCCGTACTTTGTGATGGGCTAGTAAGGTTTCGACGAAACCAGTTTTGTGAGTTTCAAAAACAAACCGCAGCTGTTAAGATTTTCGTCAAATTACGCTACAAATCGTTCTTGAAGTCTTTTCTATAATCAACATGATTACGTGTTTGTTCTTTCTGGGTTGCTCGCGTCATCAAAAACACTTCACGCGGGAAACCCTTTGAATTCAAGTGACCGGAAGTGCGTTTTTATAAATAAACAAGTTTGCTCCGAGTGCCATATAATAAATTACTTACTAACCTAGCTTGCTTGAGCCGTACTGGGGAATATTGGCCCTCGGTCGTTTTTGTACGGACCTCGCCGTACTGCCACGACCTCGGGCCAGTATTCCTCAGTACGGCCCTCGCGCTCGGTTAGTAAGAGGTTAATAATTCTATGAAAACATTGGCCAAGTACCATGTCTGTAATCACTGTTTAATCGGTGGAAAAACATTTAAAAATATACTTATTGGGTCAGGTAAGTTACTGGGACTTTCGAGAAACGGGCGCCAGGCTGTCTAGATGTCAATCAGTATCACTCATAAGTCTTTTTAGGACTACACAAACCTGGACCATCATACTATACCTACTTACTACGTTTCACGTAATGTGTCTGTCCATCTTCGTTGTTGTTTTAAATCGCCATGTGTAGCCTCATCTGTTTTCTTAATTTTTATTTTTTATTATTTTTTTTTATTTTTTTGATTTTTTTTTATATATATATTTTTAAACTCTGGGACCACTGTAATTGGCTTACCGCTGTTGTGGTATCCCTATCTAATTTAGCATTTATTATACTTATTCCTTTATTTTTCTGTATCATGTAATAGGCAAAGCTAATAAAATAAATAAAATGTTATTCCTGGTTTCAAACCAGCTACTACTAACTAAATTCTTTGATGCCATTTCCCAGTGTACGGTGTAGGTAATACTTGTTGTCGGTAATATTAACATGTTGGTCAGTGTTTTACAAACGACCTCGAAAATGAACATTAGGTCTCGCCAGTAGTACACTAATATTTCTTGGATTTGAGGCCACATCTAAGTGGATTTTCATGTTGACAGGAGCAGATTCATGCTCCATTACACTTACCACTAACAAAATGAGATTTATAAAATCCCATTGAAATTAACTTTACTGTAAATCTCTTGTAAGAATCCTCAGCAGTATTAATTTAGGATCAGCTGTCTGGTAATGTAAAATAAAGTCAGTATCTTAAAATCTGTAAATTGTCTTAAGATTTTATAGGGTATGCCAATCATCTTTATGAAAAAGCTTCAAACCAAGAATGGTAATTATAGCTAATGGTTTCTTGGGAGTCAAGCAGCAACAACTTGACAAAGGAACCTAAAAACATACCTTACCTGTATCTTATTAATTTTGTACTACTATTTCTTTTTTTCTTTCAACTTTAGTGTGTGGTCAATTCAATGCTGATTATGCGTTCCTCGTTGACACATCTGGCAGTATTCTTGAGAATGAGTTTGTAATTCTGCAAAATTTTATCAAACAAGTGATAGACTTTCTCCAAATTGGACCGAACCTGACTCATGTTGGCGTCATTGAGTACAGCACACGTGCCACTTTGCCGCTCAAGTTTTCAACATCCTATGATAAAGAAGAAATAAAGACACTCGTGGATGGTGTTAGGCAAACTTTTGGCATAACACGAATTGATTTGGCACTCAAGGTTGCCGCGGAACAGTTGTTTACACGTGCAGGGGGAATGAGAGCATCGTCAAGAAAGGTAGTGCAACGGGGCCTCTGGCTCATTCAGCTATAAATGTCATTTCATATGACTTAATTGAGGCCCTGATAAGCTCAAAAGTGACATTACATTGAGATAACCACGGGACAGAAATGACAAGGCAATTGAAGAGCTTGGTTCAAAGCATCTAAGTGATAATGCTGTTGAAAATGGTGATGAGTAGTCCAATTTGCCTTATTTTTTCCACAGGAGATTTTTAATCATAACTTGTTGGAGGACAAGATTTGTAAGGATTTCACACTTGAAATGACAGACCTGTAAAAAAAATTACAGAAATTTGTGCAATTTGTCCCTAGGCAAGAAAAGTAGATCATCACCTGATGAATAAAGGCTGTCTATTTGGAGCACGATTCATTTTAGGCCAGAGACATGACTTTTGCCTCCCTAGCACAAAATCAGTTTGTTCAAACAAACGGCTGAGTGCATAAGGGGTCTACATAATGGCTCTATGTTGAATTGTAGGTTAAGGTTTAGCAACACTACGACGTGAAACGTGGACGGGGGGACTGTTTTGTTAATGTATTGTCGTAGCCAATGGCCGAAAATGAGGACATCTCAGAACAAAACCAAGAAAACCGAAAATATCAACGTACACCTTTTAGGATGTAGAACAATTAGTGAGTGAAACTCTTGGCCTGAATCATTTTCCCACCCCCCCCCCCCCCCCCCCGCAGGCTTCTAATGTAACGCAGTTTTAGAGCCTAGTTTCAAACGTATATATCAGAAATGTTCTGACCTCCAAGCAAATAATCCTTTAGTGAGGGATGGCTGTTTTTAAACCCAGCAATTCATTTGTAGTATATAAGCAGTGATGCAGCACAATGCACAGGGTATTTTCCAGTTTAGTAGAGGCATGATTAGGTTGGTTTTAAGGTACCAGAGTTTCACCTGGAAGGTGGAAGTTCTGTATGTAGTTTGAGCCTTGTCCATCTGTCATGTTGTGTTGTTTCCTTGATCTAGAAAATTTAGTCCAAATATTCTCCCTGTACCAGAGTGTATAAATGGTGAGGTTGCCTCTGCAATTTACCAGTCACTTTATGCTGCAGATATTAGACCTAAGTGACTACTTAGGTCTAATACTTATAGTCCAGTTTTGTAGAGTCCAGTCTGGCGGACTTCTTATAACTTCGTATCTCATCTCATTACTATATCACTCGTCGCTCATGTTCCACCCTAATCTAATACCGGATTCAGGACACAATGCTGATTTCGGTAAATCAACAATTTTTTGCTCCAAAGTTCTTGGATGGGACGCTTGTCCATTGCAGAGCTATCTCAATCATTTCTTGTAGTGGTCTACTAGTACTCATTCATACACTCCAAATAGAAAAGATTGAAAGTAGAGCAACGTTTTTTGTCTAAGGAAACAGCCCAAATGACAAACCTGACCTGAACATGGACTTAACATTTTTTTTATATTTATCAGGTTATGGTCCTGATGACTGATGGCAACCAAACTGGAGTGGACTTAGTTCCTAATCAAACTCCTCTGGTGGATGCTATCCAACCAATAAAGGATCTGGGTGTAAAGGTGATTGCAATAGGCATTGGAAGTGTGGATAGAAAGCAGTTGGCGACATTAGTCACAGACAATGACGATATCCTGCAGCCCAAAAGCTTTGATGAACTTCTAACCTTAGTGAAGACAACAGTTGGAAGGAGCTGTAGAGGTATGAATTTCGTAATCTGTAGGGCAGTTCACCATCTGCTGGACAGACTTTCATCTCCTTATCATACTCAGCTGAATCTTTGAAGATACATTCCAGCTTTCTGTTATCATGCTCATGCTTGGGTTGAGTGGGCGAGGTCTAATATGGACCGATAGCCTTCACACACTGACGTCCGATCTCACCCCATAGAATTGTAAACCGCCATGAGACTTGGTGATCTCTGCAGTAAATAAGAAATTCATTCATTCATTATTCAGAATTATTCAAAACCCCAGGCGCCGTTTGAATGTAACAGTTTTTCAAAAAAGAAAAGTGTTTTTAAGTTCATGTACCGTCTCTCATCTACACACATAAAAAAAAGTACAAGTTGTCAAAACGTGAACCACCGGGTGTACGTCAAGCTAATTTAAAACTATTTACAGGGTATTCGCATCTCATAAGCCATTGTGGACTGTTCTTAAAAGATTCCATGCCTGTATAATAACTAAATCCAAAAGCAGGGGCTTTGGTAAAGGCCAGCACCAGGCAAATTAACTGTCTTTGAACGTGATTCTGCATGGGTGCGTTACAACCTCGACAAACTTTTTCGTTAAAAAAAATATACCCAAGTTTATTATCCTGCCCAAGTGCACTACTGCTGCATACCTTTTCAAAATCTTTATGATGTCCCACAAGAGTGTCTTTAGTTTCAGAACTTGTTTATAATATCAGGAAGCTTTTCACTCTCCATTGGTTATTCTAACATTTTAATGTTAGATCTCAGTGGAGGACAGAAATCCTTGGAACGGTTGTGGAAAACTTTCCTTCCACATCCTTAACTTATCAAATAATCAGATGTAGCGTAATATGCACTTCTCTAACTACGTGGATACCGCGAATGGCCCTCCTCTCCTCCCTCCAAACAATGTTTGGATGAAGAAACACTTTTAGGACAGGGTAAAGTGTACAGGGCTGCACAAACTACAACATTGCTTGGGGGCGAGGGGGAAAGGGGGAGAAATTAAAGCAAATCATGTTAATTATCCTAAGAGTTTTGTCTCCCATTGTACCTTGAAGATCCGAAGTAATCAACACCCAAATTTGATAGTTAGTAAATCCTGAAACTAGTGACCCTTGGAGAGTGACAACCCCGAAAAGTAGGCACGGTAAAATTCTATGCTGGCTGTGGAGAAATTTGGCCACAAAATACAAATTTGATCAAAATCATCAGCACCCGCAGAGGACAAAATGAGGATTGAAATGAAAAAATCACCACCAACCACAGTGCTACTTATATTGGCACACAACAAGTCAACACCATCGTCTGATGAAGACCAGCTGTATAAAAGTTGAAATATCGGGATCAAAACCTATACCACACAGTTGTGAGACAAGCGATTGATTTTGATCCATCATTTCAAACCACGGTGACTCACAACTTTCATGGCATACTTTTACAATGTTTTAAAATGTATAATCTAGTTTAAAACAATTACAAAAGTGTTGTTAGATAGATAAGTGAAATAGACGAACATAAACTTACAGTACTTCAAAATGTGAAATCTATGTTATGACAAACAAAGGAGACAACATTGACTCAATTGTCGTGTAGGACTCTGTCAAGGCCCTCGTTACGAATACAGTCAAAGCTCTCGTAAGTGACCACCTCGGGAATTGGAAAAAAAATTGGTCGTAACTAGAGCCAGTCACTTACAAGAATGCACTCTCGTAAACAACCAAAAGCTGCAACAGCAGAAGCTGGTCACTTACCAGAGCTTTTAGCATAAAGCTTTCTACCTTGGTCTCAGGATAATACTCTTGGTCCAGCCGTTAATCATCTTGAATTTTAGATTTGAGATCTTTATCTACGAAAATTATTAGGTAGTGCTATGTTACTGTAAGTGTGATCACAAATTGTACACAGTTTTTAAAGAGTTGCCGTAATACGTATCAGAATCTTTCAGTGGTCGTTGTCGCTTATGGGAGCGGTCGCTTATGAGAACTTTGGATTTCAGAGTTTAAGTGACAATTCAAACGGGGTTTCACAGTGGTGTTCATAAATATAGCTGGTCGCTTACGAGAGTGGTAGCAAGGAGAGATTCGACCTGAATGTCTTTTTAAAGTTTCAAGACTGGAAAAAGTCCTTATTTTATCCATAATTTTTACCCTATGTTACCTTTGCAGTAAACTCTTCATTTTGATTAAATAGGAAATTAGCAACAGAATTGTCTCAGGACACAAAAATATCACATTTTCTTTGATGCATTTTAATGCAAGGAGTTTGCTTGGAAATTTTTATAAGGTTCTTCGAGCTTTCCTAACTTTAAGAAACGAAGGTACAAGTTTTTATTGGGATAATTGTGATTTGTTCATGCCGTACATATGCTGCACTATTTTGTATTTATTGTTATTTTGAGGTGACTTCTCAAGGTCTCCTCGCCATATCTTAATTGCCACTTTTGTATTAGACTATTGTGTTTTATGGCAAATAAATGAGTATATCTATATTTATATATATATATCTATCCACTGCTTATGTAGGTCCCACTGGTGACCCTGGTTTTCCAGGACCAAAAGGTCGACCAGGTCTCCCAGGAGTGAAAGGTATGGAAGGTCTTCCAGGGATGCAAGGAGCCCAAGGACCTCGTGGTGAACAAGGTCCTACTGGCATTCCTGGTCCCCAAGGCCCTAATGGTGATAAAGGAGAGGTTGGAGATCAAGGACCACCAGGTACCTATATATCCTTCGGCTAGATAAATCTCCCTTTCATATCCAAGACCCACTATGTGTGAAAAAGTAGAAAACTAAAAATGTCGGGAGCATTTCTTTCTAACAGTACTTGACCAACCATTTAAATGAAGTTTGCATGTACACAATGTTTTAACCAAGGACTTCATACAAGTTTCGGCTTTAGCCAACATTTAGTGCTCTAAAACCATCGTTTCCGCTGTTTCTTGCCCACAGGACTCGGGTTGTAATTTTTGTATCTGGGACTTAAAGTTGTTTTTAATTATTAATTCTGTAAATCCCTGTTTTATATTGTGTCCACAACTCTTGTTGGAAGGAAAAGTGTTCCCTCTCGAGTAAAAGTGTTTCAGAGGTTCTTTCCTATGGTACTGTTTATTTTTCATTTTTTAACAAAAGAAACGTTGGATGGTCTTGGGTGGGTAGTTTTCTTTAATTTTTAATTCTAGGCATTCTGTAGACTTGGTGTTAAAGCAGCGTCGTGTTGCATGTCCTTTGTAGGGAAAGCAACGCCAGGATCTAAGGGACCAAAAGGCGAGCCTGGTGATCCTGGACCTAAAGGAGAGTCTGGATTGATTGGCTTAAATGGGCTACAGGGAGAGAAGGGTGCCCAAGGAGCTGCTGGTATCCTTGGAGACAAGGGTGATGAAGGTCCTCAAGGTGAATCCGGGCCTGCAGGAGAGGCAGGACCTACTGGACAACCAGGTGACCTATACCATGTTGTTAACTGGCAATTTCATGAGGGCACGTTGTATATCAAAATAAATGATAACCATGGTTATAATAATTTGATATACGGTAAACCAAGTTGACCAGTAAATTAAAACTCATTGACAATTGATTGGCTTGGGAACTTGTGCCAAGAAAAGAGATTGAGCCAAAAGTGAAAACGGGGAGGCTGCAGTTGAGGTTACCATGGCAATCCTGTGAGCGACAGCCACCCAGCAACTCCGTGTTTGCCTTCCCCATACTTGCCAGTAGCAACGGACTAACAATGATACTGCACGGATTGTCTTAATCCACAAACATCAGCTAAGTGGATGGGAGGGAGGGAACAAAGATCTGGAAAAGTCAGAAACATGCAAGATTACCAACACTATTTGCTAAGCATACAAAATGCAAATCTTGATCAGACCCCTGAAAACCCCAAAGCCACCCCATAGATTGCATACTGTAATAGAAATCTACCACTGATCAGTGCTTAACCTTAATCCATCTTTTACGATGATTATCATTTTGGTTACTCTCACCCAACATAAAGCACACAACACTGGAGAAGTAACAGTTCAATGACTTGAACCATTAGAGCCTGACTTATAATTTAAGTCGACTCTTTTTCGCACCTTATCAGTGTTATATGTCCAAATGTTGGACAAGCTGCCTAAATCATGTAGTTTCTTTAGACAGGAAACTGCTCAGCAATTCATTTGCTACTCAGGTGTATAAGAGGGAAAACCATTACGATCAATCTCCCAAAATTCTAGGGTTGTCCCAGCATGCTAGCATCACATCCGCCAGGTAGTATATGTAGTCGTGCTCAAATGGTTCAGCTAATGCGTTCACAACCTTTTTATGTCTGTGAGCGAACGTTGTGCCCTTATTCTTCATCTTTAGGTGTTCAAGGCTTGGGAGGAATCGAGGGAATTGCTGGAAAGCCTGGAGACGATGGCCCTCCAGGTCCTCGTGGAGAAAACGGTGTAGTTGGTTTCCCTGGGGATCCAGGAGAGAAAGGTGAGGGATTCAACTCTTGTGCAAACCTGATCAGTGTTATATGTCCAAATGTTGGACTAGCTGCATAAATATAAGCAGACCTGTCATTTGTTTAGCGCAAAGGAATTAAGGATTGTCAGAGAAATGTATCTTAAAAAGTAAGACATTTGGCACCATTGAATAAATAAATAGCCAGCGTAGCTAGTGGGATGTTGGACCAAAACGTTGTATTCATGCATAGACAATACCACGCTAGTTTATATAATACAATTATTAATAATTATTATTATTAGGTCCTATTGGCGATAATGGAGCTGACTTGCCAGGAGAGAAAGGTGAGAAGGGTGACGAAGGAAAGCCAGGAATGAATGGTTTAGATGGTTTGGCTGGAGCTACTGGAGATACAGGTTCAAGTGGACCAGCTGGAAATTCCACCCCAGGAGAACCTGGTGAACCTGGTAAGTTAAATTACTTGGTTTGTACAGTTTTGGAAATACTTTCTGAAAGTCATTAATAATTGATGAGAAGATAACAAGGGAAATCACGACCTTGAAGCAGGTTTGGAAATGTGATCTAGTGCGGGAAGGACCCTTACCATGAATAATCTCATAAGCGAAATTTCTGTGGTGGATGTCAACTCCTAAACCTTCATATATCTTAATTTTGTTTAAGACGATGGGCAGAAAAGGAATGTTGGCAGATGTGGGAATTACATCGTGGTACCATGATGTTTTAAACTTCTAAAGTTAGATGTCATTTGACTATGAATTAGCCAATGAATGCGTGCACTTTGACAGGACAAACTTAAGCTATATAACAATCCTACGGATCTTACAGAAACAAGCACTTAATTGGCTTGGTTCCTCAATTTTCTTTAGGTCCACCTGGAATTAAAGGAGACAGAGGTGACCCCGGTCCACCCCCAGCAGATGGTGTGGCAATCCCATCTGGTGATCCTGGGGATCCTGGACCAGCTGGTAAAATTGGTATGCCTGGACTAGATGGAGACCCTGGTGATGCTGGCTCAATAGGAGAGGGTGGAGCTAGGGGTGCACTCGGTGAACAAGGTATGTAATTTTATCATATCCAAGGCACGCGAGCAAGGTACATGTAGCTGTGCACTGTGATTAAATTTTGCGAGTTTGAGTAACAAGTAAATGCATCAAATAGAAGAAAGAATCTCGCAGTTAGTACGCAACTTAAGTAGTTGCGAAAAGAAAGTCTGAAAAAAAAAATCCAGGCTTGAACGGGATTCGAACCCATGACCTCTGCGATGCCGGTGCAGTTCTCTACCAACTGAGCTATCAAGCCAACTGGGAGCTGGTCATATTGTGAATAAATGCATGTTGCATTGAGCCTTTGATCGCCTTTGAATGGTTAGGCCTGATTTCTCAAAAATCCATCACATATAAAAACCTGGCTACCAGACACTCAACTCAATGACACACCTGTTCGTTTTGACATGCTTGGTTGGCTGTCACATTGACTTGTCATAGTCTGATCTTGGTTACTAGTATGCGTTGAAATTCAGCGAGGCCATTCTTAGTAATTTTAGGTAATATGCAAACCCCCATCCCAGAAAGACAGTCAAATCTCAGTGGCGAAAAAAACTCGAGTCACTTTATTTAGTGTGGTTATGCAGCCAGCCCTTCATTTGAAGAAATTCCTTTTAAAATTGATTGTAAACTTAACCGGTTAAAAAAGGTTTTCACGTTACCTGTGAAACTCTTGACACGGCTAAAATCAAATTAGTGTTCGCCTGGAACCCGGGTCATTTGCTTCATACCTCCCATCCTAGCTGGCGAAAATGATAATTTTTTACTTATCTTAGAGAGTCTGACATGACAACAAATCAGAGCTAACCGCTTACAAATCAGTGCTTAACACCAAAACGCTGTACCCTGTCTAAATAAAGGTCTATTCTCTCATTTTTCTGCCTATCAAATAGGCTTCTGTTCTCGTCTACGGTCAGTACTATGAGGATTAAAGAATATTGTATTGGCAAACATCAACTAAGGTGTCCAACCTTGTTGTTGAGTATCCATTCTAGGAACGGCCATTTGGGAAAAAAGGCGTAATAGTTCAGCTCTACCCACAAGTAACAAAAGATAATCTCGGCGGATATAGCTACAGTACCTTTCTAGCCCGTAATTAGATAGATTTAGAAATACGTTTGAAATAAACGGCCGAAATGATCACGTGATATTGTTTATCCTTTATTTGCCGTTTGCTGTTTTCAGTTTCCAAGTAAAATTCAGTAGTTTTGCGCCGGTTAGCATCAAAGGTCAATTATTTTGCACTTTTCTCATCTATGTTCTCTGTCTTTTTCGTTGTTGTGATTGTCGTTTAAAAAAAAAACAAACAAACGCGAATCTAACGCTTGCTATGAACGCGAATGTAAATCTGTCTAATATGTTAAAATTTACACACGATTATCCGATAGTCTAAAGATACCTTCAGAGGTGTCTCGCGTCCAAGCGATGTAGCGCGTCCAGTTTTAACTGTAGATACCTAAACCCATATATCAAATTAAAGCTTCTAGAGCTGGCTATCAAACCATACCAAGAATTTTGAAATAAAATGAATTGCCGAATGTTTAGCACTGTTTTCTCGAATCTTTTTTTTTTTACGTGGAGACACTTTAAAGAGCTAAAACTCAAAGGGAATTTGTTCGTTTGTCTTCAAATTTGGACAGTAGCTAGTTTAACATATAAACAACAAAAACGTGTCTGCGAATTTTTTTTTTTCGAAATATTTTTTTCTCCGAGAGCGATTTTTGTACGATCACTCCACATCTTTTTATCCTATTTCGAAAATGTTCTGTAACTTTTCACTGCGATTGAATATGGCAAAATACAGACACGTTTTATTTAGCACTTTGGGTTCGGAAACTGAGGAATAAATTAAGTTAGCGAAAAATAAAATTCGCTTTGACTTGTAGCTTTCAAAAGGTGATTCGGACGCTCGCATTTAGAGGTTGTGAAAAATTCGACAATTCTTTTTATTTCAAAATTTTTGGTATAGTTTGATAGCCAGCTCTATAAGCTTTAATTTGATATAAGGGTTCAGGTATCTACACCTTAAACCGGACGCGCTACATCGCTTGGACGCGAGACACCTCTCAAGGTATACGGTAACCTTAAATTTCAATTATCGAGTTATTGAAAAGCCCAATATTTGGAAAAAAATTGAACTTGATAGTTACAAGAAGGAAGAGTGAGACATTAGAAAAAACGAAATTACAATTCCAGTAACCACCACCTCCTCGCAACAGCTAGGTAGTTCTGCCAAAGGCAGCAGAAATAACTGGCTGTCCCACACTCGTTTTCCTGGAATTTCTTTGGGAGTTAAAGGGCTGTTAAGAACAATAATTCTTTTTTCAGATCAGCGCTCTTAATATCCACGGAATCAACGAATGGTTTTCATTGGACTAATTTCCACTTGTAACTTAGCTACACCGCTCACTATATAAACCACATACAATCCACAATTTCTTGATTCGCTCTGATGAAGGGCTCACGCTCAAAACGACAGCACTCCAATCTCTTTACGATGGCCAAATTACCTTATCAACTCTGTTGATAAAATCAAACATTCCTTTACGCTCCCCACCGACGCAGCACCATAGTTTCTTGAGAAACTAACCCCGTTATCCATATGGTTTTCGTTTTTGTTTGTTCTTTTTGAAAAAAAAAGGAATAACGGCCAAAATACCATCACATATTTGTGGGTAGTGCACTGTATAGTGCTCTGCCCACTATGTCATCAGACATGTAAGAGTGAGACTGAGTGAGTGATTGTCCGTAAACAAACCGGCAAGTCCGCAGCGCGTGCACAGCACTATCCACATGTACGCAATGCGTATCTATTTTTGTTTTGTAGGGGAGGTCGGCGAACAAGGTTTAGAAGGTGTGCAAGGGGCACCTGGTGATCCAGGTACACCAGGCACAGCGGGAAGCCCAGGAGATCCAGGAGATCGAGGACAAGATGGAGAAAAGGGAGTTGCAGGGGAGATAGGAGCTGATGGACCTCAGGGGACAACGGGAGATCCAGGTGAAACCGGACTGCCAGGCAATGCAGGCTTTGATGGTATTGAAGGAGATAGCGGGGAACCTGGGTCTAAAGGTACGTAATAAGCCAAGGGTGCCAAAGGGTGAACCGCAGCGGGACTTACGCAGCGACGACGGCAACGCCGAAGAAAACGTAAATCTTCGCAATTATTTCAACTTGTTCAACTTTTACAGAAACGGCGAACTACCCAGGAACCAAATTGGTAGGAGTGGCGTTCAAGTGAAGAAAGTGAATAATAAATTCACTGCCGTGTGCTGCTCATGTTCTCCTAAAACCTTGAATTTTCGAGGACTCTTATATTCGAGGACTCTTTTATAAATCATATATTAGTGAAACTGATTTCCTCAATAAAGATTATTATTATTATTATTATTATTATTATTATTATTATTATTATTATTATTTATTTATTTATTTAATTTTGTCAATTTACGTTGTTGTTTTGTAGGTAGTGCACGGCAAAGAAATGTACCAAAGTTTAAAACGCACGTGCAGGAAAAAATTGTTTTTGCTCATTGAACCTATTGTTTTGCGGTGTTGTCGTTGCCGTCTTCGACGTTCCCTATTTTTACAGAGAAGGTGGGCCAAGGTTAAGAAAGGACTGTACACTGGAACTCCGCTCTATGGACACCCGCTTAATACAAACACCTCATTGTTACAGACAGTTTTCTTGGGCCCTTCCCCATACATCTTTCTTGGAATGAGCCCGCTCAGTAAGGACACTCCGAAATACGGACTCTTTTCTGGTCCTAACGATGACCGTAGTAACGAGGTTTGACTGTATTTCATAAGCAATGGGCCGTCAATGGAAGGTGACTAAATTTATACCACAGAGCTTGTGCAATTGCTGTACTATGCAGTGCTCAACTTGAGATTGTTTTGTTATTCCCTCTCTCAGGCGAGAAAGGTTCACCTGGAGAAGATGGTCCTCCAGGACTTGCTGGTGTGAAGGGTGAAAATGGACCACGAGGACCCCAGGGACCACGCGGGGATGTTGGTGCAGCCGGAGAAACAGGAGGCCGAGGGGAAATGGGAGCTATGGGAAAACTCGGCCCAAAAGGAGAGATTGGAGCTCCCGGCTTTAATGGTTTTGATGGATTGGAAGGACCAGAGGGTGAAAAAGGTAACTATTTCTTTCGTTTGCCTGTGGTAAGAATGTACATTATGTATTGTTCTTTATCGCAGCTCTGAAATTGACTGGTTGGAATTATCATAATTAGATTCATAGATTTCATCTGTGAACCTGTGCCAATTGCAGTGTCATTGAAACCACCCACGAAAAGGTCCTGACACCCAGGTATCAGGGTCTAGATTCAAGATACCCTTCTAAGTTAAACAAGAAGTTCCGCTGTAAAAGGGCAAGCCCCTCCTTTATCTCACACCTTTGTGTGCGTGAGATGCAAATTTAGACGCCATTCGGTCGTGGCAAGTTGTTGACTCAAGCGTTCTCTGTCCAAATATGCCTCAAAATTTCATAATATCACCACAGCAATATCAGTATCAAGTTCTAATTTGTTTAACAGGGTTTATTCTGAAAGCTAGGCCAATTTTATTGGTAAGGGCCGTTGAAAAAGACACCTGTCGTTTGTCAGTTATTTACGCTCTGTTGGTTGCCTGTCAACTGAAGGTGAGAATGGCCAGGCCAGGCCCCTTTTATGCCGGAATTCTTTCTTAGTATTGCTTCAATAACAATAGCCTATTTTTAGTAAAACAATAGACTATTATCAACCCTTCAATCCATAAGAGTGCCAATTGGCACATAATTCCGTAACTCTTTTAATATTTGACAAATTTCTACAAATTTTTGACACCAAGATGGTCTTGTGAAGATCTACTCATTAAAAGGATGAAAACTTAACCCCCTCCCATATGTGATATGGTTGACCACCCCCATAACTTTTCAACTTTTTTCCCCCAGAAGTTGTGGGTGTTAAGACATCTCTCTCATTAATGAACATAATAAGCTATAGTTAAGGGGTATACCTAATTCTTACCACAATTGTTTCTAATCTCGCAATCTGATTGGCTAATTTTCCGTTTTCAATAAGAGTCTAGACAACGCTGCTCGCGTCAATCAGCGCGCCGAAATTTTGACAGTTATTGTAAAAAAATTTCCTTGACATTGCTATTGTGGTAAAAAGAAATTGTTGTGGACTCACTCGGTGCACAACATTTTGACCACTGTGGTGACGAATATCGTTGTCAATGAGAGTGCAGACAACGATAAACCACATTCGATTTGTTAAATACACAGGGATTGGGACGCTCCAAAACAATTCGTGGTAACCCCCAATTTTCTTTTTTGGATTTCAATAGCCCCTTGCTAACTTCTTTTCCCCCGTAGTCAAAAGCCACACAAAATTATACCTTTGAATTAGTAGGCACCGTCCTTAAGGAATCAGTTTCTCGGATTATGCCGAGATGCGCAGAACGCATGCGCAGCAACAAAAGGAGGCAGCATCCTTAAGTTTAGAATATATTATCAGGGTTCATCCGGGTCATGGAAAACCTGGAAAGTCATGGAATTTTAGAATTTCATTTTCCAAGGCCACGAAAGTCATGGAAAGTTATGTTTATTAAGAAGTACAAAATAAATTGGCTTTTTTTGCGAAGAAAATAGTAAACATACCCAAAATGAAGGATGGTTTCCAAGAAAATGGTCACATTTACGTCATGGAAAACTTGGAGAAGTCATGGAAAAGGTCATGGAAAGTCATGGAATTTCAAAAGCTCAAAAGAGTACGACCTCTATGTTATTGTAAAAGCAAAAGTTTGAAAAACGCCAGTTCAATTACAAATTTGACAAAAACACGAGCTGCAAATTAAAGCAAGGCGAAAAACCGTTTGTTTCAACATATCATTTTTTCGTGAGTTATTTCTTAGTAAGATGCGGAGTAATCAAGGAGCTGTCGAAGCTCAGTTATTTAAGTCGCGTTTTGCCAGCTACTCGACTTAATCAGATGTGAGAGCCTATTTGTACAAGTACATGGCGCCCTTTTTGGCCTATTTGTCTTGGATTAGATGTGATATATTTCACCATGAATTCGGGCTTTCAATGTAACTGCAATCCCTCAACCACCCCCACCCCTACATACACACAGACTCAAAAGAACTGTTTGACCTGAAATCCAGTAGAAGTGGTCATCTACTCAACTCTCAAGGCCGATTTAGTTGATTTTGTACTGTTTCATTTTCTAAGGAGAATTAATTATAACTTGTGATCCATCTTGTAGGTAACCCTGGAACTGTAGGTGGCCCTGGAGAACCCGGAGAGCAAGGAAATCCTGGAAGCAAAGGAGACAAAGGCGAGGACACGGTTACCCCAGGACTTAAAGGAGCAAGGGGAGCCCCGGGATTCCCTGGGAGGACAGGACCACAAGGACCACCCGGTGGACCTGGACCCCAAGGTAAGTTAAAAAACAGTCTGGTGATAGCTTTTTTAAATAAGGAAGCAACGGTTATTTCTGTTTTCTTTTAGTTTTCTCCACTGTAGTGGGTGTTTGGCTAGAAAAGCCTTCTTACCTTTTCCAACCAGGAAGAATTAATACAAAAAAAAGTCATGGCATTCTATTCTTGCGTACTTTCCCACTTAAACAATGGAAGTGCTCTGTCCAGGGACCATCGGCCGTTATAGATCACCATTGAATTTCCTCCGAGTCTGATTTGGTTTAAAATGACCACGAGACGTGACAGTACATCAGTAGAGAGACACTTTTTGCGCATAGTGTCCATTCGGGCGTTTAAACAACAACCTTGCTAACCGGGAGCTAATGTGTAATCAGTTCATTGGATTATGTCACTGTTATAAACTCTGCTTGCACTGCTTTTCAAATGAAACTTAAGGAAGCCATGTAGTTCAAGTGAAAAAAAAAAAAACCAACACTCAATCGACAAGTTAAAGTTGTCAATCTGTTGTTGCCTGTGTAGAACCTCTTTCCGTATGTCATTGTTATCCTGTATAAATAAAGTTTTGTTTATGTTTTTGTTTTGTTATTGTCATAGCAATCCATCGTACCGAAAAAGATGGCGACTAATGGCGACCCATAATTCTTAGCGTACGAAAACCCTAAAAACGCTTATAAAAACGCACAGAAAAGCTCTAAAAAACTTCAGACCTAGCATACACAATGTTGTTAGTACAGGGACAGATTTCGCAAAAACATATGGCTTTCTCTGTGCCTTTTGGTTGTAGTAGGTCCGCAAGGTAGTGTAAGTGGTTTATGTTAAAAAACACCTCACTCTCTTAAGTATATAAGCGCAGCTTTATTGACCATATTCTATAATGCCTTGTTAAGTAATACATTTTCGCGTAAGGAGATTTGGTACACCTTATGACTCCTTCAAATTCTTCGTTGACTCCCTTGAAACCTTAACTGTAAAAACTGGATTATTCTGAGCTGGGCCCCAGCGTGACCTCATCTGTACCTCAAAGTTTTTGCTCACAAATTATTTTTCTGGATGGAGGAAGACACTGGAGATCATTGACAGGTCCGAGCAGTGGACCTCTGTCCGTCATTTTCACTCATTTTTTACAGAATTGATTCTCTGATTTCTCAGTTGAATATCAAAATCCTGGAGTAAAGTAAAGTAAGTCAAAGAGTTTTTTCTTTGCCTCGTATGGACAGCATTTCCTTCCTGAAGTGTAGGCTAATGTTTAGTAGCAAATTAAGTGGTTTTCTTCCAGCACTTAAATTTACACTGCATAGTTTATTCACGGCTGGATTTCTCAAGCATTCTCAATTGTCGTGTTGTTCTAGGTCCGCCCGGCCTTGAACAGGGTCCGAAGGGAGATGAAGGTATTCCAGGATTACCATCTTCCGTCAAAGGTGCAATGGGCGAGCAGGGTACCCCAGGAGGGATGGGTGAAAAAGGCTTCCCTGGTCCCAGGGGTGACCCTGGTCAACCTGGCCCCGTTGGCGTTGTCGGAAAATCCGCCACAGGTGAAGGATTTCATGTAGTCGTTCACAGCCAATCAACCAGCATACCAGACTGCCCGCTCAACCTAACTCGACTCTGGACCGGATACAGGTACATGCATGTTCTGTTGACTCTTCTCCATTTGTATCATTAGGCAATAGTTGGGAGAATTTGTTTAAACATCAAGGCATTTTATCTTTGGTGATCATTTCTCGTGTAGTGATATTGTACAAGAACATTCTGTATACTTTGATTTTGAAACTGTCAATGACATTCCGTTCGTTTTTTTATTATTATTGTTTTGTCTGTTTGTTCCTGGAAATGGTCTCTTGCAGAAAGTGGTTGCTTACGAGAGGTGGTCATAAAGGGATGTTCGGCTGTATTCAGAAAACTGTCGGAAAACTTTACCATTATTTTCAACCATCTTTACCGTTTTTCTCAACTAGTTTTGTCCAAGATTGTACATCTTGTTCATTTCATTTGCAAGAAAGACCTGAAGACGATTTAATGCCCGCTATTTCTCGAGCGTGGTATAATGCCTGATATCCCACGGCCGCGTGAAATCGCGTTATGCAGCGATCCAGTTTAAACAATCCCTGATAGCACAAAAATGACACCCTGTTGCTGGAAAATTGGCGTCTTTCTTGTGGTTGACTTGAATAGTCCATTAGTTGGTGACAATAATCATGTAAAAATCCTCTAAGTAAATTGTTTTTGTTGCAGTTTACTTTACGTCCAAGGACACGACAACTCACACGGCCAGGATCTCGGTGCCTCAGGCTCGTGTATGAGACGTTTCACCACCATGCCTTACCTGTTCTGCAACGTATACGACCAGTGCCACTACGCTTCCAGGAACGACTATAGCTATTGGCTGACTACAGATATAGCTATGCCAATGATGCCAATCAGCGCGCCTGCTGTAGAACCTTACGTCAGCAGGTGTGCCGTTTGCGAGGCTCCGGGACCTGTGGTAGCTACACACAGTCAATCCACAGAGATCCCGGACTGTCCCGCGGGATGGCAACCTATTTGGACTGGATTCAGCTTCCTCATGGTAATGATCTCTTTGTTTGGTTGTTTTTTGTTTGTTTTCAAGGTTGACAGGTATTGGAAATGTGTACGAGCTCACTGATGTGTACAGTGTGTGATGTTTATTAAACAGCTTCTAATACACAAGTAAGCCGCAAGAGTATCGCGAGTAGTAGTAGTGGTGGTGGTGGTGGTTTATTAGAATCACTTGCTAAAATGGAAATAACTATAAAAAACTGATTTACAAGATTGCCGAGTGGGAATCGAATGTTTCAAGTGCGCGGCTGATTTCCTTCTTAAACTGCCCAATTGATCTGATCGCCCTAATACTTTCAGGGAGAGAATTCCACTGTAAGGCACCGCTATAGCTAAAGCTACGTTTCAAATAGTTAGCACGCGGCTTGGGTAAGTTTAACTTACAGAAAGAATCACCCAAGTCATAGTCTGTGTGTCGCTCACTGAATAATTCATGCAAGTACACTGGGGCTTACCCGTTGAGGGACTTAAACATCATCATAGCTTTTTGCTTTCTTCTTCTTAAAGATAGCTTGAGTTTACCTCAGAGGTGGCTTGCAGAATAACCCTAGATGCTCGGTTTTGCATTTTTTGTAGTTTCTCACATAGATAAGAACTCAATCCATCCCAAACGGGGGCAGAGTAATCGAAATGAGGTTGGATTAAAGCGTTATATATTTGTACTGCAGTGGATTGAGAAATGAGGGACGTAATGCGCCTCAGGGCACCGTTTGCCGAGGATATCTTTCTGCATAGTTCGCTGATGAACGTCGGTCATCAATAATCAAACCTAATGATTTGGCATGCTCAACCCTGCTAATTGGTTGGTTGTCTAATTGGATGTTAAGTTCACTACAATTCTCCGCAAGAAACTTCTGACGAGAACCAATCACCATAAATTCAGTTTTCGCGATGTTTAGACTAAGCTTGTTTGCTTTAAGCCAGCTTTAAAGATTGGTAAGTTCAGAATTGGTTGCTTGTTCGAGTACGGCAAAAGTGCAACCAGGGACGGTGATGTTAGTATCGTCGGCAAACAATTTTGCGCAGGATAAATCGAGGCAATTAGGAAGATCATTTATATATATTAGGAAGAGCAAAGGTCCCAGTATACTTCCATGAAGAACCGCGCAGGTTAATTTACTTGCACTGGATAACGCTCCGTTGACCATTATCTTAACTTAACATTATCTTATTTTACCCATGTGTTAGAGGAATTCGAGCAAGGCAGTGCAAGAGCTGTTTGCACTCAACACTGTTGGCAGAAAAGATGTGATTGTTTTGTTTACCTTTTCGCTTAAGAGTGCGTCTTATCACAGTTTTGTTGTTTGTCTGTGCTGTTTAATAGTTAATATTTTTGTTTGGCTTTGTTCGTTTGTGCTTTCTTGATGTTTTTGTTTGAATGCCGTATAATTTTACCGGGTGGAGGATATAGCTTGATGTACATTATTTTTCCTGATTTTGATTTCACGCTTCCGACGACAAAGGCAAAAAGAATCATAACTTCTCCACCTATTGATGTTTTCCAACGTGGTGTAGCTTGGAGAAATTCATGTAACAAGTACAATTTGATACCTTCTTTTTATATTTATCTCTTATAATTTGACATCAAACACTAACCCTCTTCGTTTAAAATGAAATAAAAGATCTAGAGCTCTGTCTTATCCACTTCCCTTTCTTTCCAGCACACTGGAGCCGGTGGCAGCGGTAGTGGGCAAGCTCTCTCCTCTCCCGGCTCGTGCCTCAGGATTTTCCGTCACAATCCTTTCTTTGAATGCCATGGCCGAGGTACCTGCCACTACTTCGCCAATAAATACAGCTTCTGGCTCTCCACTGTGGGGCAGATGTTCGCTTCGCCTACGCCGGAGACGCTCAAACCCGGCAATCTCCTGAGCCGCGTGAGCCGCTGTTCGGTGTGCTATCGGGAGGCACAAAAGAAAAAGAGGAGACGTCGTGCTTTCCCCAGGGTTATTCCTCAACTGAGCTCAAGAACAGCAACACAGCTAATGGCCCAGCGTCAGTCTTAGAATTTATACGAAAAAAACAATGTTCCTGGCGTTACTCCATGTCTACACTAACGATGAAAAAATTGAGTTTGTAGCCCTTATGGCGATCTTTTTGTTTTGGTTCGTCAACTGATCACAGAACGAAAAAAACCGGCATTGCGTTATTGGTTCGTCACGCGACGCTACTCTCCAATAAGCATAGTGACACTTTCCCGAGTTTAGAGAAGCGTCGTTGTGAGTCAGCGGTACTTGTCTTTAGCATAGACAAGCGTTGTGTGACATTTGTGTAAAGCAACGCGCCCTGTGACTTGAAGAAATCGTTGCGTGACGACCCAACTAACAGTTTAGGAGTTACAAAGGACATGGAGTTAGTTTGTTGTTTTGTGTTTATCATGGACAGGTAGTGTATTAGCTTCAGTATCCACTGCTATTTGGAGTACCGAATATGATTCCATTGTTGCTGCGATTTTAAAACACATCAAAAGAGAGAAGGGTCTTTTTTTTTCCATCGATGTCTACAAAAATAAATGCTAAACAAATCAACAAAACAGTTTGAGGCTCGTCGGGAATCAATCGAACCCTCAATTTTCGTCACTTTTCAACGTTTATGAAAATTTTGTTAAAAGACTGCTTGAAGTGGTACAGAACTGTGTCGTTTTTAGCAGAAACATCGGGGTTTCCTGATTGGTTGGTTTCTAGAGCGATTTTAAATTGAGTGTCGAAAGTAACTGGTTTTGATTTACTACGCTCTATGATTCGTCAAAGTGGCGGCGCTTTGTCAACCAATGAGAAGCAAAATCCAAACCAATCGTGTGTTGGTCACACGCGTTTTCCCGCGCTTGGCGCCCTTTCCATGCATTTGCTTCGGGTTCTGATTGGTTCATTGCGCTGTTTACGTCTGTTTTGATTGGTCAGAGTAATTTTCTTGGTTTTGTTTTCACGACACTCAATTTAAAACCGCTCTTATCAGAAAATCTTCCTACGCTTCGGTGAACTGACTTCAGCGTCTTATGTTTTTATTAACCGCCACATTGCGATTCTGATGGCAATGCTCCTTCTCTATCTTGCTAGAAGACAATAAGGAGCTTCTTTCTTAAGAGTAAATATCGCTTTTGAAAAGGTAATTGTTAATTTGTTTCTTTAGATTTTCGTTGTAGTCTACGATAACCATCTCGATAAATTAATGTGAAATGTAACTGTCAAATACAGATATTTTAAAATAGTTAATGAAACCTTCACTGTTTTTATGGTTTCCTGACCAAAAGTTCCGTCACTTTTTGGTCCACGCTACCGTTTTTCGTGTGGTTTCGTCTGTCGACAAAAATGCTCTTGATTTGTTCACAAACACAAACGATAACATCGTAGACGAAAGGCGAAAACTTGTCGAGGTGTCGACTTTTCAAAGGGAAGGAAAAGTCAAGTCTTTAAAATGCAATTTGTATTAAAATAGTGTGAAACAGTAGTTATCTTATAGCGTTATACAGTACTTTTAAACTATTTCGCTTGTTATTTTATTGGAATGCATTTGTAATAAAGAACTTTCAATAGGTTAATTTCATAAAGCAAACATTTTTTTAAAATCGGTTAAGTTCAGTCAGACGTTTCTAAAGTAAATTTGCACATTACACGATTAGCTATTAGCGGAATCTCGTTTATATCTTAGACTTAATAGAAATCCAATAAAGAAATAAAATTGATTTGTTTTGGTTTATATTTTCCCAAACATGAATTAGGATAATAGCAATTCAGAATAATTCTATATGATTGTAAATTGGGTTATAGTTAATAAATTGCTGTGATGTAAATTAAATAGTAGTCCGAGCAGTCTTGTTTTTACAGTTTTTAACCCGGGTGACAGGGGTAAACTCCTCGCGCATACTTTCCCGCAAACGCAGGCTACACTGTTCACTTCTCTGCTCTCCTCTTCTCCTCCCCTATCCTCCTCTACTATCCCCTCTTCTCTGCTCCACTCCCCTCTCCTCCCTTCTCCTCGGCTCTCCTCTTATCCCCTCCCTTCTTCTCCTATCCTCTCTTCTACTCTCGCCTCCTTTTCCCTTCTCTTCTCCTTTCTCTCCTCTCCCCCCTCATCTGCTCTGCTCTGCTATCTTCCCTCTCTCCTCCCCTCCCCTCCCCTCTTTTCTCCTCCCTCTCCTCTGCTCTCCTCTCTTCCACTCCCCTCCACTCTTTGTTCCTACCTCTGCTCTCCTCTTTTCCCCTCTCCTCTCTTCCCTTCCCCTCCCCTCTCTTCCCCTCCCCTTTCCTGTCTTCTCCTCTCCTCTCCCCTGCTCTCCTCTCCCCCGCCTCCTCTCTCTACTAGGATGTGGCCAAGTTATTTCTGCGACGCAAAAAACGGAACATTTGCCGGTAAGTACTGGGAATAGGGGAATCAGGCCAGCCCTTGGCTGAAGCCTAAGATAGTAATAAAGATTTGATCTAAGATTTGAATAAACGACGAACTGAGAGAACAGGCAAAGCAAAGACGACCCAACCAAAATACCAACCAGAAAAGTTAGATGCAAATTTGCCGAATGTTCCATTCAGAGAAGCTTTTTCGCTACCCGATGAACGTTTTACGCAATATTCTCTTTTACCATGCAAGACCAGAACAGGCTTGTGGTGGACACATTTCGTTGGGATAGCATACCTGAAGATTTATCCGCACAAGAATTATCTTGCACTGATTTTTAATTTCCATTCTACTCCAGGTGGCAATCAAATTTCTCCAAGAAAAGTCTGTTGAGGAGTTAAAACAGGTAAGTCGTAATCTTCATGGAAAATTACTGCCACCTTATAAGTACTGGTTGTTTAACCAATTCCAATGGTTTAAGACTTGTTTTGAAGTTTGTTTATTGCTAGAGAGTTGAACATGGCCTGAGCTACATTTCTGCCGGTATACAATAGCCAAATTTCGATATATTAAAATTCAGCCTAAAACAATAACATTAATTGGAGGCTCCGGGAATAAATTGTAGAGTTTATTCCCCAAAATCTCGCAGTGATGGTTAGTGTTTTAGGCTGAATTTTAATATATCGAAATTGGGCTACTTTGGCAGGATGTATTTTTACAGATGGCAACTAAAATTACAAAAATTGCGAAAATTTGAACAGCAAAGACTCAAATGCCTTTAATTTTGGCAGGGATTAGGATTGTTTTGTCCTTTCCGTATATTTTACTAGCTGAACGCCTCGAAAAAGCCACAAACTACAGATACTGAAGAACAAATTGGAAGGGAAAGTACATGAGGATCCGGCATAAGGAGCTCTCGCCCTCATTCTCGCATATCTAACCTTAAGCTTTAAATTAAATCACGTGGTTCATTCATATCTACGTTAGTGAAAACATCTATACTGAACAATTAGATCGGATTTAACTTAGCTACCTTTTGTCAATTTATTCTAACAGAGGCGACGAACTTGATGCATTCAATGTTGAATACTGTCGCAATAAACCGCCCAACACTGAGACAGATTCTCAGCCATCCTTGGCTCACCATACATTCTCTAGATCGTAATTATTGCTACCTAGGGCCGTCCCCTATTATTTTTCTTCGTTTTCAGTAGAACAGCCGAATGGGCGATACTCTCGCAGGAAGGCCATCAACGGCCAGTAATGAAGTACTACGGCTGTATGACTACCGGAAGCACATTCATGATTAAGCCTCTCGTTCATGGTCAATCAAATGCAAATGAATCAACAACTGTATTGACCGAGAGAACGCTGACCACAGAAATCACTGATTTGAGAAAAAGACCGCTAGGCTGCGACAAAAACTCAAGTGATAGAATAACCAGGCTTAGAAACTCCGCCTTGTTCTGACACTGAGTTTTCGTTGCAGCTTGTGGTCTTTTTCTCCAATGAGTGTTTTCTATGGGGAGCGCTTTCTTGGGATGCTTTTAAAGAGGAACGACCACTCAATAGAAAGAAAGCGTAAACAACTGAGTTGACTTACTGGGGGAAAAGACCAACAACCTGCGATGAACATTTAACGTATATTTTATTAGTAGAACGTTGACCGCAACTTGAAAACACGACCCACCTCACAGCAATTACATGTACTAAGTCTACAAGAAATAATCACCAGGAACCCGCAATAAAATTTGTATTCTTCACACAAACTAACATGTTAGGCCACATAGTGTTCTGTGGTGTGAGAATACCTCGCGGTTGAAACTCAGCGACTCTGGTCAAAGTTACTGTTAACAGTTGGTTTTAAGGAAATGACTGAATAACAACAGTGTTTGTAAAAGAAATAAAAATAAGAAATAAGGAAGTACGACACGAGAAAAGAGCAACAGGCTTTCAAAATCATGATTCGCTCATTTAAGGCCTATGGCAGCAGTTTTGTTTCTTATGTTGCAATTCTGAATAAGGTAGTACTTAGTCCTCAGTTTAATATATTGAGAAGTAAATTTAAAAACGTCATTAAAATCTCCCCAATGTGCAACGCAGATAGCAGACTCATGGTCAGTTCTAATCCGGTACAATTCTTGTATCGTGAATTTTTTTTTTTTATTTATTAATTTTTTTTTATTTATTTAATGTCACTCTTTTTTACAATTACAGACACTACAGTAACAAACACTACAAATACTACAGATACTCTGCCTACACAACTGAAAATACAAATCTCACGCTACATTGTACTCTAATTACACAATTACTTTAGGTATTTACAAGATACTTTATATACAGTTACAATACAGGGATTTAAATTATCAAAAATATACCTATAAATTTACATAATTTACATAATTTCATTTCATAGACAAAAGAACAAAAGAACAGGCGGCACTTACTCCTTTACAAAATAATTAGGATTGATATTTTGAACAGGGTTCCATTTTGCCTGAAAATGTTTTAAACTTAAATTGCTTTGAGAGGCTATAAGCTTTTCAATTTCATACTTTCTCTTGACTACATCTTCGAAAGGCAAAAAGAGAGGGATTTGGTTATTTTTGCGGCAATTCCACAAATAAATTTTACCTAAAATTATAAGGTAGTTGAGCAGGTCAGATCTCTCCAGTACAATTCTTGCATCGTGAAAATTGGCACAATCCGATTTCCAATATTTCAACCTGAACCGTTTCGTTTAGTCCCGGGTTTATCTCTCTGGTAAATCTCCGACACTGCGAGGAGATCTTTGAAATATCCCTCTCTTGTGTTTTGCAAATGTTGCCAAACCCAATAGTATGATTTAAATTGGTGCATAACATCTGAAGGCGGGAGAGCGACAGATATTGTGGACCGTTTAACAGCTATAACTGCAACGGACAACGAGAACGTCACACAACAAAAGGAACAATAGCACTACACATTCATTATAAATTTTGGTACATTTTCCCGCCCGTCCCAAACAAAACAGCAAGCGAAATGACCAAATTGAACGTCATGTGGAGAGCGTGAGCACATGAAGTTAGATTTTTCATTTTCGTCCTATACTTGAACGCTGTTAGTGCCATCCAGTTCCGGGATAGTTCGAGGTTGCGTCACGCGTTGAACGAGTTGTAGCAACCGCGCTAAGTGGTTCAAGTAATGTGAGTTTATATTTTGAAGTCCCAGTTTTTAAAAATCTAACCTCCAAATGGGGGCTTCCAAGACAGGGGGTTAACAGAGAGGATGAACTTAGAATTTTTTTCATGGTATTCGAGAGTCATACAGATCTTGCATAGGGATAAAGAACAAGCAAGAGAGAGACAGAGAAAAACAGATGACTGTAAAAATCAGCGTAGCTCTTTTTTTTTTTTTTTTTTTTGCATCATTTGTTTTTATTTCACTCGCTTGTTTGATGATTTTGTGAGACACATTAGGTCTGTGGACAGGAAACACAAAAAACCCGAGCGCGATCGATCCAGTTAATGCGTGACGAGCCAAAAGAAGAATAGCAAGATCAGTCAAACAACAGTGATCCGATCCCTGTTTCCCTCTAGAAACTGTTATTGAACCTGATCCGTGACCTTTGATCCCGGATCACAGGGCTGTAATGTCCGATTCCCCATATCTTGTTCTTATCTCAAAAGCGAAGGAAACCGAAAGAGAAAAAACAAGTTTTTGTTAGCTTACGCGGCAAGCGCTAGAAAGGGGGAGGGTAAAGGGGAATCGTTCGCGTTTCACGAGTTCCCCACGCACTCACGTGCGCTTCTGATTCCCTCTTCCTTCCCTTTCCTAGCGCTCCCCACGCACTTCACGTACGCGTCTAATTCCCTCTTATGTTTCCTTCCTACCTCTTTCAACGCAAGCTAAATTTGTGTTTGCTTTATTCGCTTAAGCCACCATGAATTTCAAGCGGTCGTATTCATGAGGCAAATTTTAGACGAAAATGATACTTCAGGACGTGAAATTAAGAGTGGTCGTTGTTCGCATCTTGCAGCAGGCCAAATTGAATTAAGTTTTTAAGATAAGAAAATTATTAACTGTTTATTTTGGCCACGATAAAGTAACCAGTACTGAAAAGATATCGATATCACTACTTTATCATTTGCTTATTTTTCGATACTACAAGACACTACTCACGTGACCCTTGTCAGAACGTCATCTGTTCTGCACGCATTACGAACCTATGGTTTAGTTTTTGGTTGGGCAGCAATTCACTGTTAACAGGGAATTTTACTCAGCCAACGCCCCAAGTTTCCATCTCTGCCTCTCGTGACGCTTGTTAGAATTAATTTTAGAGCCATGACATTGTAACATGTGACAAACCGATTTCGGTTTTTTAGGAAGAAGATACAAATGACCACAAACACAGTTCCGTGTTATTCAAGTTCGCTTTTCAAATTTATCAGTCCACCTTACAGTGTCAAGACAACAATATTTTGAGGTAAGAATAACTATAAAACCATATACCGTGTGTGGACTGTATATCTTACGTATTTTAAATATTTAGAGAAAAAAAAAAGTAACAACGCAGTTAGAAAAACTTTGAGCGGTAGGGTTTGCAGTGTACGGATCTTTAATCTAGTTTCTGTGTTTCTCTTTTGTCTTACTGGTTACGGATAAAAGGGAGATAAAGTAGATTGATTCAATAGTTGAGGGTACTTTATAATTTGAATAAATGTAGGTCGTTCCACGTACATTTGTAACATTAACAATTGGTAGAATTTATCGATATAAAAGGAAATTGTACGAGCAGGCAGTATTGTCAAGAGACATTGTATTTTTCATCAAAATATTAATTTTAGCTAGTACTGATCAGTATAATGTGGAAGGTTGAGTCGGTTAACTAAACAGTTCCTTTTCCTGCTACTTTCCGCGGATCTTCATCTGCGCTCGAGAAACAAACTTTCTCAAACTCATTAATAACTCATCAAGCCAAAAACAAGCCAAATCATCACCCTGAAGGAGGTTTAGAAATGTGATCTTAATTATTATAAAATTTTGTGAACCGTTTGCCTTGAATTTCTCCAAAAATTATCAATAGTTTGAGAAGCTATATCAAACACTCGAAAGAGGTTTTCCACCTATTTCCGAACACCTCGAAGTTGGTTAAAAAAAGACTCGGCTGCGCCTCGTTTTCCAACCTATTTCTCGGGGTTTGAAAATCGGAGGAGACTCTCTTCCTCGTGTTTGATTCAAAATTATTAATCGCAAAATAAATAATTCTGACGCATGAGGTAGAAAACATGACTGACTGTTTTCAGTTTCTTGCATGGAAGATGACACTTTTTCAGGGAAAGTTACTGATTTTCAGGTTGTACCGTTCTAAAGCATGATGGTGAGATAATTACAAGAACTGAAACTCTGTGGTTGCATGGCTTCTACTTTAAGCAGTATACAAAAGAGTCAAAACACAATACATGTATTTACGTTTGAGAGTTTTGTACCGAAGATGGAAGTCTTATCGAATTCTGCGCAAATGTTATTTTACCCGAAACTGAATGCAATTTGCGTGTTTGCCAACTATTTATAAATTTAGATTAAGATTAGTAACTTCATGGACTCTTGTTTCCCTGATTAGAAATTCTAACGAAGAATTTACAATTCAAACAAGAAATACGCAAAAAAATGTCATTAAAAGCCCAGTAGGTTATCTACGGTTGAAATTTATGGATTACAAGTACACGCGGCTTTTCAGCATGTTTTTTGTCGGGATAAATGTTCCATTCGGGTTTCTTCAAACTAAACTGTAGCAGTACATTTTGTAGCTTGGGTAGAACTCAGTCAGACATTTAATCAAGCAATTTCCTAACTTTCAATCTGTCTTCGTGACGCATGTTACGTTTTTTTTCACGGATGACACATCGTAAAACGTGATCTACTGATTTCGGTTTCTTTGAATGAAAATATATTTCCTTATTTTTGAAGTGAGATTTGTCGAATCAAATGACTCCTGATAACTGATCCGCAACACATTGTCAAGCTACTTAAAGTTTGAGATAAGCATAGCTAAAACGGGCGCGCTTTGTATGTAGACCGTATGGCGTATGTAGTTTAACAGTTTAGAGGAGGAGGACGAACAGTGCAGTTTGACGATATCGATCATTTTGTTTTGTTTTCGGAGCAAAGATGAAAATCCCTCCAGACTCTGCAAATTGTTAAATTTGTCTGAAACTGGATGTAATAGCAACTTCATGGAAATTTTTGTATTTTTGGTTAGAAACTGCTTGAAGAAGTATATTCCAAGAAAAACTTTACTGCTCTGTGGTTTACTAAAAGCAAACTTTTATGGTTTTCGTTAAATAGTGAGAAGCTGACGTGCAAATGAATGTCTTAACTTCCCTGAATTAAACGAAACTACCTGCCAAGTAGAATGGTACAGCAACAGTTAGTTTTTGGCAAAACAGAGAATTTTCAAACATCTCAAACTTTTGAAGTAATATATCAAACACGAGAAAGCGTGTTTCATCAGATATCCAAACACTGAGACGTAGGCTGAAAAAACGAGGCGCAGCCGAGTTTTTTTAAACGACTTCGAGGTGTTTGGATATTTGATGAAACACACTTTTGAGTGTTTGATATAGCTTCTCAAATGCATGGTAAATAATTCTTGGAGAAATTCAAGGCAAAAGGTGGTAAAATTTTATGGTAATTAGCAACACATATTCAAACCACGGTCACAGTATAGTGATTTTCTTTGTTTTCTCTCGATGAATTATTACTGAGTTTGAGAACTGAGTTGAAGCTTTTTGACTTTGAATAAACCAGAAATAGAATGTCGATCTTGGTTTTTGTTTGGGTTACACCGAAAAAGGATTGCTCCATACATCAACTTTTGTTTTTCCACAGTATAATTTCTGATATCAGGGTTCCAATGGCATGCCACAAAGTCGTTAATTCCACAGCCAACGCCCTAGATTCCATCTGTGTCCTCTGACTCTTGTTACAATATATGTTTGACCAATGACGTCGTAGAAGAGAAGGCGATAAGATGATTCCCTAGCTTTCTTGAAATAAAGATATAGTTCCGTGATTTTGATATTCTCTTTTCCGTAGAACATGCGTTAAAACAAATCAAGGAAAAGTCTTCACTCGCAAAACAGTGTAAAGACAATTTAAGAGTCCGGGAAGGACGATTATAAAAGGAGATTGTTTGGCTTATAAGATTTGACTGTTAGGAGAAAAAGGACAACAACAAAACGGCTTGAGAAATTTAATGTTTTTATTTCTCACAGAAGAAGGAAATCTTATCAAATTGTGCAACTTATTTGTTTCTGAAAAATTGGTGGAATTTTTTTTCCTGGGTTAAAAAACTGATCAAGGAAGTATAATCCCAAAATAGAAACAATTATGTCGTTTGTTTCTGTCGCTTTGAATTGCACTGAGAGAAACTCTGCATTGACCCCACCCTCCCTACCAAAAAATGTGTATTTCCTTCTGCGTAGTAAAGCCTGCTAACATTTACAGAATAAATGTCGTAAAATTAAAACCACAACTACTACAAATTGCCTTTAACAGCTCACACAAGAATTAATTACTATTAATATGATATGAATGCATGTTGCAACTTGGGTTAATTATTGCCAGTAATGGGATGTGGGCATGCGGCTTCCTTCTAGTAAACATCATAGACTAAATAAACTGAAAATAGCCTCAAAGACAAAATTACCTGTGAAAATGCCGAATTGCAGTCCTACGCGATGTTAATGGTGAGCTCTTTGCGATTATGTAATTTCTAATGACCGTCGATAAAACCTGGAACATGGAACATTCCGGAACATCCCGGAACATTCCGGAACATTCCGGAACATCCCGGAACACGAAAAAAAAATGATAATAATAAAAAAAATTAAGATAAAAAACAATGAAATAAAATAAAAATTAAGGAAAAATGAGAAAAAAAAGTGTTTTTTTTATATAAAATGAAATTACATTGTATCCGAAGGAAATTCATATAAGAAGAAGTATGGAGTAGGTGGGACGGTAGGATAAATGGAGTGTTGTAACTGACCACACTGAATGAAGGCGCAAGTACTTTCCCGCCATTTGCAGCACCTGTTTATCGTCCGCTGCGCCAGAAATGGATCATTTCCAACTCGGCTGGAATACACGAATGAGCACGAAACACCCTCAGGCGTTTCTTCATGGTATTTTCTCGTTTCATTTTGCGCGAAAGTGTTTATCGTCCGCTGCGCCAGAAATGGATCATTTCAAGCTCAGCTGGAATACGCGAATGAGCACAGAACACCCTCAGCTCAGGCCTCCATCGTATTTTCTCCTTTCGTTTTGCGCAAAATCCCTGTTTCAAAACCAATTATCCGGTAAATGGAAGGGGTTTTGAAGCTCCAAACCAGCCAAAGTAGCGTATTTTCTTTAGCCGTAAATAACAGTCCGCTTATTGTTAAGACACAGAGACGGTCAGGCGTCTTTTACTGACAAATAATTATGGCTACACCTACATCTTGCAACCGGGGGTAGAGCGCTTCTTGAAACTCGATCTTGCCTAATTCCACACCAAAATATGTGATTTTTCCTAACCTATTTCAGACACGACCTTCTTGTCAATTGCATACCATCCAAATTCTCCAAATGATCATGTTAACCCGCTACAAACATACAAGAAGCTAAATTGGTTCAAAGACCGTTATGAATGTCAAACATGTGAGTAGGACTTCGTTAGGCCTTCCAACGTGAAAATTATATCCAATTCCAGACCAGCCTCACCCTATTCAGCAAAAAGTGGTCAAAATCTATGCACTACTTCACACAAAAAAGGCTTCCGCGGTCAAAAGCGCACTTAAATTTGAACAGGACTTATCCTTGTTAATCACAAATTGATAGAAGACGTTGTTTTTATGTGCGTCATTCATGGAAAGTTTAAATATCTTCTTTTCAATTCACCATGAGGGTCGTTTTTCATTACGAAGGTATTACGTTGTATGAATAATTTAAGGTGGGGGTCTACCTGAAAGCCGTTTTCACGCCGCTTAAAATCGGTTCAACGGAAATATCTCGTTCGCGTTTCAAGCAATACAAAAACCCTATGCTCATTACACAAATCAATGTTTTGGGTTGTTTTGTAAATTTTTGGGTGATTTTTAGGTATATTTGGGAGGAGATAGTTTTTCTCAAAAGAGTAGTAAAATTAAGAGAAACAAGAAATATTGAAGATTTAGGGAAGTTTTAAAATTAGAATTTGTAGTTAATAATTAATAGACGGATACCAAGTTAGTCCACTAGAAACTCGGGGTGCTCTTGCGTGGGTATCAACTGTCTGTTAGAGTTCCAAAAATCACCGTCTTTCTTCTATCCATTGTTAAAACCTCTTCAAATTTCACTCAAATTCGGGTGTATCCCCACCTTAAATGTAAAAGCGCTGACTCGGAGATGTTAAGCTTTAGGATTGTTAAACACTTTAAAACATCTCTTCTAATGAAGACCTTACCTGATAATATATATTGCGAAATTTCCCTCTGTATGCAAACGTCGTCTTTAAGTCAACATTTAATTTCAATCATTTAAGTTTAAGTGGGACGCTCCCTAAGTTCCTCATAACCCAAATTGCGCCTTCATTCAGTGTGGTCAGTTACAACACCCCATTTATCCTACCGTCCCACCTACTCCGTACTTCTTCTTCTTATATGAATTTCTTTCGGATACAATGTGATTTCATTTTATATAAAAAAAACACACACTTTTTTTCATTTTTCCTTCACTTTTATTTTATTTCATTGTTTTTTATCTATTTTTTTTTTTTATTATTATCATTTTTTTTTTCGTGTTCCGGGATGTTCCAGAATGTTCCGGAATGTTCCGGGATGTTCCGGAATGTTCCATGTTCCACGTTTTATCGACGGCCATTTCTAATTTCGGTAATTTATGTTCGAAAGTAACTGAGGCAAGAATAGCAACTTTGGTCGAGTTCGGGACAACGAATAACTTCTAGAAACAAGATGGCTGCAAGCTTTTTCACATCCTTTAGCACAAAAGAACAAAAGAATGAATTCCTGGATAGGAAATGTTTGCAAGATGAGAAACGAAAGGATATCCTTACTCATAATTATACAAGTGAATGAAACTTAGTGCACATTATTACTACAAAGTAATGTCTAATTAAATAGCTTGAGTTTTTTGTGATGCTTTTGCAGTAAGACTTAGCCGTGCAGCTAAACAAAGCAGCTCCGTTTGAAATTTTTCTTTGAATTTTGTAGTTCGTGTTAAATGTCGTGTTCGTTTACATGAGTTTGGTGTTGTTTTGGTTATACTAAGAACGGTTTTCCGAATGCGACAAGTCCTTTCCTTCTGCCGTAAGTTCAGATATCATGAACTCAGTGGCATGAATTTCTTTCTTTTAGTTTAAAATTAAGCCTGTTCCTAAATGAAGTCGAAAAATGTGATAAATAATTCAGTTTCTTGAAAAAAAAAGCGTTCTGGATTTTTACGTTTCGCTTTTCAATTTTCATGAGACATACACACGACAAACATTTCGGTTTCTTGGGATGAATAATTCCGTATTTGTTGAAGTCAGTCCATCGTTTCAATAACAGGTTCGTTGAAGAAAACACTCATCATCTTTTGACCGCAATTGATACAGTAAGTACAGCTATAAAACTACGCTTTGTATGTGAATTATATAGCTCTAAATGTGGCAAGACTTTATTTAGAGAAGGGTTGAGACAATCTCGATCTTTTTACTTTCGAATTCAAGATGGAAATTTCACCAAATTGTGTAAGTTTCTAAATCTAACACTTTTATTAAAATACACTAATAACGTCACCGGCTTTGGTTTCGTGGATTGCCGAATGATGAAAGAAATATCATCCATAAAAGAAAAATTGCTGTCCGCCTTTGTTTGACTTAAAACAAATTTATACTCTCTCTGCATGTATATTGAGTTGATGAGAGAAACTTACGCAAATCAATGATACTGACTCCTACTACCTTTTAGAACAACAGCATCAAGATTTACAGGAACTGAGAGAATGTTTAAGCATCTTGAATTTTCTTTGACGCTTAATTTCCACCCAGATTAACTTGCAGCTTAGTTTAAAATTTGTGGCCCGAGTTGAATATTTTACCCACTTAAATGATTTAGGTTTTGTTTTAATTACTGACACCAACAACGGATTTTGGAACAAGTTAAGTTTTTCCCTCCCACTGAAATTTTTTGAGATCATTAATTCGCTGGCTTGTCTCTCTGCCTCTGAACTTTTTGCCTGTTGACTAACATGCGACTTACGCTGTGAATTAAAAAGGTTGAAACTAATATGGGTGGCAGATTAATAAGATTCCCATGCAGGATTATCGAAGTAGAAATTTCACAAAACGGCCGTGCCGCCACTCAAACTTCTTCTGAAATATGTGAACTCGACATACACCGAAAGAAAGTTCCTTCTTAAGTAAAGTATATTTAAAAACGGCTTAGTTTTTTTGCCTTTATAATCTTCAATGTATCTGGAAAAAGCAAAAATGTTCGATTTCCCGTTAACCATGATTTTCCTTTACGTCTTTTATTATTGTCAAATTGCGTGACGGAATCCAGCCGTACTGTTCGTCCTTCGGTGATCTTTGATCAACTATTCTGTTTTCGTTTTTCTTCTGACGTCATGGTAGGAACGCCTGACCGTGTTAGTACGTCAAGTAAGAACGTGGAACTAGCCTTTCGTTCCCAAAAAATGTCTCCTTTATCTGAGTCGCAAATGTAAAATTATCCGAGAATAGAAACTCCCTCTCCATCCTTCACAAACCCACTTACTTACCCCAGAGTGTAAGTCGCTTTGTCCTTGAGGTTGTGTGAATGTTTTGTCCCTTTTATGCATAACTGTCTTGTATTTCACACTGATCTTGGCGTTCAACGCCTTTTCTTGTAGCCGGTCACCCTGGCAAGTCACATGATGTAACTATACGTTGAACTTCTCAGGTTGGTATTAATGTCGTTCATTGTATTCAAATTTTTCCGAATAAGCCAGACCGGAATGAGGACATGAGCCGCTTATTTTCACTCTTTGAAGACCGGGATTTTTGGCTCTTTGGGCCGGGAGTTAAGCCGATTCTCCTCCCCCTCTCCCCTCATAACTACGAGAGTATAAAAGCTATGCCATTGGAGCGGGGAGGATGAACAGTGCTTTCCCTTTTGAGGTCTGAAACTAGGTAATGAGTGATGAGTTATTTACATGACATCGAGATGACGTCATGATTTCCAGAATTCAGCGATCTTGGATTTGTTTATTTTTCCTTAATAGGTGTTTTTCGTTTTGTGCGAACATTTCAGCTTCGCGTTTGAATACAACAACAACGACTGAAAAACTAAATGAACGTACGAACATTGAATCCCTAGGATAAACTCCCGGCATTCATGGCGAGGAGTCCAACCAAAGTTACAAGTGAGAGTGACTTCACTCCAGTTGGTGAAGAAAAACTGGATTTTGATGACAAAACTTTGAGAGGTGAGAAGAAACATATTATAAGATGACTGTTTTTTAGTAGATCTTTTTTTTACCACATCTTGTATTTTGAATCCTGTCATTAACCTCCTCCCGTCATTTATTTTCTTCATAGCCCGGTTGTGCCAATATCACCAGTTCCAAGCCCCGCTGATATACTTCAGTTATAAGCCCGCCTAATCCCCACCCCGTCCAAACTCTTACAAGTTTGTTAAAGTGAAGGGCTTATAACTAGATTTTTAGGGATACGAGTAATATCCAAGCCTTTTTAATTACTTGATTTGATTTTTAGCCATAGCAGAGGTTTACAATAATGAAGGTAATGAGAGATACGAAGGGGAAGATCTCAGCAACGCCATACACTTCTACACGGAGGGAATTCAGGTGAATTGTAAGGATGAAGAACTGAAGGCCGAACTGTACAGCAACAGGGCGGAGGCATATTTCTGTTTAGGTAAGAATTTCTTACTTTTTTAGGCTTTACGTAACTACGGTGTGTGAACACCGCAAATTTAAAGAGTTCTTTAAAGGGGCAGTATCACGGGAGATATCATGATTTTTGGCCAACATTAACTATATTTAAATTTTGAACACTGTGTTAATTAATTTCTAAATTGCTAATTAATTGTGATTCGAGGACGAAAGGTTGAACCAAAATATGACACAACCGGCGCTTTTTATTGCGTTACGACAGTGAAACTTCAAAACGTCGGCCCGGCGTTTTCAAATTTGACCCCTTTTTCATTTTGGTCATCTGCTGGCGAAAATATCCGTGGATAGTTTCTTTGCATTCTGATAGTCTTTCAATGAAAATTTATATCTTGGCTGCTATTAACCGAATCACGTCTTTTCGAATTTCAATGTGTTACTAAAAATAGCATGATACTGTCCCTTTAAATTGAAACCTCATTATTTAATACACTACCTCTCCGTTTATTTATCTTTCTATTTCTATCTCTCTCTACAGGAAATTATGAAGATTCACTAAATGATGCAAAACTTGCCACTGGTTTCCAGCCACTGCTTATCAAAGCGATCGTGAGAGGTAACATTTCCGAAGAATACAACTCCATTTTTCGAGGTGGTGGTTGTTTGCAGTGACAAAGTTCAAAATGTTTCGTTTAAATATTTACCTTCGTTGAAAAGCTACTTTGTATTTATGGCGGATTAAGTAAGGCATCACATTGTTTATAATAACGTTTACATAGATGACAGATACAAAATTGTAGTAGTATTTCTTAAGCTTAACCGAAGGCGTTCTTGCCTCGGTATCCTTAAGGACGGTGCCTACTTTTGCTACTGCGCATACGTTCTGCGCATCTCGAGATACTCGGGTTTCCTATGGGTGGTGCCTACTAATACAGGAATATTTTTGCGCGGTTTAAAACTATGCGGAGAAAGTAGAACTCAGCAAGAACTCTCGGTATCCAAAGTAAAAATTGTGGGTAAACATGCATTTTTCAGAGATAACAAAGCTTCAATTTGGAAAAAAACACCATACATTGCTTTGTATTTTACGGCTTTTTAGAATAATTGTTGCTCGATTATCTTTGAAAAATGCGTGGTTACTCCCAATTTTCTTTTTGGATTCCAATAGCCCTTGCTAAGATCTCCTTTTCCTGCATAGCCATAAACCGCGCAAAAATACTTCGGTATTAGTAGGAACCATCCTTAAAAGAGCCTTCTAGTGATATTATACGATCTACTCTGTTTTCAAGAAAAAAAATTATGATGAGCTTACATTATTGTCTTTTTCTTAGGGGCAAGTGCCTGCGTTCAGCTGAGACGATTTGAAGAAGCCATCACGTGGTGTGAAAGAGGATTGGCAGTATCCTTCATTGCAAAAGCTACAACGAAAAATATTGTTTAGATTAATACTTTAATGAACCCTCATTCCTGCTATTGTGCACAAAATCAACACTGATCAGAACAAATGATTTCTTTGATTCTTCATGACAATTTTAATTCTATTGTTTCTCTTAAATTCTGGAAGAGCAAACAAACTGATAAGAAATTAAGACGCCTTACCCATTTGACCTTGTGACCGTCTTGTTTGACGGTTTTGGCGACCATTGATAACTTTTACAACTTACGTCTTACAAATCTTGACTTGTATAAGATTGATAAGGACAACCAGAAGTTATTGAAATTAAGGAGCCGGTCTGTACTAGAACAGAACAAGCTACAAGATGGAGGCAAAGAGGACAATGCAAATGAATATGACGTCACAACTGC
Organism: Pavona decussata; assembly: GCF_977016875.1. Taxonomy (NCBI): domain Eukaryota; kingdom Metazoa; phylum Cnidaria; class Anthozoa; order Scleractinia; family Agariciidae; genus Pavona; species Pavona decussata. The sequence goes on along the minus strand of NW_028145538.1, from coordinate 1,472,257 downwards.
TACTGAGGAAACACTGAATAATGATGAAGCCAACTTAAGAGGAGAGGAGTTTTCAGTAATGATCACTTATGGCCTAAGGGCTTTTGACAGCTTTATTGAGGAGTTATAGATCGGAGACGTACTAGCTCTTAGGCCGAGTGTTCAGTATATTTATGGTTTGGAAGAGAGAAGATGGAGGGCGGCACCTGGTCAGCTTGACGTCTTATTAAAAAACATGTGACTCTCTCTCTTATTATTGACAGTGAACTCAGTTTATGACGTCTCTCCCAACCCAGAAAAGTGTATCGTTCTAACGTTTCTTTTGTATACAATTTTAGCATTTCCTTATTGGTTTGGTTTATCCTTGAATAGATTTGAAACGGTTTTCCAAGTATTGGAAAAACCGAGAAATCCAAGATCGAGGATGTGAAGAATTAATGACGTTACTGGCCCGCTGTTATATGATGTCATCACCCCATTTGGAGGACGCCCAAAAAAATACGTTTAATTTACCCTACAGGTTTTCTTATCATGGCCTTAATGCTCTTGAACGTGCAAAGCGGAGGCAGAACCGACCCTTACCTTCAAGCTGAATAGGGAAAATGAGGCAATTCTGAAAACATTTGAACTTTTTTAGTGACCTGTAGTACGACGTAGCCGTAAAAAGGAAGTACTATGAGAAATTCATCGGAAAATTTTCCTGTTATACTAGTTAGGTCACTGTTCTTCATAACCTTGGGTAAGCTGCTTTACTGGTAAAACTCATATATCAGTTTTAATAAAGTCATTTTTTGAAACTTTATTCATAAAGTAACAGGTTCCAAGTTTAGACAAGGGATGATGTTTCATCTAATTCTTTCATAAGAAAGCCTTTGACTTTATTTAATTTAGCGATAGCAGAGCTCTTCAAGAATGACGGCAATGATGAATTCAGGAAGAAAGATTTCAGAAATGCCATACTTCTTTACACTAAAGGAATAGACGTCGATTGCAAAGATCAAGAACTGAAAGCCAAACTTTATGACAACAGGGCAACAGCTCATTTCAATCTGGGTAAGAAAAAAGTTTTGAGGTTTTCATTATTTTGTCAAGTTAATGTATTACCACAGAAATTAAGAGTGGTGAAGTTAGTCGTACACTCGTCAGCACAGTAGATCACTTGTCATTGATTTTAACGCAGGTAACTTCCATGATTCACTGAGTGATGCAAAGGCTGCCACTGATTTACAACCGTCTTATGTGAAAGCGATTGTAAGAGGTAAGGGTCATCTAAGGGAACGGTGAGAACTTCCCTTAAAAAACTTGCAGCTAAGGCGTGACTGGAAAGAATTGTGGAGTCAGCCAGTTATTTAATATGTGAATTTTATATGTGTATCACCAGGAAGGAGAAATGTTTGCCATAGTACTCATCATATATTTTATTTTTCATTAGGAGCAAGTGCCTGTGTTCAACTAAATCAGTTTGAGAATGCCATCGCTTGGTGTGATAAGGGATTAGCAGTATCCTTCACTGTAGACAAACAAATAAAAAGAAAAATAGTTTTTTCTCACTTTTACAACTTTGAAATAACCAAAACTTGACCTATTTACAAGAATGAACTCACTTAAGAGAAATAATTGGATTATGTTGACGTTTTCTTGTGCACGCAACTAGTTACCACAAGAAAGTTTTTCTTGAAGCTTGGCACTCAGAGGGGGCATACTGCATTTCGAGGACTGGGCTGGAGTGGACTGGATTTGTAAAACGCGAACTGGTAAACAATCACAAGAAAAGAAACAACACAAAAAAAATTTTATTTGTTTGATGATTTATTATAAATCATGGCAAATTCTTTCGACTTTTTACTCATAGATTTTATTTTCACTCTCCTCCATGTCGCGCCTTGCATCCGGCCTGATTCACGCTTCTGAAGTCAAAAAAGACGATCGGCAATTTTAACCTTCTTTCCAGACTCAATTTATACCGCCAGTAAATTTTCTGTCTGCAGCGCAGGCTACCTTTCTTAAGACACGGTGTGTTTCCCTACGTTAGTTTTGGTGTACCAAAAGACGTACATTGCTTTACACGCATTAGTTAACCGCGTCATAACAGGCACAAAACCGGATGCTATCACAGATTATATGTTAACCAGAACTGCATTGGTATTGTTTTCGACAAAAGAGATGATTGAAATTCTTAAGTATCACAACAAGTTCTTCGTATCCCTTCTTTTCTCTCTTCCCTTCTCCTCAGTTCCGGTTTTAAGCTGACCGGAAGTGAAAATAAATTCGTTGACCTTTGACCGAAATAATTATGCATAATTTAATTTTGGGCGCGAACGTTTCGAAAAGTTTGTACTGCGCGGAGTAGAGATGGCGGCTTTCAAGCTTCCATCTCTATTTAAAAAGCGAAGACGCCCTTTAGAGCTTCCAGAATTCTCATGGAATTCCATAATGATCAAAGAAGAGCTGGGAAGCGGTACGTTTGGGTCCGTCTATTTGGCCGATTTCAATGTTTCTGGCGAGCAGAGCAGTGTTGTTATCAAGAAATTTAATGGTGAATCCGCAGAATCAAAGCGACGCTTTCAGAAGGAAGATGGAATTTTAAACAGTGTTAAAGGCCACAGAGATATTGCCCGTTTTTTGAGATTTTGCCAAGAGCCTCAGGCGATAATGATAGAATATTCGTGCTTTGACTTTTGTCCTCTTGGTGTGGAAAAAAAGGTGTCTATGCTTGAAGACTTTGTTCATTTTGTTGATGACGAATTCGACTTTTCATCATTTGCCGATGTATTGGTAGAATGTGCAAGGGACGTGGTAATTAAACATGCGACAAAAGACATTTGTATAACAAACTTGTACATTATCTCCTTGCTATAACCGCTGCTTATTTCAGGTTATGGAACCAGACCTGGCATAAAAAATAATGATGTGAAGAAATGTCTTCTTTCACCGTAGTTTGGGAGTTGTTTTCCTCGATCATGAAATTCGAAAATTTAAACTTATCACGTTACTAGCAAGTTATAGATCAGGTTGTTGTAAATAAGAATTTCAAACAAGAACATGTAGTCGTGCTGTTTATGGCAAACACTCTAATTTTCATTTTTTTCTTCACAGCCGTGCTTTTATTCTCTATGGGATTTCATCATACAGGCTCTTAGTATCGTTCTGAGTACAGTCAATTTTTTGTCACTGTTGGAAAGATCACTTTAAATCAGAAAAGATGATAGATGGCCCAGATAACATGTCATGCAACATAAAATTAAAACACAGCAACATTTGGTTCAATGTAGAAATGTTTTAATAAGAGATTATCGTATCAATAGTTTGATTCGTTTTACAAATCCAGTCCAGTCGTCTAAGTACAGTATGCCGTTTATTATGCTGTCAAGGTGATTCTAACATATTGTTTCTGTAGATGAAATCCACTTTCCTGTGGTACTGTTTGTTATGCTGTACAAGGTGATTTTACCTTTTGAGTCTGTGGTTGAAATCCTAAAGTGTGACCATTCAAATGAAATGTACCAGTACTTTCCACTGGCGCTGTTTATAATTATGGGTTGGTCTTACTTTAGAGTCAGATGAAAAATAGAAATATTGTAAGAATTATATTTTTCAGTTCCTGGCAACATAAATTTCAGAATTTTCAGATTCTATTCAACAAAATTAAAATTTATTGATTCTAATTCAGCTACATTTGTTTGCTTTAAACTGTTTTTATAGGACAAGATGAATGTACATGTTTCTGTAAAGAATTATGATACATTTTACAAGTCCGCGTCTTACAAATCCTCGTTTTACAAGTCCGCGTTTTACAAATCCAGTCCAGTCAGTTCGAAACATAGCTTGGAACAGTGAGCCTTATATGGATGGTTTTGAATGCCTTTGTCATACCATTTAACTTCCTATTGTAATCCTATTGTAATCCAATGACCACTCGTTATCTCCAATGTAACTCTTTTAAGAGTTACACCGGAAATAACACCGGAGATAACATCCTTAAAAGGATGTTGAAATTCTTGATGACCTTTGTTTTTGTCGTATTTATAGAAATCTTAACCAATGTAAGATTGACAAGAATAACCAGAAGTTGTTGGAAATAAGGCGCCGGTGTGAGAGGGAACAAGGCAAGCTGCAAGCTACTGGGAAAAAGGAAGCGAAGGATCCGTCTGAAACTCAAACAGTAAGTTTTAAGATCTCTTCTGTGTTTATTGGTTGAGAAAAACAACTTAATTTGCGGCGCTTATAGAATATTAGCAAACTGTGGCATTGCACCTTGTTGGTTGTTTCTCTTTATGCGGATTACAGGAACTTTTACACCTTGCATACTAGGAAACCCTATGAATGACAAGTGTCCAGGTTTCACTGACGACAATGCTTGTTAATCTATTGATAATGATCAGGCTGATATTTGTAAACGGGGACCTGTCAATTGAAAATAACAAATCGTAACATTTTGTTATCCGGAAGTTGCCCTGGTACCTGGCCATTTGCTTTGCTCTTGTGATTCCACCAGCAGACATATGCCGGCAGGTTAAGGTGGATAAACGTCTGAAGCCGTTATAAAACAATTTTTACACGCGTGTTCTGTTCATCGGATTAACTGAAGTGTGGCGCTTGAATGGTCTCGGTTACTAGGGTAACCGCACCTGAAGAATTAACTTGGAAATCCGGCAAACTTTGTCTTGGCTGCTGGAGAAACCCTTGCCTTGGGGTCACCATACCTCCTGTAAACACAGCCCCTACTCACGTTTCCTCTAGGTAATACAACAAGCAAACATTTTCGAGATTAGCCCTGGGGCGTATAATACAAGAGAGGGGATGGTAAGTGACAACCACTTTAACGTTTTTGGATTATCTTTAGCATCTCTTACCGTGCGGGGTGGAGAAGGGGACAAGACTTTCACTGTCTATTCAGTTTTTAACTTGGGTCTCGTAAATTGTTTTCGTTTGACAAGTGATGTTGTCATGGATCCCAGATAGGCATGTTGCCTAAAATGTTGCGCTATATTAATTTGACTTGACATGCTTTGAACACCCAGTTAGAGTATTCAGTTTTAGTATATACCACACAAGTGAATAGTGCCTTTCGTGCGCGGTGGTTGGCTAGTTCGCAGGTGATTAGCCAAGTGCTATTCACCTCCGAGCAGCTGAAGAGAAACAAGATGGCTTCCCGTTTCGCCACGGTCACTTACCAGTTTCTACTGAGGTGATTTAAAGTTTTGTTTTTAGGCCGTTCCCATATGTAAAGCGTAAAGTGATTCGTTCGAGTCAGGTGCCCAGCACTCGAATCTCTTTACGGTGGCTAAATTATCTTATCAACCCTGTTGATAAAACCAAACATTATCGATGAAAAAAAAGGCCCGAAGTGCAAGATAAAACTGAATTGAATGACATCAAGGTGGGCTCTACAACGATGGCTAAAAGAAAACGGTGAAAATGTAATAGGAGATAAACTAGTGGATGATAAAGAGAAGAAAGAAAACAGGGCAAACTTGCCATGCCAGCCCGCAGACTAAATTCTTTGCCTTCTTGCCTTCGAGGCAACTCCACTCTTCTAAGCAGATCTTGCTAACATTGGTCCTATTTTTAAAGCTTCATTGTGTCTATCTTCTTTACTATCATTTTCGATATGTCGCTTGTTTTGATTTAAAATCTATTATAATATCTGGTCAAGAAAGGTGAGGAACAACTGTTCCACATGCAGCTGTACATGTATGCTATTTAATTGTATCATGTTGCCGGGTGCGAGTGAAGGTGTTGATTAAGATGATGATTAAGATTAACTGTAAATGTGCTCTCGTTCCTTTGCTGTTAAAAATCAAGTAGGGTACATTTGCATTCCGTAGTATAATACTTGACAGCTTGGTTAAAAAAAAAAAAACAGAGAGCAAACAAATTTTCATTTATCAACCTACTGCATGTAACAGCGTCTATGATTGGTTTTTGATTTTTCACAGGACAATGGCACCTTTACGGTAAAAAGTGGAACTTATCACAGTCTTGGAGATTACAAAACAGCCATAGACTACCATGAACGTGACCTAAAAGTTGCAAAAGACGTTGGAGACATTTCAGGTGAAGGAACGGCGTATTGTAATCTAGGCTGCGCTTATTACAGTCTTGGAGATTTCAAAACAGCCATAGAGTACCATGATCGTAACCTAAAAATTGCAAAAGACGTTGGGGACATTTCAGGTGAAGGAACGGCGTATTGTAATCTAGGTTGCGCTTATTACAGTCTTGGAGATTTCAAAACAGCCATAGACTACCATGAACGTCACCTAAAAATCGCAAAAGACGTTGGAGACATTTCAGGTGAGGGAAAGGCGTATTGTAATCTAGGATGCGCTTATGGCAGTGTTGGAGATTTCAAAACAGCCATAGACTACCATGAACGTCACCTAAAAATCGCAAAAGACGTTGGAGACATTTCAGGTGAAGGAAAGGCGTATGGTAATCTAGGCAGCTCTTATCGCAGTATTGGAGATTTCAAAACAGCCATAGACTACCATGAACGTCACCTAAATATCGCAAAAGAAGTTGGAGACATTTCAGGTGAGGGAAAGGCGTATTGTAATCTAGGATGCGCTTATGGCAGTGTTGGAGATTTCAAAACAGCCATAGACTACCATGAACGTCACCTAAAAATCGCAAAAGACGTTGGAGACATTTCAGGTGAGGGAGAGGCGTATTGTAATCTAGGCTGCGATTATGGCAGCCTTGGAGATTTCAAAACAGCCATAGACTACCATGAACGTGACCTAAAAATCGCAAAAGACGTTGGAGACATTTCAGGTGAGGGAAAGGCGTATTGTAATCTAGGATGCGCTTATGACAGTCTTGGAGATTTCAAAACAGCCATAGACTACCATGAACGTCACCTAAAAATCGCAAAAGACGTTGGAGACATTTCAGGTGAAGGAAAGGCGTATTGTAATCTAGGATGCGCTTATCACAGTCTTGGAGATTTCAAAAAAGCCACGGACTACCATGAACGTCACCTTAAAATCGCAAAAGACGTTGGAGACGTTTCATGTGAAGGAAGGGCGTATGGTAATCTAGGCAATGTGTATTGCGCTCTTGGAGATTCCGAAAGAGCAATAGAGTACTTTGAACGTGAACTAGAAATCGCAAAAGAACTTGGAGAAATTTCGTTGGAAGGAAAATCGTATACTAATCTAGGCGTCGCTTACCACACTCTTGGCGATTTCAAAAAAGCCATAGACTACCTTGAACGTGCCATAGAAATCAAAAAACAAGTGATAGACAAAGTTGGAATTGGCCAATCATTTTATCACCTTGGTAAGGTCTTTAAATCAATTGGCGCTTTATGCAAAGCTACAGATTGTTTTCAATATAGTGTAACAACGCTCAATGATGTAAGACGTCATCAAGTGTTTAAGGATGACTGGAAGATGAGCTTGCGCAATCTTCACCAGTATGCATACGTTAGTTTATGGCGTTCATTGTTAATGGAAGGCAAGATTATGGAGGCTCTTTTGTCTGCTGAGCAGGGACGTGCGCAGGCTTTGAAAGATCTCTTAGAGTTCAAGTATGCATCCCAAAACACCCCAATAGAATCTGGCACAGAAAAAGAAACAATAGCTGACATTTCAAGTTTTCTTCTTTGTAGTACAGTTTTCATAGCGCTTGAGAGCCAAGCAGTAATTTTGTGGGTTTGCCAGAAAGGAAAGGATGTTCAGCTAAGAATAAAACAGATCCCCGATGGTCAAGTTGATGCCGACACTTTCTTGAGCTCTTTGATGTCGACTGCAAGGCAGGAAATTGATGTAAGAGCTGTTATCAAATGTGAGGATCGTTCATTGGATACTGCAGGAGAAGAAAACCTTACAGATGAGAGATCCCCTCCTGAGAAGAAGCGAAATCAATCCTCGCATCTCCAGAAAAGTGCTCTGAGTTTATTATATGAAACCATCATTAGTCCTATCCAAGATTTGTTAGTTGACAATGAAGTTATATTCGTCCCCGAGGGTCCATTGTGTTTGGCTCCTTTCCCTGCATTCATGTACTCAGATTCAAAGTACCTGTGTGAATCTTTGAGAGTGCGCGTGACTCCATCGCTGACGAGTTTGAAGTTGATCGCCGATTGTCCAGCGGATTACCACATTAAGACTGGGGCGCTTCTCGTGGGTGATCCTTGGGTGCAAGATGTTACTTTCGAGAGGACGAAATTACAGCAGCTGCCATTCGCACAAGAAGAAGTGCAGATGATTGGGCGAATACTTCACACTGCACCTCTCATTGGAAGACAGGCAACGAAGAATGAAGTGTTGAAACGTCTCTCTTCAGTTGGTTTGGTGCACATTGCAGCACATGGGCGGATGGAAACAGGAGAGATTGCCTTAGCACCAAACCCTATACCAGTATCACGGGCTCCTGTGGAGGAAGACTTCGTTTTAACAATGAGAGATGTGCTGAATGTTCAGATGCGAGCAAGACTGGTTGTGTTGAGTTGCTGCCATAGTGCCCGTGGGGAGATTAAGGCTGAGGGTGTGGTTGGCATCGCACGAGCATTTTTGGGTGCCGGTGCTCGTTCTGTTCTGGTGTCATTGTGGGCGATTGATGACGAGGCCACTATGGAGTTCATGAGAAGTTTCTACCAGCACTTAGAGCAAGGAGCGAGTGCCAGTGCAGCTCTAAACCGAGCCATAAACTGCATGAGACTATCTGACAGGTATAATGAAGTGAAGCACTGGGCACCGTTTGTACTGATTGGTGATGACGTCACAATCGAGTTCGGTGGAAAGGAATAGTTGACCATCCAGTTGACCCGGAATGTAAGTAAGCTGATATTGAAATGCTGAACTGTTGAAATTAGCTTTATTTTAGTGCGTTTTCCGAATGTTGGTGTTTTTCTTCTTAGTTATTTTGTTGTTGTGGTTGTTTTATTTTTATCATTCAAGATTGTTTTCCAGTTGGAAAATGTTTGATGCGAAGCAGGTAAACTTTCGCTCCAAAATAAGTTAGCCTTTCATGCGCACTTACTGATAACCAAATGATTTTTCATAGCGCTTAGTGGTTTTGCAGGCAGTTATAAAAGCACATGGTGGTTGAGTGACTTGTTCTGAAGGCGATATAGTCTCGATAGGAAAATTTGTAAATGCAGTTTTTAAATTTGTTCTAGGGAATATCTAAATCCTTTATGGAATGGAAAGACATAGAGGGACGAGAAAGAGAATGCGTGTTTATTTCAGACGTTTTTAGCTGTTACTTAAATGTACCTTTTCGCTGTTTTTGCTTTGTAGCTTCTGAATGTGGAGCTGTAATAAATGAAGAAAAGACTAGAGGATCATTTATGGTGGAACTCGTTAAAAGGACTGTAAATAGCTTGTTAATTTTAAGTTTTGCAAGTTTCTGATTGTTTAATTGGGAAACGGTTATCCGGCAAAGGTCCGGACTCCGCTCTTACTTTTAAATAATGTAATATGTTCAGAAGGAGAAAGCATCGTAGGTCTAATTGACCCAGGAATGTTATCGAGGATTTGTATTTGGTAAAGAAATGCGATAATTCCTTGCTGCTGAAACTGCAAGTTGGATGAATGTAAGGAAAGCAAACGACAAGACTCGGTTGATCTCAAATATTGCATTATACTGTTAAATCTGTACAGTGCCGTAGATGCAAACAAACAATGTTTCAGAGACATAATTCCTGGATCTAATTTTATTCTAGTACGTAAAATAAATGACATGTTGATTATGTTAAGTACTATTACTACTATTAACCGTGACAGACATTTTATTTAATCGAAGTTCCAGGAGCCGCCCATGTACCATACTGTTTATTTTAATTATGATTTTACATAACTCGGATGGTACTGTTTCCACGATTTTTGTAAGAGTCAAATGTGAAGCATGTGAGACTATTTCAAATTTTCATTCACACAGATCAAATAAACTAGCACTCCTCCATTAGAAAATAATTTATAAAAAGTAAAAGAACAAGAAAAAAGAAACTAAGTGTTCTGAATAAAAAAATAAGACTTCTCTTTCTCACAGTTTTAATTACGTCGTATTAAACTAATCTCGAAATATTAAAATTCTAGCTTGTTTACGAGGCTTAGGGGAATACAACAAAATAATTAAATTAATTATTTATCTCTAATCCTCAATGTTATTTCTCTTGTTTTATTCCGCTAAGCCTCGTAGCAAGGTACGAATTTTATTACATCGAAATTGGTCTATTCATTTCTGTTATAACTGCCATTTTTTCCACTCTTTATCAGCTGATACTACAAGAGTGCAACATGAAGCAGACAGCCCGGAAAATTCGTTCAAAGTGAGTCAGTCGTATTTTCACTTATAGCACTAAATTTTGTCCGAGTATGATTGGTTTAAATTAATCACGTGACGCGATAGTGTTCATCTGCGGAGACACTGTCAGCGCATAGTGTCCGTCTTGCGAAAATGCCCGGATGGATACTGACTTTTGCGCGCACATGTCTCCCATTTATTCTTCCAATTCATTAACAAACAGTCTCTTTTCATGGCATTCCAGTTTTATCCTGTACGTCTTTCATTCGTCTTGTTCTGATCATTTTAACGTTTCTTTTTAAAATTTTAAATTGGTGAGCTGCAAATTCGAAATGCCAGTCTCAATGACTTTTGTGCGGAAGAAAATTTAGTAATGAACTATAAAAACAACAGAACGCTTCTGTCTTAGGACTATCGGTCTGATGGTTGCCCCTTGTTCTTCAAATTAGCAAATAAGCCTCGGTATTTGTTTTAAGAACATTCAAATTTTCGCAGGGCAACTATCATCCGATAGTTCCTCGACAAAATTAAAACACTCGATTATTTAAATAGGATCACTGTAATGATCTGTTGTATGAAAGGAACAAAGAAATCGGGTAAAAGCAAGATATAACGTACTATGTGAAAATATGTTTAGCCGACGAGGACTGGAACCTCAGTCTCCTGCATTCAAGACAAAAGTGACAATCTCTACATTGCAGGCGAATCTACAGTGGGAAAGGGGCGAAATAGAACAGCTTAATCTTATTCCTTCAACGAGAAAATTTAAGTTGCGTTGTCTCTCCCCCCTCCCCCCCCCCCCCCCCCTGGGAAACTGCAAAACCTAACGAAAGACGGTGAACAAACATTTCATCCAGGAGGTGAGGGGGAGGGGGGAAGGAGTGGATTACCGTAAACTGCCGCTTATCAGCTCCCCCCGACTTATTCCCGACTTATTAGCTCCCCCGATTATGGGCCCATCTACCTGCAAACCAAAAAATACATCCGATTATAAGCCCCCCTCTAGCTTTCCCTGTTTTAAGTGTTATTAAGCACTTTTACAAAACTCTGTACTACTTCAAATAGAAAATTGGAAAGAAATATTGCGGAACAATAAGTTTATTACTCCCTTTGTATTATCTACCGGCTTTATGTAACTACCATATAACGTTATTGTAAAATACCATTAAAGTAACTTTTCAATGCTTTACTGTAGTATTACATTATAACATTTTTTAATTTTGTAATTTAATCGTTCCAGACATGAAAATGAATTCGATTCATTATGACGTTTTACCAGTAAATGACAAACGTATTTCGATCAACACTGCTATAGCTCGTTTGGAAACCGGTTTCGTTTATTCCGGTTATAAGCCCCCCTCTGATATAAGCCCCTCCGTTTATAAGCCCATCTAAAACCCCTTACGAAGTTATATAACCACAGGCCTATAAGCAGCAGTTTACGGTATTCTACTTTTTTGTATACGAAACTGGAGATAAAAGGCCGGAATCCTTTAGCCTCTAAGGTTGAGATGTCACTTGTTTCAAGCACGTTATAAATTCCTTGGTAAAGCTCAAATGATTTCTTTGTTCAAAAGCTAAAATGTTTTGAATCCCAACAAAAAGTTTTCTCTTGCCAGCGATTGGTAGCCTGTGTACAGCAGCCCCGGCCCTCTCCCCTCAGGAAAAATTCCGACTGCAACAAAGAGAATAGGAGACGTTTGCAGGCAGGCTAGCGATTGGTAATGCATCACCTAACGCAAAATGATATGCCTCAACTGAAACTGGAGAATATTAGTTTTTATCAAGCTTAGGGCACGTTGAGTTTAAGTTTAATAGCCAACGAGGCGCGTAACATCGAGTTTGCTGTAATCATCTCATTTCCAACTAGACCACGACTAGTCCCTTATTCTCTTAGGACAGTAAAGCAAGCGGAACACGCAAGCACACCCGCGCGTCGCGTCTCCTCGCGAGAGGCGATTTTCGCGCGCGCTTGCATGGCTCCCTCGCTTTACTATGCCCAAGAGAAATAAGAGACCGTTCGTAGTCTAATTTCCAACAAGCACGAGTGAATTACTGCTTTTTTAGAAAACAGCCAAGAAACTAAATATTGCTTGATCTTGTCGATGTCATTTTGCAAAAAAGAATAGAAGACTTCAATGGCGGTATTTCTCGAGCGTGGTATAACGGCTGATATCACATGACCGCTAAGCCAATCAAGACTGTAGAACTTGCATTGTTCAGTAATCCAGTTTGTAACACAAAAGATCACATTACCCAACTGCCTTGTACCTTACAGTTATTAAGTTTGAGTTACACCAGTGAAACTGCAGACAAAAATGGAAAATGTCTTAATGGAACAGGGGCATCCAGTGAGAACATTAAAGTAAATACTCCAAATTTTGTCTTCTATCTGGGGGGCTCAGTTGTTCGAAAGCCGATTAACGCTAATCCACAATTAACCGAGGTTAACCGAGGTTTTCATCTCGCTCGCTAAAAATGTTTTTGAAAGCAAACTTTTAACTAATGGTAAAGGAAAGCTTCGTCAAAACTAAAGGACAAAAATATTTTGGTAAAACTTTATTCATTACTAATTAAACTTGAATCCGGCAAGGTTCACACAAGCCCAGGATTAGCTTAATCGGGCTTTGAACAATGGTTGGCCCTGTATTCCAGATCCTTTCTGCCCTTTTAAAAAAAAAATGAGGGATATAGCTGTGCCAGAAAGCGTCAAGTCATGTTTTGAACTTGCATACATTTCCCCGTATTTTTCCCGCGAACTATTTTTAGTAGCAGTTCCCGGCTGGTTCGCTGTACAGTCAAATGCATGAAAAGTTCAAAATACGAATGGACGCTTTCTGGCACAGCTACATCCCTCCAACTTTTTTTTCTTAAAATCCTTTTCCTAGTGCCAAAAGTTTCCAATTCATGAATTTTTCAGAAGCGATGTTTTATGAAAATTATTTGACATCGGATTTCCATACAAACACTGTTATTACAAGCCAGTTTGCCTACTCGTCAAAATGGCGTCGAAAACCGTGATAAGGCCTATTCATGCCACTCCCTGAGGTCCGGCTTTCTTCGTGGTTGAGAATGGGGTCATTTCCCGAACAGCTGCTGGTAATCAAGGCTTGATTACCAGTAGCTGTTTTGGAAAATGAGCTCGCACTCCAAACCCGGGGAGGAAAAACGACTGAATTTGAGAGCGGCGGAAATCAAGCCTACAAAAATGGAAGTGAGTGAAAACACCTCTAGGACGACGTCACTTGTTATTGTTAATCTATCTTTGGGGACTGAAAATGCTGCTTGATTGTGAACCGAAGGCCACAATAAAAACGTTCAGTTTTTAAAAAAAATTCTGGACTGCAACTATCTGCCTGAGCTCTTGGAGTTCCAGATGTTAATATCAAAAGCATTTTTTGATGGGAAATATTAAATGGCAAAAAAAATCACTTCATGTGATTATTCATCAAGACTCCAGACTGGCACCGATTGACTTACTTATTTCCTTGGCCCCAAGGGGGAAATGGGCTTGACTCGCACCCATTAGCCACCAAAAAACATAAAGAAATATTATTCGTTTCTTCAGTTCTTTCATCATATCTTCTTTTCTTAGGTTCAGTTTTAAAATGATCAAATCATTAAAATTGGACTGGTCAACATCATGCAGTCAGTAATTAACTTCATTATTGTATATACCTATTAACAGTGCATATATATAAGAAAATAACCTTTTTAAATCTATGTACAGTGTTTATAACATAATGTTAATAAGCTGGCCAAACTCTGTTAGTAACAGAACCTATTAATTTGATATTGGTAAAACATAAAAATATGGTGACCTATTATCATCCATTTTAATAGCCCCCACTTTTGAAAAAGAGTGATAGTATATTAAAGCTAGTTTCAGTAGTATCTCTAGCAACCTTTGTGGTATCCCAGGAGCAATGGTATGGAATCCCAAATATATTGGTTCCCAAGTCTCGACTAATTAAAATCAGTAGGTAAAGGGGGAGGGGGAGGGGGTTAACGTGTATGGGTGGGGAAGTGAATGAATGGATGAATAACTTTATTTAAACACGGTCATCTCATCAGGACTTATAAACACTATTTCTATATTAAACTAAAACTACTATCATGCATTAAAATTATCATTACAAAACCTATTTAGACTAGGAGCCTGCTTTACATCAGTGCCGTGTAGATAGATTTTTAGAAGTGTTGTTTGCAGCCAGTCCTGAAGGCCGCAAGAGAATGTGCCTGCCGCAGCTCAATAGGAAGGCTATTCCAAAGAACTGCTCCAGAGTAACTGAAACTATTTTTTGTAAAGTTTGTATGGGGAAGAGGAATAGTAAGATTGTCGTTGGTGCCTCTCAAAGACTAAATGGAGACATCGCTACGATAGGTAAATTTAGAAAGAAGATAATTTGTACCTATTCCATTGAGTGATTTATATACCATTGTAGCTTTAGTAATTAGTCTTTGTTTATCCAGTTTTCTCCAGCCAAGTTTATCGATAAGAGAGTCGGAATTGGTGAAGGAATTAGTTGTGTGTAGAACGTAAAATCATTAGTAAAATAACTATGTAAGGGGTTATGTTGAGCGAGAGAGCTCTGCAACGCAGCACTCTCAAGCTCAATTAGTGTTAATTAAAGTAACAAAAACAACTAAAACCGAAAAGAAATGTTGGATTAAAATTCCAGAGAAATCCATATTAAGGGAATAGAATTAGGAAGGGGTAAAGTACGTATATAGGGATTAGGGTTAGCTATTGTTTGGGATTGGATAGTTTGGGGGAGGGGCAAAACATGTCTAAGAATGAGGGTTAACTTGTTTTGGGAAGGGGAGAACCCTGCATACGGATTAGGCCTTATTAGTTATGGGGAGGGGGGAACTCTACAGGGATTAGGGTTTTACTCAGCCAACGCCCCAAGTTTCCATCTCTGCCTCTCGTGACGCTTGTTAAAAATATTTTTAGAGCATGTGTAACATGTAACATGTAACATGTGACAAACCGATTTCGGTTTTTTAGGAAGAAGACACAAATGACCAAAAACACAGTTCCGTGTTATTCAAGTTCGCTTTTCAAATTTATCAGCCCATTACGCAGTGTCAAGACACTAATGTTTTGGGGTAAGTATAACTAGAAAATCATATACCGTGTGTGGACTGTATGTCTTATGTATTTTAAATATTAAGCGAAGAAGGACAGTAAAAACGCAGTTTGAAAAACTTTGAGCGGTAGGGTTTGCAGTGTACGGATCTTTAATTTAGTTTCTGCGTTTCTCTTTTGTCTGTGTGGTTACGGATAAAAGGAAGATAAAGTGGATTGATTTAATCGTGGAGAGTACTTTATAATTTGAATAAATATAGGATGTTCTACGTACATTTGTAACATTAACATATGGTAGAATGTATCGATATAAAGGAAACTTGTACGAGCAGACAATATTGTGATGAGAAATTGTATTTTTCATCAAAATATTAATGTAAAGTAGTACTGATCAGTATAATGTGGAAGGTTGAGTCGGTTAACTAAACAGTTCCTATTTGTGTTACTTTACCCGGATCTTCATCTGCGCTCGATAAATAAACTGTTAAAATTAATCAACCCCAAATAGATAATTCTGACGCATGAGGTAGAAAACATGACTGACTGTTTTCAGTTTCTTATAAAGAAGATAAAACTATTCAGGGAAAGTCCCTGATTTTGATGTTGCACCGTTATAAAGCAAGAGATGGTGAGATAAGTACAACTTCTAATGCAATTTGCGGGTTTGCCAAGTATTTATAAGTTTAGTGAATTCATGGACTTTTGCTTCCTGGATTAGGAATTCTGACGAAGAACTTACAATTCCAAAAAGAAATACGGCAGAAAATTGTCATTAAAAGCGCAAAGGATTTTGCGCACCTAAGTACGTTATCTACGGTTGAAATTTATGGATTACATGTACACGAGGCTTTTCAGCCTGTTTTGTCGGGATCAATGTTCCAGTCGGGTTTCTTCAAACTATTAAACTGCAGCAGTAAATTTTATAGTTTGGGTAGAATTTGGTCTGATATTTAGCCAAACAATTTCTTTACTTTCAATCTGTCTCCTCGTGACGTTCGTTACAATGTTTTTTTTTTTCGCGGATGACACATTCGTAAAACGTGATCTACTGATTTCGGTTTCTTTGAATGAAACTATATTTCCTTATTTTTGAATTGAGATCTGTCGAATCAAATGACCCCTGATAACTGATCTGCAACACATTGTCAAGGCACTTAAAGTTTGAGGTAAGCACAGCTAAAACCGCCGCACTTTGTATGTAGACCGTATGGCGTATGTAGTTAAAACAGTTTAAAGGAGGAGAACGAACAGTGCAGTTTCACAATATTGATTTTTTTTCGTGTTGTTTTGTTTTGTTTTGTTTTCGGAGGAAAGATGAAAATTCCTCCAGACTCTGCGAATTGTTTAATTTATCTGAAACTGGATGCAGTAGCAACTTCAAGGACTCTTGTTTCTTTGATTAGAAACTGCTTGAAAAAGTAAAATACAAAAGAAAAACTTTACTGCTCTGTGGTTTACAAAAGCAAACCTATATGGTTTTTAGTCAAATAGTGAGAAGCTGGCATGCAAATGAATGACTTAACTTCCCTGAATTAAACGAAACTACCTGCCAAGTAGAATGGTACAGCAGTAAGACTTAGCCCTGCGGCTAAGCAAAGCAGCTCCATTTGTAATTTGTCTTTGAATTTTGTAGTTCATGTTAAATGTCATGCTCGTTGACATGAGTTTGGTTTTGTTTTGATTGCACCAAAAACGGGTTTCAGAATGCGACAAGCCCTTTACTTCCGCCGTAAGTTCTCATATCATGAACTCAGTGGGATGTATTTCTTCCTTTTATTTTAACCATGCAAATTAAGCCTGAGCCTAAATGAAGTCGAAAAATATGATAACCAATTCAGTTTATTGGGAAAAAAGTGTTCTGTGTTTTGAAGTTCCGCTTTTCAACGTTCATGAAAGATGCACTTAACAAAGATTTCGGTTTCTTGGGATGAAAATATAGTAATTCCGTGTTTGTTGAAGTCAGTCCATCGTTTCAATAACAAGTTCGTTGAAGAAAACACTCATCATCTTTTGTCTGTAATTGATACAGAAAGCACAGCTATAAAACTAAGCTTCGGATTATATAACTCCAAAAGTGGCAACACTTTTTAGAGAAGGGTTGGGACAAACTTGATCTTTTGACTTTCGAATTCAAGATGGAAATTTCACCAAATTGTATAAGTTGCTTAATCTGAGACTTTTATTAAAATACCGCACTAATAACGTCACCGGCTTTTGCCGACTGATGAAAGAGATATAATCCATAAAAGAAAAATTGCTGTTCGCTTTTGTTTGACTTAAAACAAATTTATACTCCCTCTGTTTCGGCTTAGTTATTTCGCACTTAGAATATTCAATGTATCTGGAAAAAAGCACAAATGTTCAATTTCCCGTTAAAGGTGATTTTCCTTTATGTCCTTTGTTATTGTCAAATTGCGTGACCAAATCCAGCCGTTCTGTTCGTCCATAGGTAACGTGATCTTTGATGAACAATTCTGTTTTCGTTTTTCTTCTGGCATCATAGGAGGAATGCCTGACCGGTATGTTAGGACGTCAAATAAGAACGCGAAACAAGCCTTTCGTTCTCAAAAAATGCCTCCTTTGTCTGAGTCGCGAATGTGAAGTGTTCATTTATAAAATTATCCGAGAATATAAAATCCCTTCCTTATCCTTCACAAACCCATTTACTTACCCCCCAGAGTGTCAGTCGCTTTGTCCTTGAGGTTGTGTGAATGTTTTGTCCCTTTTATACCTAACTGTCTTGTATTTCATACTGATCTTGGCGTGCAACGTTTTTTCTTGTAGCCGGCCACCCTGGCAAGTCACATGATGTAAATTACACATTGAACTTATCAGGTTGGTATTAATGTCGTCCATTGTATTCAAATTTTTCCGAATAAGCCAGAGTGGAATAAGAACATGAGTTGCTTATTTTCACTCTTTGAAGACCCCGATTTTTGGCCTCTTGGGGCTGGAGATTAAGCGGATTCCCCCTCCCCCCTCTTCCCCTTCATAACTACGAGAGTATAAAAGCTATGCCATTGGAGCTTGGAGGATGAACAGTGCTTTTCCTTTTGAGGTCCGAAACCAGGCGATGACTTGTTCAAATGACATAGAGATGACGTCATGATTTCCAGAAGGCAGCGATCTTGGATTTGTTTATTTTTCCTTAATTGGTGTTTTTCGTTTTGTACGAACATTTCAGCTTCGCTTTTGAATACAACAACAACGACTTAAAAACTAAATGAAAGTACGAACATTGAATCCCTAGGATGAGCTCCCAGCATTAATGGCGAGGAGTCCAACCAAAGTTACAAATGAGAGTGACATTCCAGTTGGTGAAGAAAAACTGGATTTTGATGACAACACTTTGAGAGGTCAGAAGAAACATATCATAAGATGAATGTTTTTAGTATATTTTTTTTACCACATCTTGTATTTTGATTCCTGTAATAACCTCCTCGCATCATTTATTTTCTTCGTAGCCCAATTGTGCCAATATCACCAGTTCCAAGCGCCGCTGATATACTTCGGTTATAAGCCAACCTATTCCCCATCCCGTCCAAACTCTCACGAGTTTGTCGAAGTGAAAGGCTTTTAATTAGATAGGGATACGAGTAATGTCCAAACCTTTTAAATTGCTTGATTTGATTTTTAGCCATAGCAGAGGTTTACAATAATGAAGGTAATGAGAGATACGAAGGGGAAGATCTCAACAACGCTATGCACTTCTACACGGAGGGAATTCAAGTGAATTGTAAGGATGAAGAACTGAAGGCCAAACTTTACAGCAACAGGGCGGAGGCATATTTCTGTTTAGGTAAGAATTTCTTACTTTTTTAGACTTTGCGCAACTACCGGGTTTTAACACTACGGTGTATTAACAACGCAAATTTAAAGAGTTCTTTAAAGGGGCAGTATCATGGGAGAGCTATGCTATACCAGATTTCCTGTAGAAAATTAAATTAATTAAATTAAATTATCTTATCATGCTTTTTTTGGCCAAAATTCACTAAATTTAAACTTTGAACACTGTGTTAATTAATTTCTAAATCGCTAATTTAAAGAAATATTAATAAATATTCTAAGGGGAAAGGTTGAACCAAAATATAGAACAACCGGCGATTTTTATTGCGTTACGACAGCAGAACTTGAAAACGTCGGCCCGACGTTTTCAAATTCGAAGCCATGTTTACTTTGGTCATCAGCCGGCGAATAGTTGATAGTGGAAAGTGCCGTAGATAGTTTCTTTGCATTCTGATAGTCTTTTAATGGAATTTCGTCATTATATCTTGGCTGCTATCAACCGAATAGCGTATTTTCGAATTTCAATGTGTTACTAAAAATAGCGTGATACTGTGCCTCTAAATTAAAACCCCATTATTTAACACACTACCTCTCCGTTTATTTATCTTTCTATATCTATCTCTCTACAGGAAATTACGAAGATTCACTTAAAGATGCAAAACTTGCCACAGGTTTCCAGCCACTGCATATCAAAGCGATCGTGAGAGGTAAGATATCTGAAGAATAGAACTCCATTTTTCGAGGTGGTGGTTGTTGACAGTGACAAAGTTAAAAATGTTTCGTTTAAATATTTACCTTCGTTGAAAAGCTACTTTGTATTTATGGCGGATTAAGTAAAGCATCATATTGCTTATAATAACGTTTACAGAAACAAAATTGTAGTATTTCTTTAAATACATTTCTGAATACTTTTTCTTAAATGTAGCTAAGCTTAACCGAAGGCATTCTTGCGTCGGTGTTCTTAGAAAAGTCTTCTAGTGATCTACCCTGTTTTCAAAAAAGAAAATCATTTCGAACTTACATTATTTTCTTTTTTTTAGGGGCAAGTGCTTGTGTTCAGCTGAGACAATTTGAAGAAGCCATCACGTGGTGTGAAAAAGGATTGGCAGTATCCTTCATTGTAAAAGCTATGACGAAAAATATTATTTAGATTCAAATTTGAATGAACGTTCATTCCTGCTATTGTGCACAAAATCAACGCTGATTAGAACAAATGATTTGTTTGATTCTTCATGACAATTTCAATGATATTGTTTCTCATAAAAAATCCGAAAGAGCAAACTGACAAGAAATTAAGACGCCTTACCCATTTGACCTTGTGATGCTTGTTTGACGGTTTTGGTAACCATTGATAACTATTACTTACTTTTAACTTTCTTCTTACAAATCTTGACTTATATAAGATTGACAAGGACAATCAGAAGTTATTGGAATTAAAGAGCCGGTCTGTGGCAGAACAGAACAAACTTCAAGATGGAGGCAAAGAGGACAATGCAAATGAATATGACGTCACAGCTGTTACTGAAAAAACACTGGATAATGATGAAGCCAACTTAAGAGGTAAGGAGTTTCAGTAATGATCACTTATGGTTTAAGGGCTTTTAACAGGCTTATTGAGGAGTTATAGATCGGAAACGTACTAGTTCTTAGGCCTAGTGTTCAGTATATTTATGGTTTGGAAGAGAGAAGATGGAGGTTGGCACCTGGTCAGCTTGATGTCTTATTAAAAAACATGTGACTCTCCCTACTATTATTGACAGTGAATCCAGTTTATGACGTCTCTCCCCACCCACAAAAGTATATCGTTGTAACGTTCCTTTTGTATACATTTTCAAACTTCCATATTCAACGGTTTGGTTTATCGTGAAATAGATTTGAAACAGTTTTCCAAGTTTTGGAGAAACCGAGAAATCCAAGGTGGACGCTGTGAAGAAATAATGTCGTAACGTACTGGCCCACTGTTATATCACGTCATCACCCCATTTTGCGGACACCAAAGAAAATAGTTTTCTTACCTTCAAAGTATCCTACAGGTTTTCTTATTATAGCCTTAATGCTCTTGAACGTGCAAAGCGGAGGCAGAAGCGACCCCCACCTTCAGGCCTAGGCTGAATAGGGAAATTGAGGCAATTCTGAAAACGTTTGCACTTTTTTATGACCTGTGGTACGACGCAGCCGTTAAAAAGGAAGTACTATGAGAAATTTATCGACGATTTTCCTGTTATAGTAGTTAGGCCACAGTTCATCATAACCTTGGGTAAGCTGCTTTACTGGTAAAACTCGTACATCGGTTTTAATAAAGTCATTTTTTAAACTTCATTCAGGAAATAACAGGTTCCAAGTTTAGAAAGGGGATGATGCTTCATCTAATTCATTCATAAGAAAGCCTTTTATTTTCTTTAATTTAGCGATAGCAGAGCTCTTCAAGAATGACGGCAATGATGAATTCAAGAAGAAAGGTTTCAGAAATGCCATACTTCTTTACACAAAAGGAATACAAGTCGATTGCAAGGATCAAGAACTGAAAGCCAAACTGTACAACAACAGGGCAACAGCTCATTTCAATCTGGGTGAGAAAAAAGTTTTGAGGCTTTCATCATTTTGTCAAATTAATGTATTACCACAGAAATTAAGAGCGGTTAAGTTAGTCGTACGCTCGTTAGCACAGTAGATCACTTTCCATTGATTTTCACGCAGGTAACTTCCATGATTCACTGAGTGATGCAAAGGCTGCCACTTATTTACAACCGTCTTATGTGAAAGCGATTGTAAGAGGTAAGAGAACAGTGAGAATTTTACTTAAAAAACTTGCAGCTAAGGCGTGCTTTATATTTAAGGTGGCTGGCACTGATTTCCATCACTTGTACTTTATGGTTGAATATAACCATTCTTTATCAGCTAATACAACAATAACGGTATCCCAAATATGCCTAGACGTTAGTGAACAACATATGGTCAATATTTCAACACAATAGGTTACCATAGCAAAAGTTTAACCTATTAAAGCACCCTTTAATTTTACCGTTAAGTGGTTATTACTGAAAAACAAGATCGGTGACCCCCATTTTTTATTATGGAACTGTAGTAAGCATGTTTAAATGCAACTTTTTCCAAAGTGTAAGAAAATTATACGATAAAAGTTCAGAGTCACCTTAAATTTTGGAATGTTGCTATGGTAACCTATTACGTCGAGAAAATTACCATATGTTGTTCTTCAATGTTAAGGCATTTGTTTGATATCCTTATTGCCATCCGTCAAAATATTATTACTAGAGAGTCATGGTTAAATTGACATACCTTCCATTTTTTAAACAAGTCTTTTACTTATTCTAACTCTAAATCTTGGGACTTGCTTTCTAATCCTGAAGAGTTAAATAATTATAGCGTTGGGCTTTCAGACGTAAAAGATGCGTACAGTATTTAAATCTACATCGATTATTTTACAGAATTTTTTATTAGATGAGCATTAACGAAACCATAGACATTTTGGGATATCGTCCAACTAATTAGCTAACTCCCTTGACTGGAAAGAATTGTGGAGTCAGCCAGTTATTTTATGTATGAATTTTATATGTGTATTATCACGAAGGAGACATATTTGCCAGAGCTCATCATATTTTATTTTTCAATAGGAGCAAGTGCCTGTGTTCAACTGAATCAGTTTGAGGAAGCCATCGCTTGGTGTGATAAGGGATTAGCAGTATCCTTCACTGTACACTAACAAATAAAAAGAAAAATAGTTATTTCTCAGTTTTACAACTTTGAAATAACTGAAACTTGACCTATTTGCAAGGATGAACTCATTTAAGAGAAATAGTTGGATTATGTTGACGTTTTCTTGTACACGCGACTATTTACTACAAGAAACGTTTTCTTGAAGCTTGGCACTCCAAGAGGGATCTAAGTACAGACTACTAAGACAATGATAATCTGACATTAAAATTTCAGAAAAGTTAGCCGCTTTCTCGCTCACGTACATCGCAGTCTTTAAAAACATTGCTTTTCAACCATTTTAGCCGTTTGACGTTCTTGAAATTCTTGTTTTGTTAATAAAAAAGGCTAAAAGTTTTAGGTCGAAACATAGCTTGGAACACTGAGTCTCATGTGGATGGTTTTGAATGCCTTTGTCATACCATTTAACTTCCTGTTGTAATTCAATGACCACTCGTTATCTCCAATGTAACTCTTTTAAGAGTTACACCGGAGATAACACCGGAGATAACACCGGAGATAACATCCTTAAAAGGATGTTGAAATTCTTGATGACCTTTGTTTTTGTCGTATTTATAAAAATCCTAACCAATGTAAGATTGACAAGAATAACCAGAAGTTGTTGGAAATAAGGCGCCGGTGTGTCCGGGAACAAGGCAAGCTGCAAGCTGCTGGGAAAAAGGAGGCGAAGGATCCGTCTGAAACTCAAACAGTAAGTTTTAAGATCTCTTCTTTGTTTAGTGGTTGAGAAAAAAAGCTTGTGGTCGTTGGATTACAATAGGAAGTTAAAAAAAATTAATTTGCAGCGCTTACAGAACATTAGCAAACTGTGCCATTGCACCTTGTTAATTGTTTCTCTTTAAGAGAAGAACCTTTACACCTTGCATACTAGGAAACCCTATGAATGACAAGTGTCCAGGTTTCACTGACGACAATGCTTGGTAATCTATTGATAATGATCAGGCTGATATTTGTAAACGGGGACCTGTGAATTGAAATTAACAAATCGTAATATTTTGTCATCCGGAAGTTGCCCTGGTACCTGGCCATTTGCTTTGCTCTTGTGATTCCACCAGCAGACATATGCCGGCAGGTAAAGGTTAAAAAACGTCTGAGGCCGTTATAAAACAATTTTTCCTCGCGTGTTCTGTTCATCGGATTAACTGAAGTGTGGCGCTTGAATGGTCTCGGTTACTAGGGTAACCGCACCTGAATAATTTACTTGGAAATCCGGAAAACTTTGTCTTGGCTGCTGGGGAAACCCTTGACTTGGGGTCACCATACCTCCTGTAAACACAGCCCTTACTCACGTTACCTCTAGGTATTACGACAAGCAAACATTTTCGAGATTAACCCTGGGGCGTATAATACAGAGAGGGGAGGGTAGATGACAACCATTTTAACGTTTTTTTATTATCTTTAGCATCTCTTACCGTGCGGGGGTGGAAAAGGGGACAAGACTTTTACTGTCTATTTAGTTTTTAACTTGGGTCTCGTAAATTGTTTTCGTTTGACAAGTGATGTTGTCATGGCATCCCAAGTTTAGATAGGCATGTTGAATAAAATGTTGCGCTGTATTAATTTGATTTGACATTCTTCGAACACCCAGTTAAAGTATCCAGATTTAGTATATACTACACGAGTGAAGCATGCTTTTCGTGCGCGGTGATTGGCTAGTTCTGAGGTGATTAGCCAAGTGCTATTCACCTCCGAGCAGCTGAAGAGAAACAAGATGGCTTTCCGTTTCGCCACGGTCAGTTAAGAGTTTCTACTGCAGTGACTTACACAATTTTGTTTTTAGGATTTAAAGCGTAAAGTGATTCGAGTCAGGTGCTCAGCACTTGAATCTCTTTTTTTATCAACCCTGTTGATAACACCAAACATTTTATATGAAAAAAAGAAGGCCCGAAGTGCTAGATGAAACTGAATTGAATGACATCAAGCTGGGCCCTACAATGATGGCTATAAGAAGACGCTGAAAATGTAGTAGGAGATAAACTAGTGGATGATAAAAAGAAGAACGAAAACAGGGCAAACTTGCCATGCCAACTCGCAGGCTAAATTGTTTGCCTTCTTGTCTTCGACACAACTCCACTCTTCTAAACAGATCTTCTTAATATTGCTCCTTTTTTTAAATTTTAAAGCTTTATTGTGTCTATCTTCTTTACTATCATTTTCTATATGTCGCTTGTTTTGATTTAAAGTCTATTATAATATTTGATTAAGAAAGGCGAGGAACGATTGTTCGACATGCAGCTGTACATGTATGCTATTTAATTGTGTCATGTTGCCGGAGGCGAGTGAAGGTGTTGATTAAGATGATGATTAAGATTAATTGTAAATGTGCTCTCGTTTCTTTGCTGTTAAAAATCAAGTAGGGTTAATTTGCATTACGTAGTATAATACTTGACAGCTTAGTTAAAAACAAAAGGTCAGCAAACAAGTTTTCATGCATGTAACAGCGTCCATGATTGGGTTTTGATGTTTGACAGGACAATGGAACCTTTGCGGTCAAAATTGGCACTTATCACAGTCTCGGAGATTTCAAAACAGCCATAGACTACTTTGAACGTCAGCTAAAAATCGCAAAAGACGTTGGAGACATTTCAGGTGAAGGAAAGGCGTGTTGTGATCTAGGCTGCGCTTATCGCAGTCTTGGAGATTTCAAAACAGCCATAGACTACCACGAACGTCACCTAAAAATCGCAAAAGACGTTGGGGACATTTCAGGTGAAGGAAACGCGTATGGTCTTCTAGGCTGCGCTTATCACAGTCTTGGAGATTTAAAGACAGCCATAGACTACCATGAACGTCACCTAAAAATCGCAAAAGACGTTGGAGACATTTCAGGTGAGGGAAAGGCGTATGGTAATCCAGGCTGCGCTTATTGCAAACTTGGAGATTTCAAAACAGCCATAGACTACCTTGAACGTCACCTAAAAATAACAAAAGACGTTGGAGACATTTTAATTGAGGGAATGGTGTATAGTCATCTAGGCTGCGCTCATCACTGTCTTGGAGATGTCAAAACAGCCATAGACTACCATAAACGTCACCTAAAAATCACAAAAGACATTGGAGACATTTCAGGTGAGGGAAAGGCGTATTGTAATCTAGGCAGCGCTTATCACAGTCTTGGAGATTTCAAAACAGCCATAGACTACTTTGAACGTCACCTAAAAATCGCAAAAGACGTTGGAGACATTTCAGGTGAAGGAAAAGCGTATGCTAATTTGGGCGTTTTTTATGGTGATCTTGGAGATTGGGAAAGAGCAATAGAGTACTTTGAATGTGAACTAGAAATCGTAAAAGAACTTGGAGAAATTTCGTTGGAAGGAGACGCATATAGTAATCTAGGCATCGCTTATCACACTCTTGGCGATTTCAAAAGAGCCATAAACTACCTTGACCGTGCCATAGAAATTCAAAAACAAGTGATGGACATACTTGGAATTGGCCAATCATGTTATCACCTTGGTAAGGTCTTTCAATCAACTGGCGCTTTATGCAAAGCTACAGATTGTTTTCAATATAGTGTAACAACGCTCAATGATGTAAGACGTCATCTAGTGTTTAAGGATGACTGGAAGATGAGCTTGCGTAATCTTCACCAGTATGTATACGTTAGTTTATGGCGTTCATTGTTAATGCAAGGCAAGATTATGGAGGCTCTTTTGTCTGCTGAACAGGGACGTGCGCAGGCTTTGAAAGATCTCTTAGAGTTCAAGTATGCATCCCAAAACACCCCAGTAGATTCTGGCACAGAAAAAGAAACTATAGCTGAGATTTCAAGTTTTCTTCCTTGCAGTACAGTTTTCATAGCACTAGAGAACCAAGAAGTAATTTTGTGGGTTTGCCAGAAAGGAAAGGATGTTCATTTAAGACGAAAACAGATCCCCGATGGCCAAGTTGATGTCGAGACTTTCTTGAGCTCTTTGATGTCGACCGCAAGGCAGGAAATTGATGTAAGAGCTGTTATCAAATGTGAGGATCGTTCATTGGAAACTGCGGGAGAAGGAAACCTTACAGATGAGAGATCCCCTCCTGAGAATAAACGAAATAAATCCTCGCATCTCCAGAAAAGTGCTCTAAGTTTATTATATGAAACCATCATTAGTCCTATCCAAGATTTGTTAGTTGACAATGAAGTTATATTCGTCCCCGAGGGTCCTTTGTGTTTGGCTCCTTTCCCTGCATTCATGGACTCAGATTCAAAGTACCTGTGTGAATCTTTCAGAGTGCGCGTGACTCCATCGCTGAAGAGTTTGAAGTTGATCGCCGATTGTCCAGCAGAGTACCATGTTAAGACTGGGGCGCTTCTCGTGGGTGATCCTTGGGTGCAAGATGTTACTTTCGAGGGGGATAAATTACAGCAGCTGCCATTCGCACAAGAAGAAGTACAGATGATTGGGCGAATACTTCACACTGCACCTCTCATTGGAAGACAGGCAACGAAGAATGAAGTGTTGAATGGACTCTCTTCGATTGGTTTGGTGCACATTGCAGCACATGGGAGGATGGAAACAGGAGAAATTGCCTTAGCACCAAACCCTATTCCAGTATCACGGGTTCCTGTGGAGGAAGACTTCGTTTTAACAATGAGAGATGTGCTGAATGTTCAGATGCGAGCAAGACTTGTTGTGTTGAGTTGTTGCCATAGTGCCCGTGGGGCGATTACGGCTGAGGGTGTGGTTGGCATCGCACGGGCATTTTTGGGTGCCGGTGCTCGTTCTGTTCTGGTGTCATTGTGGGCGATTGATGACGAGGCCACTCTGGAGTTCATGAGGAGTTTCTACCAGCACTTAGAGCAAGGAAAGAGTGCCAGTACAGCTCTGAACCAAACCATAAACTGTATGAGAGTATCTGAGAGGTACAGTGAAATGAAGCATTGGGCACCGTTTGTACTCATTGGTGATGACGTCACAATCGAGTTTGGTGAAAAGGAATAGTTGACCATCCAGTTGACCTGGAATGTAAGTAAGCTGATATTGAAATGCTAAACTGTTGTAACTAGAAAAGTCACTATCATTTCTTCATTCGCTTTATGTTAGTGCTGATTTAATCAAAATTTTGAAGTCCGATTTTTTTCCGATATTTAAAGAAAACAAAATCACGCTTTTCCTAACAACCAAGTGCGTTTTCCGAATGTTGGTGTTTTTCTTCTTTGTTCTTTTTTTGTTTGTTTGGTTGTTTTATTTTTATCATTCAAGATTGTTTTCCAGTTGGAAAATGTTTGATGCGAAGCCAGTAAACTTTCACTCCAAAATAATTAGCCTTTTATACGGCCTTACTGATGACCAATATGATATTTCCTGGCGTTTAGCGGTTTTGCAGCCAGTTATAGAATCACATGGTAGTTGAGTGACTTGATCTGAAGGCGATTTAGTCTCGATCTGAAAATTTGAACACGCAGTTTTTAAATTTGTTCTAGCGAATATCTAAATCCTCTATGGAATGAAAACGGCATAGAGGGACGAGAAAGAGAAAAGACTCCGTCACTACAACATTATTATGCGTGTTTATTTCAGAAGTTTCTAGTTGTTACTTAAATGTATCTTGTTGTTGTTTTTGCTTTGTAGCTTCTGAATGAGGAGCTCTAATAAATGAAGAAAAGACCAGAAGATCATTTATGATGGCTTAAATGACTGAGGATCATCATGACAAGGCAACGACTACTACGAACCCGTTAAAAAGAATGTAAATAGCTTTTTGATTTTAAGCTTTGCATGTTTCTGATTGTTAAATAAGTAAACGCTTTTCAAAGGTCCAGACTCCCTTTCAAAAAGTCTGCATTCTAGATCTAATTGATCCAGGAATGTTATCGAAGATTTTACATTTGACGAAGAAATGCGATAATTCCTTGTTGCTGGAACCGCAAGTTAGATGAATGTAAGGAAAGCAAAAGACAAGACTCGATCGGTCTGAAATGATGCTTTTAGTTTAATTATAGTGTTAAATCTGTACAGTGCAGTAGATGCAAGCAAACAATGTTTCAGAGGCATAATTCCTCGAAATAATTTTATTCTAGTAGGCAAAAAAATGACATGTTGATAATGTTAAGTACTATTACTACTATTAACCGTAACAGACATTTTTCTTAGTGGTTACTGTAAAATAGGTCGTATTTGGACCCTTCTAATCGAACCTCCTGGAGCCGCCCATGTACTATACAGTTTATTTTAATTATAATTTTACATAAGGATGGTACTGTTTCCACGATTTTGGTAAGAGTCAAATGTGAAGTATCTGAGACTTTTTCAAATTTTTCAAATTTTTTGTTTACACAGATCAAATAAACTAGCAATCCTCAGTGGAAAATAATTTATAAAAAGTAAAAGAACAAAGAAAAAAGAAACCCAGTGTCTTGAATAAAAAAAATATGACAACTCCTTCTCACAGTTTTAATTACGTTGTAATAGACTAATTTCAAAATATTAAAATTCTAGCTCCTTTACGAGGCTTAGGTGAATATAACAAAATAAATTATTCATCTTTAAGCCTCAATGTTATTTCTGTTGTTTTATTCCGCTAAGCCTCGCAGCCAGGTGCGCATTTTATTATATCGAAATTGGTTTATTCTTTTCAGTTACAACTGCCATTTCTTCCATTCTTTACCAGTTGATATTACAACAGTCCAACATGAGGCAGACAGCTTGGAATATTCGTTCAAAGTGAGTCAGCCGTATTTTCACTTATAGCACTAAATTTTCTCCCAGTTGGATTTGTTTAAATTGATCACGTGACGTGATAGTGTTCATCCGCGGAGACACTGTCAGCGCATAGTGTCCGTCTGGCGAAAATGCCCGGATGAATACTGACTTGTGTGCGCAAACACAGTCCCATTTATTCTTCCAATTCACTAACAAACAGGCTGTTTTCACGGCATTTTATCCTGTACATCTTTCGTTCGTTTTGTTCCGATCATTTTAACTTTTCTCCTTGAAGTTTCAAATTGATGAGCTGCAAATTCGAAAAACCAGTCTCAATGACTTTTGTGCGGAAGAAAATTGAGTGATGAACGATAAAAACAATAGAATGCTTCTGTCTTGGGACTATCGCTATAGCTAATAGCTGCCCCTTGGAAATTTAATGTTCACAAGCCTACGGTATTTGTTTTATGAACATCAAATTTCCGCAGGGCAACTATCATCCGATAGTCCCTCGACAAAAACACTCGATTATTTGAATAGGATCACTGTAATAATCTGTTACATGAAAGAAACAATGATCTCGGGTAAAAGCAAGATAGAACGTACTATGTGAAAATATGTTTACCCGGCGAAGACTGGAACCTCAGTCTCCTGCATTTAAGACAGAAGTGACAATCACTACACTGCAGGCGAATCTACAGTCGGAAAGGGGCGAAATAGAACAGCTTTTAAAATCTTATTCCTTCAACAAGAAAATTTGATTTGCGTTGTCTCTCCCCACCCTGGAAAATTGCAATGGCAACCTAACGAAAGAAGATGAACCAACATTTCGTCCAGGAGGAGGGGGGGGGGGGGGGGGAGGGAGAGGGGGCTATTCTACTTATTTTATATACTTAAGAAACTGGCGATAAAAGGCCGGAGTCCTTTAGCCTCAAAGGTTGAGAAGTCAGTTTTTTCAAGCACGTTATGAATCCCTTGCTAAAGCTTAAATGATTTCTTTGTTCAAAAGCTAAAATGTTTAGAATTCCAACAAAAGTTTTCTCTAGCCAGCGATTGGTAGCCTGTGTACAGCCGCCCCCTCCCCTCAGGAAAAATTCCAAGTGCAACATAAAGAATAGAAGACGTCTGCTGGCAGGCTAGCGATTGGTAATGCATCACCTAACGCAATATAATATGCCTCAACTGAAACTGGGGAATATAAGCTTTTATCAAGCTAAGGGCGCTTTGAGCTTACGTTTAATAGCCAACGAGGCGCGTAACATCAAGTTTGTTGTAATCATCTCATTTCCAACTAGACCACGAGTAGTCCCTTATTCTCTAAGGACAGTAAATCGAGCGGGGCACAAAAGCGCACCCGCGCGTCGTGTGTCCTTTTTCGCGTGAGCTCGCATGGTTCCCCCAAGAAAAATAAGGGACCGTTAGTTATCTAATTTCCAACAAGCAGGAGTGAATTGCTATTTTTTTTAGAAAACAGCCAAGAAACTAAATATTGCTTGATCTTGTCGATGTCATTTTGCAAAAAAGACTAGAAGACTTCAATGGCGCTATTTCTCGAGCGTGGTATAACGGCTGATATCACATGACCGCTAAGCCAATCAAAACTGTAGAACTTGCATTGTCCAGTAATCCAGTTTGTAACACAAAAGATCATGTTACCCAAGTGCCTTGTACCTTACATATTTCAAGTTTTAGTTACACCAGTGAAACGGCAGACATAAATGAAATATTTCGGGATGGAACGGGGACATCCAGTGAGAACATTGAAGTAAAAACTTAAAATTTTGTCTTCTGGGCTCGGTTGTTCGAAAGCCGATAAACGCTAATCCACGATTAAAATTTAATCGAGGTTTTCATCTCACTCGTTAAAAATGATTTAAAAGATTAATTTCGAGCTAAAGGTAAAGAAAAGTCGAAGAAAAACTAAGAGCCAAAATTCGTTTGGAAGAATCTTTATTGATTAGCAATTAAACTGGAGTGAAAGTTCGCGTTAATCCAGGATTAGCTTAATCGGGCTTTTTAAAGTCATATTTGTGTATGATAACACAGATTCATCTGTTCCGACGGATGCCTTGGCCTAGGAAACGGAAAGAAAACAGAATTTTAACCCCCAATTTGCCAGCTGTTGTTTGTTGTTCGAAAATACTATATTTACCATCTTCGAAAACGAAAGGAACTAGTTTTCCAGTGTCACGAAATCTCCTGCTAACAATTTGCCGAAGAAAACTGTAGACTTCATTAACGAGTAAATCCGAATTTCTGAGTTGATGAAGGACTTCCGTACACAGATATACCCCGAAATAAACTGTTGGGTGCCCCTGGTGGAAGGAGGGTTTACTGTGGGAAAAGACGGGCGGTGTCCGCAGACAAGCATCCATCTACATCTCAATGACTCAGTTCAAAATCCGTAAACGGGCATGCGCCAAGTTACAAACAGTTACACTTAAAGCTGGACAGACAGACACTTAAAGCTGGAATTGCATTTTCCTGTCCTGTACCAAGAGATAAAAATTTTTGAGTGCGTCAATGAAAAGTGTTTGATACTAAATTTAACTGAGTTTAAGTTTCTTCTCTGAAGTCGAGCAATGGGATCCAGCATAAAATCTTTGTTATGTATGAATATTCTGATTATATGACTTTACTGAAGTCAAGGTGCGGTTTATTACACATTAATGTTTAGTCCACATCATTTCTTTCAGTTACTTACAGTTATTTACAGTGTCCCCAATAAACACACAAAGTTGTCAGCCGTCTCCTTCCCAATTAGGTTATTGGAGAGGAATATTCGTACCAAGTAAATCAGCTAAGTTTTGGGGGAGGGGGCGGATGGCATTTAATTAAGCATTCATTAAAAAAATCGATATGAATCGAGAAAATCAATAAAAATAATTGCAAGAAAAAAAGTTTTTCAGTGGTGTCATTGGTTGGCCAAAGATGGCCGAGGTGATTGGGAACTAAATGAAACCACGTGGTCAGCGTGACGCGGGTTTCACAGCAGCAGTCGCAAAAGGGGAAAAGTTCGAAGAAAAGGACTCAAGATTACGTCTTTTAAACTTGCAAGTCCAGACAACGGGTAAGCTTTAAAGTATTGAATTCAAAGTGTGTAACGAAATTTAGTGCTAAGGTGAAATGTGTCTAATTTACACTTTAATAGTCTTTCGGTATTGAGCTTTGAAAGCAGTAAAAGAAAAATATCTCAGTTTTTCGGCATTCCCAAAAGATTTCGCCTCAGTTAAGGCTTACGGCAGCTGGCACTGGTTTCCATCACTTTGCAGTTCTTATACTTTTACAGATTAATAGAACCATTCTTGATACAACAATAACGGTATCAAAAACGTGCCTAAACTTTTCGTGAACTTATAGAGTGTTTTCACATGACGTTACGGCGGCCATGTTGGTGTCCCAAAACAAAGAAATGGCGGCCATGTTGGTGTCCCAAACTAAACCTCTGGGAATTGAACTCTATTTTTATGTAAATACTTTCTTTTGTTGCAGTAAACCAATATGGCCGGTAGTCACGTGAATGAAAACACTCTATAGGTTACCATAGCAACAGTATGATCTGTTAAAACACCCGTAATTTTACCTTTAAGTGGTTATAACTAAAAAATGAACAAAGTGACCCTAATTTTTTTAGATGTTTGGAGACAATGTTTTGCAAAGTTTATAAACAATTCTTCTAAAGGGGCTCAGAGCCATCTTATGTATACTGTTGCTATGGTAATGCATTATGTGGAGAAAGTGACCATGCCTTGTTCACCAATGTATTAATAATGCACTTTTTTAATATCATTATTGTTGTATCAACTGATAAAGAGCGGTGGTGTCGATCCGTCAAAGTCTAAGACCTGGAAAGTAATGGAAACTGGTACCAGCCACTTTTAACTTAATAAATTACATATTTTTTTATTTTCCTCTCATCTAAAAATCTGTCACAGATTCTCAGTCCACAAAAGGTATTTTTTGTGCAGTTTATGAATATGTGGGGAAAAAATCTTCGCAAGTGTTTGAAATCTGAAAAGAAAATTGGGGGTAACCATGCATTTTTCAAGGACGGTACACCTATTAACTCCTTCAAATTCTTCGTTGACTCCCTTGAAACTTTAACTAGAACGCTGGATATTCTGAGCTGGGCCCCAGCGTGACCTCATCTGTACCTCAAAGTTTTTGCTTACAAATTATTTTTTCTGGATGGAGGAAGTCACTGGAGACCATTGACAGGTCCGAGCAGTGGACCTCTGTCAGTCATTTTCACTCATTTTTTACAGAATTAATTCTCTGATTTCTCAGTTGAATATCAAAATCCTGGAGTAAAGTAAAGTAAGTTAAAAAGTTTTTTCTTTAACTCGTATGGACAGCATTTCCTTCCTGTAGTGTAGGCTAATGTTTAGTAGCAAATTAGGTGGTTTTCTTCCAGCACTTAAATTTACACTGCATAGCTTATTCACGGCTGAATTTCTCAAGCATTCTCAATTGTCGTGTTGTTCTAGGTCCGCCCGGCCTTGAACAGGGTCCGAAGGGAGATGAAAGTATTCCGGGATTACCATCTTCCGTCAAAGGTGCAATGGGCGAGGAGGGTACCCCAGGAGGCATGGGTGAAAAGGCTTCCCTGGTCCCAGGGGTGACCCTGGTCAATCTGGCCCCGTTGGCGTTCTCGGCAAATCCGCCACAGGTGAAGGATTCCATGTAGTCGTTCACAGCCAATCAACCAGCATACCAGACTGCCCGCTCAACTTAACTCGACTCTGGACCGGATACAGGTAAATGCGTGTTCTGTTGACTCTTCTCCATTTGTATCATTAGGCAATAGTTGGGAGAATTTGTTTAAACATCAAGGCATTTTATCTTTGGTGATCATTTCTCGTGTAGTGATATTGTACAAGAACAGTCTGTATACTTGTCAATGACATTCCGTTGGTTTTTTTATTATTATTGTTTTGTTTGTTTGTTCCTGGAAATGGTCTCTTGCAGAAAGTGGTCGCTTACGAGAGGTGGTCAGAAAAGGATGTTCGGTTGTATTCAGAAAACTGTCGGAAAACTTTACCATTATTTTCAACCATCTTTACCGTTTTTCGCAACTAGTTTTGTCCAAGATTGTACATCTTGTTCATTTCATTTGCAAGAATGACCTGAAGACGATTTAATGCCCGCTATTTCTCGAGCGTGGTATAGATAGATAGATAGATAGATAGATAGATAGATAGTTTAATAATCAATACATGGCAGCCCGAAGGCTGAATTGCGTATTTACAATTAATAAAATCGATAAAAAGTACGTATAAAACTAGGTACAATAAATAAAGATATAAAAAATATGATAAAAAGGGAAACTAAGAATCTATATATGTACATTATCAATACAGGATCTAATAATAAAACTATTTCTAAAACGATCTGTCTTGCATTTGGGTACGGTAAAACGCCTGTTGCACCTTAGAGTGTAACGTGACGGTCCACTAAATGGTATTAACCAGTTCAGACGGTGTTCTGGGTCTTTAATAATGGTGTCAAAAGCATTAGTGCATAGCCCCGTGATGAAATCTGCAATGGGGACAATGTTCACTAGTTCGATGGCCTCCTGGTAGGGTAGCCCTGAGCATATTATAGACATGGCCCGCTTTTCGACACGCACCAACTCGTCTTTTAGGTACTTTGGCAGGGCGTAAAAAAAGACAGGCGCTGCGTACGTAAGAACAGAGCGTATACAAGCAGTGTAAAAGGTGGACATGTCCTGCCGAGGAACTCTTGATCTCTTTAACTGCACTAAGAAATACAGACGCTTTGACGCTTTCTTTATGACGTCACTAATATGTTCGTTCCACGTAAGGTTGCTCGATATGGTCAAACCCAGTAGTTTAGCACTAGTCACCCTCTCTAGTTCTTTACCATCTACTACGATAGACGCAAACTGGGGCTCATCTTTTGCAAAAGATATCCTGAGCTCCTTACACTTGTCGCTATTGAGTTTGACTCTGTTCTGCGTAGACCACTCGGCAACCTTGTCCGCAATCTCCTGGGCATGACTTCGGTTGCCCTTGGCAACGACTTCTGATGCGGTCGTATCGTCGACATATTTCCATACATTAGCTAAATTATCAACATCTAAATCATTTATGAGTACAAGGAATAGCCACGGGCCTAGTTTTGTTCCCTGAGGAACCCCAGAGGGCACTGAACCCCACTCGGAGTAACAGCCCTCGGATAGTTTGATCCTTTGGGAACGATTAGAAAGGAAATCTATGATCCAATTGATAATTCTTGTGGGAAGATTTAACCTACACAATTTCTCTACAAGTATTCTATGATCTATAAAGTCAAACGCTTTTTTATAATCAAAGAGAATAGTTCTAACTGTAGCGCCGTTGCCATCAGTTTCCTTGGACCAGTTGTGAAGCATGTGTATCAGTGCCTGAGTAGTTGAGGAATTGGGAACAGCTCCATATTGGCTTGGGTCGAGCACATCTAGAACTGCAGGTTTTACGTAATCGTGAACCACGCACTCTTCTGCGACCTTCGACAGACATGGAGTAAGGGAGATAGGTCTGAGATGTTTCTTCAGGTCTTCAACCGGCTTCACCTTAGGTAGAGGAGATACGTCCGCGAATTTCCAGATCTTCGGAAGAGACTGCTCTTTTAAGGAGAGATTGATGATTCTGCTGATTGGGAAGGACAAAAGTTCAGCATACTCCTTGAGCATCCAGTTTGGTATCTTGTCTGGACCACACGCCTTAGAGGGGTTTAACGCAGCTAATAACTTAAAAATACGCATTTCCGAAACCTCCGGAAGCTAATATAATGCCTGATATCCCACGGCTGCTAAGCCAATTAAGAGTGCCTGACTGTAACTTTCGAGAGCTTGAAAAATCGAAACTCCTGATAATTTGCCTGAAGTTTACTTTTGGGGAACTATCTTCGAAAATATTATTTGAATGTTCTGGAAATTTATAGTTTTCGAGAATTTTGGAGAAAACGAAATTACGGGTTTTGCCTCATTAATTATGCAAAAATCTCACTCAAAATTAGCCAAGTTCAATACGCCTGTGTTGAAAAAGTACCCAACGCTAGAAAACGAGGTCGGTTTTGAGTAGGAGCATTACTCACCTACTTTTCACCAATGGGACCTATATAAACTTTTGTAGAACTTTGAAAGGTCTTATGGCTCTTTCAAAAATTGACATTTTGAGGACTTTGCGATGAGGCGAAAATTGAGTAAGTTTGAAGGTTTAAATTGCATCTTGGTATGTCAGGTATCGACTCGAGAGGAACATTGTGATGAAGCTTGGGTCTTCGTCTTTCATAATACGAAATAAAAAATCTGGGCAATCAATGCACGCGCTGACGAAAACCAAAGGTAGTGAGGCTTCGTTAACAAATTTGCATAATTCGCAACTCTTGAGAAAATGCTTTGTTGCGGCGACTTGGTGAAAACATTTATCCAAGCTATCTTCAAATGGTCATTTTATCTCATATTGTATTTGCCTGTTTCTCTTCCGTGGTAGAAAAGATCTGGACAAAAAATAAAGTGTGTGATCGGAAAAGAAAATATTCGCCAAATTGTGGTAGGAAAAATTTGCATAATGCAAATCTCCCAATAAATCTTTCTGCAAAGGAATCTGATTGGGAAGGTTTCGTTAAGAGTCTATTTGAGCGAAGCCCTCCATATAAAAGAAGTCAAAACAACCTTTAATAATCCGATTTTAACAAATAATTGTCGAATCTTAACCTTTAAATAATAGTGCCAAAGTGATACTCGCTATTGCGTTACCTGCGTTACGTCAATAGCCGTCTATATTGCCCACAAGCTAACTTGTACTGCAAAATTGCCATTTACAACAACTAGAAAAAAGACCTTTATTTACTGGCATATAAGCGGTTTTGCTAAAAATTAAACGTTCACATGACACTGGAATCACGTTTAAAAAATACACACTTGTCAAATGAGTGCGAAAGTTATAGACATAGAGTCGGTCAAAGTGATTATTATTAATTAAATCAAGTTTGTTTACTGGAATGCTTTTTCAAATAGCTGGTCCAACCTTTCTCGGTGGCCTTCCAAATAATAATCACCCAGAAGTGGGTCAGTAAAAGAAGAAACCCTCTCTGTTCGTGCTGTTTGATACTGTACCTTCGCATACCTGTCAACCCCCGGAGTACAAAAATCTGGAGACGTCTAGAAATCTGTTCTCTTTGTTCCGCGTCCCAGCAGAACCGTGTCAGCAACCCTTCGAAATAACCAATATTAATAAAAAGACCGCGGTAGGTATTTCCCTAGCCTCCCACGCAGTCGTTTTTAGGGGAATCGTATTACCTCCTCGAGTCCCCTAAAAACGACTGCGTGGGAGGCTAGTATTTCCCGGGAGATTTGGTGTTCTACCCGGGAGACCGGGAGATTTCATGAAAAACTTGGAGACTCCCGGGAAAACCGGGAGAGTTGGAAGGTATGCCTTCGCATGTGACTGAAAAACAATGTCAGCCGGCACGCCATATTTTAACGTAATTACTGGTATGAAATAACACACATGTATGGATACACGCTTGAAAACCTGTGTGCCAGTTTCCGTTTAACAAAATAATACTCATTTCCTCCTACAGTCCACATTGGCTGTAGGGCATGCATTTATCTTTGTCGAATGTCAACAAGAAAAACACGGCTATCTCAGTGACACTGTATGCACGCAATGTCTACTGCGTACATCACTGGTAGCCCAAGCTCTATGAGCGTTCAAGAGACCTTTGTTTGACTTTTGTATTGTCACGCTGTAATACGAGTGTCACGATGAGTGTTATACAATGGTGTAAATTATAAGGGTTTGTATGGGAATTTACGAGAGTGTTTTGGAGTCGAAAATAAAGGGCATAAATAGAACAAAAATGGCTTACTTTGTCTCTTGATGTCTTGCTAGTGTTTGTGTGCCATATAATGGCCATTTCAGTACGATTCCAGTGGGTTTTTAAAGGTTTGCTGAACAGTTTCCTCAATCTATATCCTGCTCTATATGTCCCCGACTTCAGTAGCAGTAGTATTCTTTAAAATGATTGCAACGTTGACAAGGAGGACAGTGTAAAAGACCAGTCGCGGACAAAGGACTGCGGACCGCGGACTGGGTATAGGTGGAATATGGACTACGGACTGGGTTTAAAGGAGAACTGAAGTATGACAATCATATCTTTCTTGTATTCATTTTTATTAAGTTTAAGATGTATAAAATCAAGTTTCGGTAGTTATTTTTGTCCCTTTATTGTCGTTTTTGAGAAACAAAACAAGGACTGGGAATAAAATAGTGAGGACCGACAGTGCAAACATAAAATCTTGCTTTATCTCAGCGAGACAGCTGGATTTTTAATACGCGCTGAAGAGAGTCCGGCATTTTAGTTTTTTAGCATTTATCTCAGGGTTCGATATGATGAAAACTTGCTCTTGCAGTGCAGATTAAATGCGCAAAAGGATGTTTGATGATCATTGACCGTGATCAACCAATGAGGCCACGTGCACAATCATGTAGATGTCGTACATAGACATTTATGCAGTAGACATTGCTGAGATACCCGTGTTTCTGTTGTTGACATTCGACAAAGATAAATGCATGCCCTACAGCCAATGTGCACTGTAGGGCATGCAGTCAGTCCGTAGTCCGTAGTCCATAGTCCTCCTACTTTAGTACCTTTTTAATACCCAGTCCGTGGTCCACAATTCTTCGTCTTTATACCGACCACGTTTTTAACGTTGCAATTTATTTCAAAGAATACTATTGCTACCGAAGTGACCAAGATTTTGGGGAACTATATATATAGTAGGATACCGTATAGAGAGAGGAAAATTTTCAGCGAACCTAAAACCCACTGGAATCGTACTGAAATGACCAAAATATGGCACACAATACCTGGCAAGATATTAAGGAGACAAGGTAAGCCATTTTTGTTCAATTCACGCCCTTTACTTTTCGACTCCAAAACACGTTCGTAAATTCCCATACAAACCCTTATAATTTACGCCATCGTGTAACACTCATCGTGACATGACAATACAAAGGTCAAACAAAGGTCATAGACCTTGTGATGTATGCAGTAGACAGTGCGCATATACAGTGTCACTGAGATACCCGTGTTTCTGCTGTTGACATTCGTCAAAGATAAATGCACGCCCTACAGCCAATGTAAACTATAGGTATAAACTGAGTTATTATTTTGTTAAACGGAAACACACAGGTTTTGAAGCTCTGATATTTCATACCAGTAATTACGTTAAAATATGGCGTGCCGGCCGACATTGTTTTTCAGTCGCTTGCGAAGGTACAGTATCAAACAGCACGAACAGAGAGGGTTTCTTTTTTTACTGACCCGCTTCTGGGTGATAATTATTTGGAAGGCCACCGAAAAAGGTTGGACCAGCTATTTGAAAAAGCATTCCAGTAAACAAACTTGATTTAATTAATAATATTCACTTTGACCGACTCTATGTCTAACTTTCGCTCTCATTTGACAAGCGAGTATTTTTTAAACGTGATTACAGTGTCATGTGAACGTTTAATTTTTAGCAAAACCGCTTATATGCCAGTGAATAAAGCCAGGTGAGGTCTTTTTTCTAGTTGTTGTAAATGGCAATTTTGCAGCACAAGTTAGTTTGTGGGCAATATCGACAGCTATTGACGTGACGCAGGTAACGCAATAGCGAGCATCACTTTGGCACTATTATTTAAAGGTTAAGATTCGACAATTATTTGTTAAAATCGGATTATTAAAGGTTGTTTTGACTTCTTTTATATGGAGGGCTTCGCTCAAATAGACTCTTAACGAAACCTTCCCAATCAGATTCCTTTGCAGAAAGATTTATTGGGAGATTTGCATTATGCAAATTTTTCCTACCACAATTTGGCGAATATTTTCTTTTCCGATCACACACTTTTTTTTTTGTCCAGATCTTTTCTACCACGAAAGAGAAACAGGCAAATACAGTATGAGATAAAATGACCATTTGAAGATAGCTTGGGTAAATGTTTTCACCGAGTCATCGCAACATAGCATTTTTTCAACAGTTGCGAATTATGCAAATTTGTTAACGAAGCCTCACTACCTTTGGTTTTCGTCAGCGCGTGCATTGATTGCCCAGATTTTTTATTTCGTATTATGAAAGACGAAGACCCAAGCTTCATCGCAATGTTCCTCTCGAGTCGATATCTGACATACCAAGATGCATTTTAAACCTTGAAACGTACTCAATTTTCACCTCATCGCAAAGTCCTCAAAATGTCAATTTTTAAAAGAGCTATAAGACCTTTCAAAGTTCTACAAAAGTTTACATATGTCCCATTGGTAGAAAGTAGGTGAGCAACGCTCTTACTCAAAACCGACCTCGTTTTCTAGCGTTGCGTACTGTTTCAACACAAGCGTATTGAACTTGGCTAATTTTGAGTGAGATTTTTGCATATCAGGAGTTTCGACTTTTCAAGCTTGGCCAGCGATTCTCGAAAGTTACAGTCAGGCACTCTTAAAACTGTGAAATCGCGTTATGCAGTGATCCAGTTTAAACAATCCTTAATAGCAAAAAAATGACACCCTGTTAGTGGAAAACTGGCTTTTTTCTTGTGGTTGACTCGAATAGTCCGTTAGTTGGTGACAATAATCGTGTAAAAATCCTCGAAGTAAATCGTTTTTGTTGCAGTTTACTTTACGTTCAAGAACACGACAACTCACACGGCCAGGATCTCGGTGCCTCAGGCTCGTGCATGAGACGTCTCACCACCATGCCTTACCTATTCTGCAACGTATACGACCAGTGCCACTACGCTTCCAGGAATGACTATAGTTACTGGCTGACTACAGATATATCTATGCCAATGATGCCAATCAGCGCGCCTGGTGTAGAGCCTTCGTCGCGCAGGTGTGCCGTTTGCGAGGCTCCGGGACCTGTGGTAGCCACACATAGTCAATCCACAGAGATCCCGGATTGTCTCGCGGGATGGCAACCTATTTGGACTGGATTCAGCTTCCTCATGGTAATGATCTCTTTGTCTGGTTGTTTTTCGTTTGTTTGCAAGGTTGACAGGTATTGGAAATGTGTACGAGCTCACTGATGTGTACAGTGTATGATGTTTATTAAGCCGCTGCTAATACACAAGCGAGCCCCAAGAATATTGCGAGTAGTTGACGGACATGTTGACCATTATTTTAACTTAACGTTTTATTTTACCCATGTGTTAAAGGAATTTGAGCAAGGCAGTGTAAGAGCTGTTTGCATTCAACACTGTTGGCAGAAAAGATGTCATTGTTTTGTTTACCCTTTCACTTGAGAGTGCGTCTCGTTACAGTTTTGTTTGTCTGTGCTGTTTTGTAGTTAATATTTTTGTTTGGCTTTGTTCGTTTGTGCTTTCTTACTTGATGTTTTTGTTTGAATGCCGTATAATTTACCGATTGGAGGACATAGCTTGATGTACATTATTTTCCTGGTTTTGATTTCACGCTTCAGGCGACAAAAGCAAAAAGAATCATAACTTCTCCACCTATCGATGTTCTCCAACGTGGTGTAACTTGGAGAAATTCAAGTAACAAGTACAATTTAATGCCTTCTTTTATATTTATCTCTTTTAATTTGGCATCAAACACTAACTCTCTTCGTTTAAAATGAAATGAAAGATCTAGAGCTCTGTCTTATTTGCTTCGCTTTCTTTCCAGCACACTGGAGCCGGTGGCAGCGGTAGTGGGCAAGCTCTCTCCTCTCCCGGCTCGTGCCTCAGGATTTTCCGTCACAATCCTTTCTTTGAATGCCATGGCCGAGGTACCTGCCACTACTTCGCCAATAAATACAGCTTCTGGCTCTCCACTGTTGGGCAGATGTTCGCTTCGCCTACGCCGGTGACGCTCAAACCCGGCAATCTCCTGAGCCGCGTAAGCCGCTGTTCGGTGTGCTATCGGGAGGCACAAAAGAAAAAGAGGAGACGTCGTGCTTTCCCCAGGGTTATTCCTCAACTGAGCTCAAGAACAGCAGCACAGCTAATGGCCCAGCGTCAGTCTTAGAATTTATACGAAAAAAATA
Source organism: Pavona decussata (assembly GCF_977016875.1). NCBI lineage: Eukaryota > Metazoa > Cnidaria > Anthozoa > Scleractinia > Agariciidae > Pavona > Pavona decussata. The sequence goes on along the minus strand of NW_028145538.1, from coordinate 1,429,758 downwards.
ATGTTCCTGGCGTTACTCCATGTCTATACTAATTGAGTTTGTAGCCCTTATGGCGATCTTTTTGTTTTGGTTCGTCAACTGATCACAGAACGAAAAAACCGGCATTGCGTTATTGGTTCGTCACGCGACGCTACTCTCCAATAAGCATAGTGACACTTTCCCGAGTTTAAAGAAGCGTCGTTGTGGGTCAGCGGTACTTGTCTTTAGCATAGACAAGCGTTGTGTGACATCTGTGTAAAGCAACGCGCCTTGTGACTTGAAGAAATCGTTGCGTGACGACCCAACTAACAGTTTAGGAGTTACAAAGGACATGGAGTTAGTTTGTTGTTTTGTGTTTATCATGGACAGGTAGTGTATTAGCTTCAGTATCCACTGCTATTTGTACCGAATATGATTCCATTGTTGCTAGGATTTTAAAACACATCAAAAGAAAGAGTGGGGCTTTCTTCATTGATGTATACAAAAATCAATGCTAAACAAATCAATAACACAATTTGTGACTCGTCGGGAATCAATCGGACCCTCAGTTCTCGTCACTTTTCAGCGTTGATGAAAATTTTATAAAAAGACTGCTTGAAGTGCAACAGAACTGTCTTTATTGGCAGAAACATCGGGGTTTCCTGATTGGTTGGTTTCTAGAGCGATTTTAAATTGAATGTTGAAAGTATTTGGTTTAATTTACTACGGATTCGTAAAAGTGGCGGCGATTTGTCAACCAATGAGAAGCAAATCCAAACCAATCGTGTGTTAGTCACACGCATTTTCCCGCGCTTGGCGCCACTTACATGCATTTGCTTCGAGTTCTGATTGGTTCATTGCGCTGTTTACGTCTGTTGTGATTGGTCAGAGTAATTGTCTTGGTTTGCGTTTTACGACACTCAATAAAAAACCGCTCTTATCAGAAATTCTTCCTACGCTTCGGTGAAGCAGCTTCTAATGATTTTTATTAACCGCCACATTGCGTGTTCCTTCTCTATCTTGCTAGAAGACAATAAGGAGCTTCTTTCTTAAGAGTAAATATCGCTTTTGAAAAGGTAATTATTAATTTGTTTCGTCAGATTTTCGTTGTAGTCTACGATAACCATCTCGATAAACTAATGTGAAATAGACCTTATGCAAAAATGGCTAACATTTTAATATTCTTTTGTTTGCATTCAAATTATCCTTACTAACTTCGTTCTTGAGTTCAAAAATCTAAAGAATATATCAGCTTGAACGAGGCTAGTGAGGCTAATTTGAATCAAGACAATAGAATATTAAAATGTCGGCCATTTTGTGCATAGGGTCCATATAACTTTCAAATACAGATATTTTAAAATAGTTAATGAAACCCTCACTGTTTTTATGGTTTCCTGACCGAAAGTTCCGTTACTTTTTGGTCCACGCTACCGTTTTTCGTGTGGTTTTGTCTGTCGACAAAAATGCTCTTGATTTGTTCACAAACACTAACGATAACATCGTAGACGAAAGGCGAAAACTTGTCAAGGTATGGACTTTTCAAAGGGAAGGAAAAGCCAAGTCTTTAAAATGCAATTTATATTAAAATAGTGTGAAACAGTAGTTATTGTATAGCGTTATACAGTACTTTTAAGCTATTTCGCTTGTTATTTTATTGAAATACATTTGTAACAAAGAACTTTCAATAGATTAATTTCATAAAGCAAACATTTTTTTAAAATCGGTTAAGTTCAGTTAGACGTTTCTAAACTAAATTTGCACATTACACGATTAGCTATTAGCGGAATCTCGTTTATATCTTAGACTTAAATAGAAATCTAATAAAGAAATAAAATTGATCTTATTTTATAAACCTTGTTTTGGTTTATATTTCCCAAACATGAATTAGGATAATAGCAATTCAGAATAATTCTATATGATTGTAAATTGGGTTATAGTTAATAAATTGCTGTAATGTAAATTAAAGATCAGTCTGAGTGGTCTTGTTTTTACAGTTTTTGACCCGAGTAACAGGGGTGGACTCCTCGCGCATACTTCCCCGCAAACGCACTGTTTACACTGTTTACTTCTCTGCTCTCCTCTCTTCTCCTCTCCCATCCTTCTCTACTATCGCCTTTCCTCTGCTCCACTCCCCTCCCCTCTTCTCTCTTCTCCCCTCTACTCTCCCCTCTCCCCTCCCTTCCTCTCTCCTCTCACCTCCCTTCTCCTTTCTCTTCTCTCTCCTCTCGTCTCCTTCCATCTGTTCTGCTGTCCTCCCCTCTTCTCTCTTCCCCTTTCCTCTTTTCTCCTACCTCTCTACTCCTCTCATCTGCTCTCCACTCTTCTCCTCTCCCACACCTCGCTCACTACTAGGATTTGGCCAAGTTATTTGTGCCATGCGAAAAACAAAGAATTTGCCAGTAAGTCCTTACTAGGAATAGGGCAGTTAAAGGGGAGTAAGGCCAGCCCTTGGCTGGAGCCTAAGATTTGATCTGAGACTTGAATAAACGACAAACTGAGAAAACAGGGAAAACAAAGACCATGCAATCATTTACCAACCAGGAAAGTTAGACGCAAATTTGCCGAATGTTTTCTTCAAAGAAGCTTTTTCGCTACCCGGCGAATTTATACGCGATATTCTCTTTTAGCATGCAAGCCCCGAAGAGGGTTGTGGTGGACACACTCCATTGAAATAGCTGAAGATTTATCCGCACCAGAAGTATCTTGCACTGATTTTTAGTTTCCAGTCTACTCCAGGTGGCAATCAAATTTCTCCAAGAAAAGTCTGCTGAGGAGTTTAAACAGGTAAGTCTGCCACCTTATAAGTACTGGTTGTTTAACCAATTCCAATGGTTTAAGACTTGTTTTGAAGTTTGCTTATTGCTAGAGAGTTAACATGGCCAGAGCTACATTTCTGCCGGTATACAATAGCCCAATTTCGATATATTAAAATTCAGCCTGAAATAATAACATTAATTGGAGGCTCCGGGAATAAATTGTAGAGTTTATTCCCCAAAATCTCGCAGTGATGGTTTAAGTGTTTTAGGCTAAATTTTAATATATCAAAATTGGGCTACTTTGGCAGGATGTATTTTTACGGATGGCAACTAAAATTACAAAAATTGCGAAAATTTGAACAGCAAAGACCCAAATGCCTTTAATTTTGGCAGGGATTAGGATTGTTTTGTCCTTTCCGTATACTTAACTAGCTGAACGCCTGGAAAAAGCCACAAACTACAGATACTGAAGAACAAATTGGAAGGGAAGGTACATGAGGATCCGGCATAAGGAGCTCTCGCCCTCATTCTCGCATATGTAACCTAAAGCTTTAAATTAAATTACGTAGTTCGTTCATATCTACGTTAGTGAAAACATCGATACTGAACAATTAGATCGGATTTAAATTGGCTACCTTTTGTCAATTTCTTCTAACAGAGGCGAAGAACTTGATGCATTCAATGTTGAATACTGTCGTAATAAACCGCCCAACATTGTGACAGATTCTCCGCCATACTTGGCTCACCATACATTCTCTAGATCGTAATTATTGCTACCTAGGGCCGTCCCCTATTATTTTTCTTCGTTTTCAGTAGAACAGCCGAATGGGCGATACTCTCGCAGGAAGGCCATCAACGGCCAGTAATGAAGTACTACGGCTGTATGACTACCGGAAGCACATTCATGATTAAGCCTCTCGTTCATGGTCAATCAAATGCAAATGAATCAACAACTGTATTGACCGAGAGAACGCTGACCACAGAAATCACTGATTTGAGAAAAAGACCGCTAGGCTGCGACAAAAACTCAAGTGATAGAATAACCAGGCTTAGAAACTCCGCCTTGTTCTGACACTGAGTTTTCGTTGCAGCTTGTGGTCTTTTTCTCCAATGAGTGTTTTCTATGGGGAGCGCTTTCTTGGGATGCTTTTAAAGAGGAACGACCACTCAATAGAAAGAAAGCGTAACAACTGAGTTGACTTACTGGGGGAAAAGACCAACAACCTGCGATGAACATTTAACGTATATTTTATTAGTAGAACGTTGACCGCAACTTGAAAACACGACCCACCTCACAGCAATTACTAAGTCTACAAGAAATAATCACCAGGAACCCGCAATAAAATTTGTATTCTTCACACAAACTAACATGTTAGGCCACATACTATTCTGTGGTGTGAGAATACCTCGCGGTTGAAACTCAGCGACTCTGGTCAAAGTTACTGTTAACAGTTGGTTTTAAGGAAATGACTGAATAACAACAGTGTTTGTAAAAGAAATAAAAATAAGAAATAAGGAAGTACGACACGAGAAAAGAGCAACAGGCTTTCAAAATCATGATTGTTTCTTATGTTGCAATTCTGAATAATGTATTACTTAGTCCTCAGTTTAATATATAGAGAAGTAAATTTAAAAACGTCATTAAAATCTCCCCAATGTGCAACGCAAATAGCAGACTCATGGTCAGTTCTAATCCGGTACAATTCTTGTATCGTGAATTTTCTTTTATTTATTAATTTGTTTTTATTTATTTAATGTCACTCTTTTTTACAATTACAGACACTACAGTAACAAACACTACAAATACTACAGATACTCTGCCTACACAACTGAAAATACAAATCTCACGCTACATTGTACTCTAATTACACAATTACTTTAGGTATTTACAAGATACTTTATATACAGTTACAATACAGGGATTTAAATTATCAAAAACATACCTATAAATTTACATAATTTACATAATTTCATTTAATAGACAAAAGAACAAAAGAACAGGCGGCACTTACTCCTTTACAAAATAATTAGGATTGATATTTTGAACAGGGTTCCATTTTGCCTGAAAATGTTTTAAACTTAAATTGCTTTGAGAGGCTATAAGCTTTTCAATTTCATACTTTCTCTTGACTACATCTTCGAAAGGCAAAAAGAGAGGGATTTGGTTATTTTTGCGGCAATTCCACAAATAAATTTTACCTAAAATTATAAGGTAGTTGAGCAGGTCAGATCTCTCCAGTACAATTCTTGCATCGTGAAAATTGGCACAATCCGATTTCCAATATTTCAACCTGAACCGTTTCGTTTAGTCCCGGGTTCATCTCTCTGGTAAATCTCCGACACTGCGAGGAGATCTTTGAAATATCCCTCTCTTGTGTTTTGCAAATGTTGCCAAACCCAATAGTATGATTTAAATTGGTGCATAAAATCTGAAGGCGGGAGAGCGACAGATATTGTGGACCGTTTAACAGCTATAACTGCAACGGACAACGAGAACGTCACACAACAAAAGGAACAATAGCACTACACATTCATTATAAATTTTGGTACATTTTCCCGCCCGTCCCAAACAAAACAGCAAGCGAAATGACCAAATTGAACGTCATGTGGAGAGCGTGAGCACATGAAGTTAGATTTTTCATTTTCGTCCTATACTTGAACGCTGTTAGTGCCATCCAGTTCCGGGATAGTTCGAGGTTGCGTCACGCGTTGAACGAGTTGTAGCAACCGCGCTAAGTGGTTCAAGTAATGTGAGTTTATATTTTGAAGTCCCAGTTTTTAAAAATCTAACCTCCAAATGGGGGCTTCCAAGACAGGGGGTTAACAGAGAGGATGAACTTAGAATTTTTTTCATGGTATTCGAGAGTCATGCAGATCTTGCATAGAGATAAAGAACAAGCAAGAGAGAGACAGAGAAAAACAGATGACTGTAAAAATCAGCGTAGCTCTTTTTTTTTTTTTTTTTGCATCATTTGTTTTTATTTCACTCGCTCGTTTGACGATTTTGTGAGACACATTAGGTCCGTGGACAGGAAACACAAAAAACCCGAGCGCGATCGATCCAGTTAATGCGTGACGAGCCAAAAGAAGAAAAGCAAGATCAGTCAAACAACAGTGATCCGATCCCTGTTTCCCTCTAGAAACTGTTATTGAACCTGATCCATGACCGTTGATTCCAGATCACAGGGCTGTAATGTCCGATTCCCCATATCTTGTTCTTATCTCAAAAGCGAAGGAAACCGAAAGAGAAAAAACAAGTTTTTGTTAGCTTACGCGGCAAGCGCTAGAAAGGGGGAGGGTAGAGGGGAATTGTTCGTGTTTCACGAGTTCCCCACGCACTCACGTGCGCTTCTGATTCCTTCTTCCTTCCCCTTCCTGGCGCTCCCCACACACTTCACGTACGCGTCTAATTCCCTCTTATTTTTCCATTTTACCTCTTCCAACGCAAGCTAAATTTGTGTTTGCTTTATTCGCTTAAGCCACCATTTCAAGCGGTCGTATTAATGAGGCAAATTTTAGACGAAAATGATACTTCGGGACGTGAAATTAAAGGTGGGCGTTGTTCGCATCTTGCAGCAGGCCAAATTAAATTAAGTTTTTAAAGATAAGAAAATTATTAACTGTTTATTTTGGCCACGATAAAGTAACCAATACTGAAAACATATCGATATCACTACTTTATCAGTTGCTTATTTGTCGATACTACAAGACACTACTCACGTGACCCTTGTCAGAACGTCATTTGTTCTGCACGCATTACGAACCTATGGTTTAGTTTTGGGTTGGGCAGCAATTCACTGTTAACAGGGAATTTTACTCAGCCAACGCCCCAAGTTTCCATCTCTGCCTCTCGTGACGCTTGTTAGAATTAATTTTAGAGCCATCACATTGTAACATGTGACAAACCGATTTCGGTTTTTTAGGAAGAACATACAAATGACCACAAACACAGTTCCGTGTTATTCAAGTTCGCTTTTCAAAGTTATCAGTCCACCTTACAGTGTCAAGACAACAATATTTTGAGGTAAGAATAACTATAAAACCATATACCGTGTGTGGACTGTATATCTTACGTATTTTAAATATTTAGAGAAAAAAAAAAAGGAACAACGCAGTTACAAAAACTTTGAGCGGTAAGGTTTGCAGTGTACGGATCTTTAATCTAGTTTCTGTGTTTCTCTTTTGTCTTACTGGTTACGGATAAAAGGGAGATAAAGTAGATTGATTCAATAGTTGAGGGTACTTTATAATTTGAATAAATGTAGGTCGTTCCACGTACATTTGTAACATTAACAATTGGTAGAATTTATCGATATAAAAGGAAATTGTACGAGCAGGCAGTATTGTCAAGAGACATTGTATTTTTCATCAAAATATTAATTTTAGCTAGTACTGATCAGTATAATGTGGAAGGTTGAGTCGGTTAACTAAACAGTTCCTTTTCCTGCTACTTTCCGCGGATCTTCATCTGCGCTCGAGAAACAAACTTTCTCAAACTCATTAATAACTCATCAAGCCAAAAACAAGCCAAATCATCACCCTGAAGGAGGTTTAGAAATGTGATCTTAATTATTATAAAATTTTGTGAACCGTTTGCCTTGAATTTCTCCAAGAATTATCAATAGTTTGAGAAGCTATATCAAACACTCGAGAGAGGTTTTCCACCTATTTCCGAACACCTCGAAGTTGGTTAAAAAAAGACTCGGCTGCGCCTCGTTTTCCAACCTATTTCTCGAGGTTTGTTTGATTCAAAATTATTAATCGCAAAATAAATAATTCTGACGCATGAGGTAGAAAACATGACTGACTGTTTTCAGTTTCTTGCATGGAAGATGACACTTTTTCAGGGAAAGTTACTGATTTTCAGGTTGTACCGTTCTAAAGCATGATGGTGAGATAATTACAAGAACTGAAACTCTGTGATTGCGTGGCTTTTACTTTAAGCAGTATATAAAAGAGTCAAAACACTTTACATGTATTTACGTTTGAGAGTTTTGTACCGAAGATGGAAGTCTTATCGAATTCTGCGCAAATGTTATTTTACCCGAAACTGAATGCAATTTGCGTGTTTGCCAACTATTTATAAATTTAGATTAAGATTAGTAACTTCATGGACTCTTGTTTCCCTGATTAGAAATTCTAACGAAGAATTTACAATTCAAACAAGAAATACGCAAAAAAATGTCATTAAAAGCCCAAAAGATTTTGGGCACCTAAGTAGGTTATCTACGGTTGAAATTCATGGATTACAAGTACACGCGGCTTTTCAGCATGTTTTTTGTCGGGATAAATGTTCCATTCGGGTTTCTTCAAACTAAACTGCAGCACTACATTTTGTAGCTTGGGTAGAACTCAGTCAGACATTTAATCAAGCAATTTCCTAACTTTCAATCTGTGTCTTCGTGACGCACGTTACGTTTTTTTCACGGATGACACATCGTAAAACGTGATCTACTGATTTCGGTTTCTTTGAATGAAAATATATTTCCTTATTTTTGAAGTGAGATTTGTCGAATCAAATGACTCCTGATAACTGATCCGCAACACATTGTCAAGCTACTTAAGAGCCGTCCTCTGTAAATATCGACTATCGTCGTTTGGACGAGAAAAAATGAAATCCCTCAAACTTTCTCAGAAGAATGGTCTATGTAAGTTTTTCACATAAATATAACTTTCAGCTCAGTTCGATTCGTATTTTAGCTGTACTAGGACCATCTTGGTTTTGCCGCCCTGAGAGGGCTTTCAGCGGCCATTTTAGGCCACACTTTTAAAAATTTGCCTTACAAAGAAAGCGTTACAAATCCGAACAAAATCTCATTATTCGAAGCAAGCAAATGTTTGTTGTTGTGTTGAGAAGCTTTTTTGGGAATTTGATCGAAATCTGATTTTTTTTACAAAATTTTTAATTTCTTCCCTATTGAACTACTCTTCAAGTGCCCAAAAAATGGCCGAGTTTAAAGGAAAATATCGCTAAAGATACATTAGTTGGCATCCTAAAACAGCATCCCGGTTAAAGAGCAATGTCTCGTCTGTAAGAATATGCAATAAAATTTTTGGGCAGTTCAAAAGAGAAAATTATAGAAGAAGAAGTTTTAACTGTACTTTTGTCAATAAAGACCGCCTTCCTAATTAGCATAACAACATGAAAATAACGATTTACTAAGAAAATAATGATAAATTCCACTTACCTCGTGAAATATCGAGAACTGGATATTTCAAAATATATCAATTTATAGTTTCAGTTGGATACAGCCGCATTTTCGATGATTTGTTGTGCGAAATCACTGTAATACACCGCAGCCGTTAAACTGAGTTGAATTCTTCAAAGTCCGTCAGGACAACCATCGGCCGAAAAAATTGCCTTCCGCCCCATAAGCTGCCGTGTGCAAGGTGTCAAATATTTCTTTGTTATCCTTAATGACGAAAACTTCTTTCAGCAACCATTTAAATCCTGCTTTGAACTGGAGATTCTCGTCAAGAAATCGTTTATGTTCCGTTGACCTTCCGCCGTGATTAAACAATGAGATTGCGTTACAGAAACGCGCACATATCCAGATGGTTTGGGGTGGGGGTGGTGAGGAAACAAACATGGAAATACTCCCAAATTTTAAAAAAAAGGGCCATTCAAGATTACTGTCAAAGCTATTTTATGCATTTCGGGTAGTAAATAGGAAACTGCTGTCCTAGAATAATGTGGAATATGATAAGCCCTTGTGCTGTATTTTTTAGGTTGGGGCGTGGGAGGGGGGGGGGGGGATGGCAAGTAAAACACTAATTTACAGCATCAGTCGATCGTTGCTCTTCTGTTTAGGTTTCATACATGATGTTGATGATTAAACAATGAGATTACGTTAAAGAAACGCGCGCACATCCGGGTGGGGTTGAGGTGGGGAGGAAATAAAAATGTCACGGACTTAAGCTTGTAAGATGCTGCGAAAGTGTTAGCCATTCTTCGCCTATTCGGGGTTATAAATTAAACACCTATCTTGGAATAATGGAACATGACTAGTGACTTTGGGGAACGTTGAGAAATTTGTGTAGGTTATATTTTTTTTTCTGGTTTCTGTCGTAGTAGGAAGTACCCTCTGTAAAGTCACGGTCTCTTATTTAGATGGGTACCTTTTCCAGCGAAATCAAATATTTTGTGGTAGATCTAGGGGCAAAAATGGACTTCTGGAACTTTCGTCGACAATTTGTTTCATGTTTTCTTTCCCTCTCTCACTGTGATCAAATTGCCCTGCGTAAACGCGAAGTCGATCGTTAAGTTGATTTATATAATGACTACATCAAATTAAATTTCATAGGTGTGGCTATTTTTCATTTTATTTCGTGGGGGAGGAAACGCGTGACGAACCCCTAAGGACGTCTGCGTTGTTTAATATTTTAAGTCGTTTGGGTCGCAAAAGAGAACCATAGAAATATAATGTGGCAATCAAAACGTATTGTTTCCAGTTTTAATATATACATTCTTTTCGTGACACGCGTAAAGCGAATGGCTTAGTAGCCGCACTTTTAATTGGTCCATGGAAAATTCCTGGTCATGGCCACCTGTGGGTACTCGTCGTTTGTTGGAGGTACCTGCGGATCCAGTGCCCAAAACGCTAAAAATGTGCAGTGTGTCCTACTGAGTGACTGCCGAGGGGACGTAAGCGTCCATTTAAAAGCACTGCACGTTTGGGCAGGGTATTTTGATATAATTTTATTTTAGCAGTTTTCTCTCAAGAAACACCAAACTACAAATCATAAGTATTCATTCCTTGAAACGAATACATTTATTTTGAACTCCCCCACGAAATTCACAACCTGGTTTCCATTCCATTTCGAATCACAAGTTATCACCTGCAATTACACTTCATTACACATTTTCACACGAAGACGCTTAAAATAGAAGCATTTGCGGAATGAAAAGCGTGTAACTTTGTAAGAAGCAAACTGTCCCATTAGGTCGTACTCTCTAAACTAATGCTTTTGAAAAACACGTATTTGAATCTCATAAATTCTTCCTTATGAAATATTTGGTCTGAGGCATATATTAATCACGTGCTAGGAGACCGCGGGAAAGTGCGAATTTCATTGACGCCCATACAGTGTATACAAAAAATTTGCACTAATGTATTCACGCACGGGTTCCATCACTAGTCTGAAATGTCAGCCGTCTCCTCCCCCTAACCTACAGGGTTAGGGGGAGGAGACGGCTGACATTTCAGACTAGTTCCATCACCCGTCACGCTGCTTTTTTATGGGCCATCAGGCGTCGCAAAAAAACCCTTTGCCACTCTCAATAAATTCCACTTACTATTAGCTGTTGTGCCCTATTTGTCAGTCGGTTGCCCTTCGTAACGTTTGATAGCATTTCCAACGATGTTCAGATTTAGTAGTTTTTCTGGCTCCAAGTCCACGTAATGGTGAACGCTATGACAACGTTCCAAAACACAAACAGGCAACTGTAATACACACACACACACACACACACACACGCAAAAAAAAAATAAATAAAATAAAAACAAGTAAGTAACTAAGTCGCTTTTTATCGGAATTCTATGTGAGCTGTTAATTTGTATGTATTCCCATACAAACCCTCATATTAATTTTACGTGCCGGTGATTATAACTTTTTCACTGTTACCTAATATTACAAATATATAGCTGTCAGTGAGCTTGGGACAGTTGTGAACATGTATGAACAGCAACGATCAACTGATGTTGTAAATTAGTGTTCTACTTGCCAAGCCCCCCCCCCCCCCCCCTCCCACGCCCCAACCAAAGAAATAGAGCACAAGGGCTTACTATATTCCGCATTATTCTGGGACAGCAGTTTCCTATTTAGTACCCGGAATGGGATCGACTGATGCTGTAAATTAGTGTTTTACTTGCCATCCCCCCCCCCCTCCCACGCCCCAACCTAAGAAATACAGCACAAGGGCTTATCATATTCCACATTATTCTAGGACAGCAGTTTCCTATTTAGTACCTGAAATGCATAAAATAGCTTTGACTGTAATCTTGAATGGCCCTTTTTTTTTAATTTAGGAGCTGTTCCATTTTCATTTCCTTCCCACCCCCACCCCAGCCCGTCTGGATGTGCGCGCGTTTCTGTAACGCAATCTCATTGTTTAATCACGGCGGAAGGTCAACGGAACATAAACGATTTCTTGACGAGAATCTCCAGTTCAAAGCAGGATTTAAATGGTTGCTGAAAGAAGTTTTCGTCATTAAGGATAACAAAGAAATATTTGACACCTTGCACACGGCAGCTTATGGGGCGGAAGGCAATTTTTTCGGCCGATGGTTGTCCTGACGGACTTTGAAGAATTCAACTCAGTTTAACGGCTGCGGTGTATTACAGTGATTTCGCACAACAAATCATCGAAAATGCGGCTGTATCCAACTGAAACTATAAATTGATATATTTTGAAATATCCAGTTCTCGATATTTCACGAGGTAAGTGGAATTTATCATTATTTTCTTAGTAAATCGTTATTTTCATGTTGTTATGCTAATTAGGAAGGCGGTCTTTATTGACAAAAGTACAGTTAAAACTTCTTCTTCTATAATTTTCTCTTTTGAACTACCCAAAAATTTTATTGCATATTCTTACAGACGAGACATTGCTCTTTAACCGGGATGCTGTTTTAGGATGCCAATTAATGTATCTTTAGCGATATTTTCCTTTAAACTCGGCCATTTTTTGGGCACTTGAAGAGTAGTTCAATAGGGAAGAAATTAAAAATTTTGTAAAAAAAATCAGATTTCGATCAAATTCCCAAAAAAGCTTCTCAACACAACAACAAACATTTGCTTGCTTCGAATAATGAGATTTTGTTCGGATTTGTAACGCTTTCTTTGTAAGGCAAATTTTTAAAAGTGTGGCCTAAAATGGCCGCTGAAAGCCCTCTCAGGGCGGCAAAACCAAGATGGTCCTAGTACAGCTAAAATACGAATCGAACTGAGCTGAAAGTTATATTTATGTGAATCACTTATATAGACCATTCTTCTGAGAAAGTTTGAGGGATTTCATTTTTTCTCGTCCAAACGACGATAGTCGATATTTACAGAGGACGGCTCTTAAAGTTTGAGATAAGCATAGCTAAAACGGGTGCGCTTTGTATGTAGACCGTATGGCGTATGTAGTTTAACAGTTTAAAGGAGGAGGACGAACAGTGCAGTTTGACAATATCGATCGTTTTGTTTTGTTTTCGGAGCAAAGATGAAAATCCCTCCAGACTCTGCGAATTGTTAAATTTGTCTGAAACTGGATGCAGTAGCAACCTCATGGACTCTTCTTTCTTTTGTTAGAAACTGCTTGAAGAAGTATATTCCAAGAAAAACTTTACTGCTCTGTGGTTTACTTAAAGCAAACTTATATGTTTTTAGTTAAATAGTGAGAAGTTGGCATGCAAATGAATGGTTTAACTTCCCTAAATTAAATGAAACTACCTGCCAAGTAGAATGGTACAACAACACTTATTTTTTGGCAAAACAGATAATTTTCAAATAACCCAAACTTTTTAAAGTAATATATCAAAAACGAGAAAGCGTGTTTCATCAGATATCCAAACACTGAGACGTAGGCTGAAAAAACGAGGCGCAGCCGAGTTTTTTTAAACGACTTTGAGGTGTTAGGATATCTGATGGAACACACTTTTGAGTGTTTGATATAGCTTCTCAAATGCATGGTAAGTAATTCTTGGAGAAATTCAAGGCAAAAGGTGGTAAAATTTTATGGTAATTAGCAACACATATTCAAACCACGGACACAGTATAGTGATTTTCTTTGTTTTCTCTTGAGAACTGAGTTGGAACTTTTTGACTTTGAATAAACCAAAAATAGAATGTCGATCTTAAAAAAAAAAGGATTTCTTCATACATCAACTTTTTTTTTCACAGTATAGTCGTCAATTTCACAGCCAACGCCCTAGATTCCATCTGAGTCCTCTGACTCTTGTTACAATATATTTTTGACCAATGACGTCGTAGAAGGTGATAAGATGATTCCCTAGCTTTCTTGAAATAAAGATATAGTTCCGTGATTTTGATATTCTCTTTTCCGTAGAACATGCGTTAAAACAAATCAAGGAAAAGTCTTCACTCGCAAAACAGTGTAAAGACAATTTAAGACTCCGGGAAGGACGATTATAAAAGGAGATTGTTTGGCTTATAAGATTTGACTGTTAGGAGAAAAAGGACAACAACAAAACGGCTTGAGAAATTTAATGTTTTTATTTCTCACAGAAGAAGGAAATCTTACCAAATTGTGCAACTTATTTGCTTCTGATAAATTTGGGGAATTTTTTTCCCTGGGTTGAAAAACTGATCAAGGGAGTATAATCTCAAAATAGAAACAATTTTGTCGTTTGTTTTTGTCGCTTTAAATTGCACTAAGAGAGACTCTGCGTGGACCCCACCCTCCCTACTAAAAAATGTACATTTCCTTCTGCGTAGTAAAGCCTGCTAACATTTACAGAATAAATGTCGTAAATTTAAAAGCACAACTGCTATAAATTGCCTTTAACAGCTCACACAAGACCTAATTACTATTAATATGATATGAATGCATGTTGCAACTTGGGTTAATTATTGCCAGTAATGGGATGTGGGCATGCGGCTTCCTTCTAGTAAACATCATAGACTAAATAAACTGAAAATAGCCTCAAAGACAAAATTACCTGTGAAAATGCCGAATTGCAGTCCTACGCGATGTTAATGGTGAGCTCTTTGCGATTATGTAATTTCTAATGGCCGTCGATAAAACCTGGAACATGGAACATTCCGGAACATCCCGGAACATTCCGGAACATTCCGGAACATCCCGGAACACGAAAAAAAAATGATAATAATAAAAAAAATTAAGATAAAAAACAATGAAATAAAATAAAAATTAAGGAAAAATGAGAAAAAAAGTGTTTTTTTTATATAAAATGAAATTACATTGTATCCGAAGGAAATTCGTATAAGAAGAAGTATGGAGTAGGTGGGACGGTAGGATAAATGGGGTGTTGTAACTGACCACACTGAATGAAGCGCAAGTACTTTCCCGCCATTTGCAGCACCTGTTTAGCGTCCGCTGCGCCAGAAATGGATCATTTCCAACTCGGCTGGAATACGCGAATGAGCACGAAACACCCTCAGGCGTTTCTTCATGGTATTTTCTCGTTTCATTTTGCGCGAAAGTGTTTATCGTCCGCTGCGCCAGAAATGGATCATTTCAAGCTCAGCTGGAATACGCGAATGAGCACAGAACACCCTCAGCTCAGGCCTCCATCGTATTTTCTCCTTTCGTTTTGCGCAAAATCCCTGTTTCAAAACCAATTATCCGGTAAATGGAAGGGGTTTTGAAGCTCCAAACCAGCCAAAGTAGCGTATTTTCTTTAGCCGTAAATAACAGTCCGCTTATTGTTAAGACACAGAGACGGTCAGGCGTCTTTTACTGACAAATAATTATGGCTACACCTACATCTTGCAACCGGGGATAGAGCGCTTCTTGAAACTCGATCTTGCCTAATTCCACACCAAAATATGTGATTTTTCCTAACCTATTTCAGACACGACCTTCTTGTCAATTGCATACCATCCAAATTCTCCAAATGATCACGTTAACCCGCTACAAACATACAAGAAGCTAAATTGGTTCAAAGACCGATATGAATGTCAAACATGTGAGTAGGACTTCGTTAGGCCTTCCAACGTGAAAATTATATCCAATTCCAGACCAGCCTCACCCTATTCAGCAAAAAGTGGTCAAAATCTATGCACTACTTCACACAAAAAAGGCTTCCGCGGTCAAAAGCGCACTTAAATTTGAACAGGACTTATCCTTGTTAATCACAAATTGATAGAAGACGTTGTTTTTATGTGCGTCATTCATGGAAAGTTTAAATATCTTCTTTTCAATTCACCATGAGGGTCGTTTTTCATTACAAAGGTATTACGTTGTAGGAATAATTTAAGGCGGGGGTCTACCTGAAAGCCGTTTTCACGCCGCTTAAAATCGGTTCAACGGAAATATCTCGTTCGCGTTTCAAGCAATACAAAAACCCTATGCTCATTACACAAATCAATGTTTTGGGTTGTTTTGTAAATTTTTGGGTGATTTTTAGGTATATTTGGGAGGAGATAGTTTTTCTCAAAAGAGTAGTAAAATTAAGAGAAACAAGAAATATTGAAGATTTAGGGAAGTTTTAAAATTAGAATTTGTAGTTAATAATTAATAGACGGATACCAAGTTAGTCCACTAGAAACTCGGGGTGCTCTTGCGTGGGTATCAACTGTCTGTTAGAGTTCCAAAAATCACCGTCTTTCTTCTATCCATTGTTAAAACCTCTTCAAATTTCACTCAAATTCGGGTGTATCCCCACCTTAAATGTAAAAGCGCTGACTCGGAGATGTTAAGCTTTAGGATTGTTAAACACTTTAAAACATCTCTTCTAATGAAGACCTTACCTGATAATATATATTGCGAAATTTCCCTCTGTATGCAAACGTCGTCTTTAAGTCAACATTTAATTTCAATCATTTAAGTTTAAGTGGGACGCTCCCTAAGTTCCTCATAACCCAAATTGCGCCTTCATTCAGTGTGGTCAGTTACAACACCCCATTTAACCTACTCCGTACTTCTTCTTCTTATATGAATTTCTTTCGGATACAATGTGATTTCATTTTATATAAAAAAAACACACACTTTTTTTCATTTTTCCTTTACTTTTATTTTATTTCATTGTTTTTTATCTATTTTTTTTTTTATTATTATCATTTTTTTTTCGTGTTCCGGGATGTTCCAGAATGTTCCGGAATGTTCCGGGATGTTCCGGAATGTTCCATGTTCCGGGTTTTATCGACGGCCATTTCTAATTTCGGTAATTTATGTTCGAAAGTAACTGAGGCAAGAATAGCAACTTTGGTCGAGTTCGGGACAACGAATAACATCTAGAAACAAGATGGCTGCAAGCTTTTTCACATCCTTTAGCACAAAAGAACAAAAGAATGAATTCCTGGATAGGAAATGTTTGCAAGATGAGAAACGAAAGGATATCCTTACTCATAATTATACAAGTGAATGAAACTTAGTGCACATTATTACTACAAAGTAATGTCTAATTAAATAGCTTGAGTTTTTTGTGATGCTTTTGCAGTAAGACTTAGCCGTGCAGCTAAACAAAGCAGCTCCGTTTGAAATTTTTCTTTGAATTTTGTAGTTCGTGTTAAATGTCGTGTTCGTTCACATGAGTTTGGTGTTGTTTTGGTTATACTAAGAACGGTTTTCCGAATGCGACAAGTCCTTTCCTTCTGCCGTAAGTTCAGATATCATGAACTCAGTGGCATGAATTTCTTTCTTTTATTTTAAAATTAAGCCTGTTCCTAAATGAAGTCGAAAAATGTGATAAATAATTCAGTTTCTTGAAAAAAAAAGCGTTCTGGGTTTTTACGTTTCGCTTTTCAATTTTCATGAGACATACACACGACAAACATTTTGGTTTCTTGGGATGAATAATTCCGTATTTGTTGAAGTCAGTCCATCGTTTCAATAACAGGTTCGTTGAAGAAAACACTCATCATCTTTTGACCGCAATTGATACAGTAAGTACAGCTATAAAACTACGCTTTGTATGTGAATTATATAGCTCTAAATGTGGCAAGACTTTATTTAGAGAAGGGTTGAGACAATCTCGATCTTTTTACTTTCGAATTCAAGATGGAAATTTCACCAAATTGTGTAAGTTTCTAAATCTAACACTTTTATTAAAATACACTAATAACGTCACCGGCTTTGGTTTCGTGGATTGCCGAATGATGAAAGAAATATCATCCATAAAAGAAAAATTGCTGTCCGCCTTTGTTTGACTTAAAACAAATTTATACTCTCTCTGCATGTATATTGAGTTGATGAGAGAAACTTACGCAAATCAATGATACTAACTCCTACTACCTTTTAGAACAACAGCATCAAGTTTTACAGGAACTGAGAGAATGTTTAAGCATCTTGAATTTTCTTTGACGCTTAATTTCCACCCAGATTAACTTGCAGCTTAGTTTAAAATTTGTGGCCCGAGTTGAATATTTTACCCACTTAAATGATTTAGGTTTTGTTTTAATTACTGACACCAACAACGGATTTTGGAACAAGTTAAGTTTTTCCCTCCCACTGAAATTTTTTGAGATCATTAATTCGCTGGCTTGTCTCTCTGCCTCTGAACTTTTTGCCTGTTGACTAACATGCGACTTACGCTGTGAATTAAAAAGGTTGAAACTAATATGGGTGGCAGATTAATAAGATTCCCATGCAGGATTATCGAAGTAGAAATTTCACAAAACGGCCGTGCCGCCACTCAAACTTCTTCTGAAATATGTGAACTCGACATACACCGAAAGAAAGTTCCTTCTTAAGTAAAGTATATTTAAAAACGGCTTAGTTTTTTTGCCTTTATAATCTTCAATGTATCTGGAAAAAGCAAAAATGTTCGATTTCCCGTTAACCATGATTTTCCTTTACGTCTTTTATTATTGTCAAATTGCGTGACGGAATCCAGCCGTTCTGTTCGTCCTTCGGTGATCTTTGATCAACTATTCTGTTTTCGTTTTTCTTCTGACGTCATGGTAGGAACGCCTGACCGTGTTAGTACGTCAAGTAAGAACGTGGAACTAGCCTTTCGTTCCCAAAAAATGTCTCCTTTATCTGAGTCGCAAATGTAAAATTATCCGAGAATAGAAACTCCCTCTCCATCCTTCACAAACCCACTTACTTACCCCAGAGTGTAAGTCGCTTTGTCCTTGAGGTTGTGTGAATGTTTTGTCCCTTTTATGCATAACTGTCTTGTATTTCATACTGATCTTGGCGTTCAACGCCTTCTCTTGTAGCCGGTCACCCTGGCAAGTCACATGATGTAACTATACGTTGAACTTCTCAGGTTGGTATTAATGTCGTTCATTGTATTCAAATTTTTCCGAATAAGCCAGACCGGAATGAGGACATGAGCCGCTTATTTTCACTCTTTGAAGACCGGGATTTTTGGCCTCTTTGGGCCGGGAGTTAAGCCGATTCTCCTCCCCCTCTCCCCTCATAACTACGAGAGTATAAAAGCTATGCCATTGGAGCGGGGAGGATGAACAGTGCTTTCCCTTTTGAGGTCTGAAACTAGGTAATGAGTGATGAGTTATTTACATGACATCGAGATGACGTCATGATTTCCAGAATTCAGCGATCTTGGATTTGTTTATTTTTCCTTAATAGGTGTTTTTCGTTTTGTGCGAACATTTCAGCTTCGCGTTTGAATACAACAACAACGACTGAAAAACTAAATGAACGTACGAACATTGAATCCCTAGGATAAACTCCCGGCATTCATGGCGAGGAGTCCAACCAAAGTTACAAGTGAGAGTGACTTCACTCCAGTTGGTGAAGAAAAACTGGATTTTGATGACAAAACTTTGAGAGGTGAGAAGAAACATATTATAAGATGACTGTTTTTTAGTAGATCTTTTTTTACCACATCTTGTATTTTGAATCCTGTCATTAACCTCCTCCCGTCATTTATTTTCTTCATAGCCCGGTTGTGCCAATATCACCAGTTCCAAGCCCCGCTGATATACTTCAGTTATAAGCCCGCCTATTCCCCACCCCGTCCAAACTCTTACAAGTTTGTTAAAGTGAAGGGCTTATAACTAGATTTTTAGGGATACGAGTAATATCCAAGCCTTTTTAATTACTTGATTTGATTTTTAGCCATAGCAGAGGTTTACAATAATGAAGGTAATGAGAGATACGAAGGGGAAGATCTCAGCAACGCCATACACTTCTACACGGAGGGAATTCAGGTGAATTGTAAGGATGAAGAACTGAAGGCCGAACTGTACAGCAACAGGGCGGAGGCATATTTCTGTTTAGGTAAGAATTTCTTACTTTTTTAGGCTTTACGTAACTACGGTGTGTGAACACCGCAAATTTAAAGAGTTCTTTAAAGGGGCAGTATCACGGGAGATATCATGATTTTTGGCCAACATTAACTACATTTAAATTTTGAACACTGTGTTAATTAATTTCTAAATTGCTAATTAATTGTGATTCGAGGACGAAAGGTTGAACCAAAATATGACACAACCGGCGGTTTTTATTGCGTTACGACAGTGAAACTTCAAAACGTCGGCCCGGCGTTTTCAAATTTGACCCCTTTTTCATTTTGGTCATCTGCTGGCGAAAATATCCGTGGATAGTTTCTTTGCATTCTGATAGTCTTTCAATGAAAATTTATATCTTGGCTGCTATTAACCGAATAACGTCTTTTCGAATTTCAATGTGTTACTAAAAATAGCATGATACTGTCCCTTTAAATTGAAACCTCATTATTTAATACACTACCTCTCCGTTTATTTATCTTTCTATTTCTATCTCTCTCTACAGGAAATTATGAAGATTCACTAAATGATGCAAAACTTGCCACTGGTTTCCAGCCACTGCTTATCAAAGCGATCGTGAGAGGTAACATTTCCGAAGAATACAACTCCATTTTTCGAGGTGGTGGTTGTTTGCAGTGACAAAGTTCAAAATGTTTCGTTTAAATATTTACCTTCGTTGAAAAGCTACTTTGTATTTATGGCGGATTAAGTAAGGCATCACATTGTTTATAATAACGTTTACATAGATGACAGATACAAAATTGTAGTAGTATTTCTTAAGCTTAACCGAAGGCGTTCTTGCCTCGGTATCCTTAAGGACGGTGCCTACTTTTGCTACTGCGCATACGTTCTGCGCATCTCGAGATACTCGGGTTTCCTATGGGTGGTACCCACTAATACAGGAATATTTTTGCGCGGTTTAAAACTATGCGGAGAAAGTAGAACTCAGCAAGAACTCTCGGTATCCAAAGTAAAAATTGTGGGTAAACATGCATTTTTCAGAGATAACAAAGCTTCAATTTGGAAAAAAACACCATACATTGCTTTGTATTTTACGGCTTTTTAGAATAATTGTTGCTCGATTATCTTTGAAAAATGCGTGGTTACTCCCAATTTTCTTTTTGGATTCCAATAGCCCTTGCTAAGATCTCCTTTTCCTGCATAGCCATAAACCGCGCAAAAATACTTCGGTATTAGTAGGAACCATCCTTAAAAGAGCCTTCTAGTGATATTATACGATCTACTCTGTTTTCAAGAAAAAAAATTATGATGAGCTTACATTATTGTCTTTTTCTTAGGGGCAAGTGCCTGCGTTCAGCTGAGACGATTTGAAGAAGCCATCACGTGGTGTGAAAGAGGATTGGCAGTATCCTTCATTGCAAAAGCTACAACGAAAAATATTGTTTAGATTAATACTTTAATGAACCCTCATTCCTGCTATTGTGCACAAAATCAACACTGATCAGAACAAATGATTTCTTTGATTCTTCATGACAATTTTAATGCTATTGTTTCTCTTAAATTCTGGAAGAGCAAACAAACTGATAAGAAATTAAGACGCCTTACCCATTTGACCTTGTGACCGTCTTGTTTGACGGTTTTGGCGACCATTGATAACTTTTACAACTTACGTCTTACAAATCTTGACTTGTATAAGATTGATAAGGACAACCAGAAGTTATTGAAATTAAGGAGCCGGTCTGTACTAGAACAGAACAAGCTACAAGATGGAGGCAAAGAGGACAATGCAAATGAATATGACGTCACAACTGCTACTGAGGAAACACTGAATAATGATGAAGCCAACTTAAGAGGTGAGGAGTTTTCAGTAATGATCACTTATGGCCTAAGGGCTTTTGACAGCTTTATTGAGGAGTTATAGATCGGAGACGTACTAGCTCTTAGGCCGAGTGTTCAGTATATTTATGGTTTGGAAGAGAGAAGATGGAGGGCGGCACCTGGTCAGCTTGACGTCTTATTAAAAAACATGTGACTCTCTCTCTCTTATTATTGACAGTGAACTCAGTTTATGACGTCTCTCCCAACCCAGAAAAGTGTATCGTTCTAACGTTTCTTTTGTATACAATTTTAGCATTTCCTTATTGGTTTGGTTTATCCTTGAATAGATTTGAAACGGTTTTCCAAGTATTGGAAAAACCGAGAAATCCAAGATCGAGGATGTGAAGAATTAATGACGTTACTGGCCCGCTGTTATATGATGTCATCACCCCATTTGGAGGACGCCCAAAAAAATACGTTTAATTTACCCTACAGGTTTTCTTATCATGGCCTTAATGCTCTTGAACGTGCAAAGCGGAGGCAGAACCGACCCTTACTTTCAAGCTGAATAGGGAAAATGAGGCAATTCTGAAAACATTTGAACTTTTTTAGTGACCTGTAGTACGACGTAGCCGTAAAAAGGAAGTACTATGAGAAATTCATCGGAAAATTTTCCTGTTATACTAGTTAGGTCACTGTTCTTCATAACCTTGGGTAAGCTGCTTTACTGGTAAAACTCATATATCAGTTTTAATAAAGTCATTTTTTGAAACTTTATTCATAAAGTAACAGGTTCCAAGTTTAGACAAGGGATGATGTTTCATCTAATTCTTTCATAAGAAAGCCTTTGACTTTATTTAATTTAGCGATAGCAGAGCTCTTCAAGAATGACGGCAATGATGAATTCAGGAAGAAAGATTTCAGAAATGCCATACTTCTTTACACTAAAGGAATAGACGTCGATTGCAAAGATCAAGAACTGAAAGCCAAACTTTATGACAACAGGGCAACAGCTCATTTCAATCTGGGTAAGAAAAAAGTTTTGAGGTTTTCATTATTTTGTCAAGTTAATGTATTACCACAGAAATTAAGAGTGGTGAAGTTAGTCGTACACTCGTCAGCACAGTAGATCACTTGTCATTGATTTTAACGCAGGTAACTTCCATGATTCACTGAGTGATGCAAAGGCTGCCACTGATTTACAACCGTCTTATGTGAAAGCGATTGTAAGAGGTAAGGGTCATCTAAGGGAACGGTGAGAACTTCACTTAAAAAACTTGCAGCTAAGGCGTGACTGGAAAGAATTGTGGAGTCAGCCAGTTATTTAATATGTGAATTTTATATGTGTATCACCAGGAAGGAGAAATGTTTGCCATAGTACTCATCATATATTTTATTTTTCATTAGGAGCAAGTGCCTGTGTTCAACTAAATCAGTTTGAGAATGCCATCGCTTGGTGTGATAAGGGATTAGCAGTATCCTTCACTGTAGACAAACAAATAAAAAGAAAAATAGTTTTTTCTCACTTTTACAACTTTGAAATAACCAAAACTTGACCTATTTACAAGAATGAACTCACTTAAGAGAAATAATTGGATTATGTTGACGTTTTCTTGTGCACGCAACTAGTTACCACAAGAAAGTTTTTCTTGAAGCTTGGCACTCAGAGGGGGCATACTGCATTTCGAGGACTGGGCTGGAGTGGACTGGATTTGTAAAACGCGAACTGGTAAACAATCACAAGAAAAGAAACAACACAAAAAAAATTTTATTTGTTTGATGATTTATTATAAATCATGGCAAATTCTTTCGACTTTTTACTCATAGATTTTATTTTCACTCTCCTCCATGTCGCGCCTTGCATCCGGCCTGATTCACGCTTCTGAAGTCAAAAAAGACGATCGGCAATTTTAACCTTCTTTCCAGACTCAATTTATACCGCCAGTAAATTTTCTGTCTGCAGCGCAGGCTACCTTTCTTAAGACACGGTGTGTTTCCCTACGTTAGTTTTGGTGTACCAAAAGACGTACATTGCTTTACACGCATTAGTTAACCGCGTCATAACAGGCACAAAACCGGATGCTATCACAGATTATATGTTAACCAGAACTGCATTGGTATTGTTTTCGACAAAAGAGATGATTGAAATTCTTAAGTATCACAACAAGTTCTTCGTATCCCTTCTTTTCTCTCTTCCCTTCTCCTCAGTTCCGGTTTTAAGCTGACCGGAAGTGAAAATAAATTCGTTGACCTTTGACCGAAATAATTATGCATAATTTAATTTTGGGCGCGAACGTTTCGAAAAGTTTGTACTGCGCGGAGTAGAGATGGCGGCTTTCAAGCTTCCATCTCTATTTAAAAAGCGAAGACGCCCTTTAGAGCTTCCAGAATTCTCATGGAATTCCATAATGATCAAAGAAGAGCTGGGAAGCGGTACGTTTGGGTCCGTCAATTTCGCCGATTTCAATGTTTCTGGCGAGCAGAGCAGTGTTGTTATCAAGAAATTTAATGGTGAATCCGCAGAATCAAAGCGACGCTTTCAGAAGGAAGATGGAATTTTAAACAGTGTTAAAGGCCACAGAAATATTGCCCGTTTTTTGAGATTTTGCCAAGAGCCTCAGGCGATAATGATGGAATATTCGTGCTTTGACTTTTGTCCTCTTGGTGTGGAAAAAAAGGTGTCTATGCTTGAAGACTTTGTTCATTTTGTTGATGACGAATTCGACTTTTCATCATTTGCCGATGTATTGGTAGAATGTGCAAGGGACGTGGTAATTAAACATGCGACAAAAGACATTTGTATAACAAACTTGTACATTATCTCCTTGCTATAACCGCTGCTTATTTCAGGTTATGGAACCAGACCTGGCATAAAAAATAATGATGTGAAGAAATGTCTTCTTTCACCGTAGTTTGGGAGTTGTTTTCCTCGATCATGAAATTCGAAAATTTAAACTTATCACGTTACGAGCAAGTTATAGATCAGGTTGTTGTAAATAAGAATTTCAAACAAGAACATGTAGTCGTGCTGTTTATGGCAAACACTCTAATTTTCATTTTTTTCTTCACAGCCGTGCTTTTATTCTCTATGGGATTTCATCATACAGGCTCTTAGTATCGTTCTGAGTACAGTCAATTTTTTGTCACTGTTGGAAAGATCACTTTAAATCAGAAAAGATGATAGATGGCCCAGATAACATGTCATGCAACATAAAATTAAAACACAGCAACATTTGGTTCAATGTAGAAATGTTTTAATAAGAGATTATCGTATCAATAGTTTGATTCGTTTCACAAATCCAGTCCAGTCGTCTAAGTACAGTATGCCGTTTATTATGCTGTCAAGGTGATTCTAACATATTGTTTCTGTAGATGAAATCCACTTTCCTGTGGTGCTGTTTGTTATGCTGTACAAGGTGATTTTACCTTTTGAGTCTGTGGGTGAAATCCTAAAGTGTGACCATTCAAATGAAATCTACATGTACTTACCAGTACTTTCCACTGGCGCTGTTTATAATTATGGCTTGGTCTTACTTTAGAGTCAGATGAAAAATAGAAATATTGTAAGAATTATATTTTTCAGTTCCTGGCAACATAAATTTCAGAATTTTCAGATTCTATTCAACAAATTAAAATTTATTGATTCTAATTCAGCTACATTTGTTTGCTTTAAACTGTTTTTATAGGACAAGATGAATGTACATGTTTCTGTAAAGAATTATGATACATTTTACAAGTCCGCGTCTTACAAATCCTCGTTTTACTTGTCTGCGTTTTACAAATCCAGTTCAGTCAGTTCGAAACATAGCTTGGAACAGTGAGCCTCATATGGATGGTTTTGAATGCCTTTGTCATACCATTTAACTTCTTATTATAATGCAATGACCACTCGTTATCTCCAATGTAACTCTTTTAAGAGTTACACCGGAAATAACACCGGAGATAACATCCTTAAAAGGATGTTGAAATTCTTGATCAGCTTTGTTTTTGTCGTATTTATAGAAATCTTAACCAATGTAAGATTGAGAAGAATAACCAGAAGTTGTTGGAAATAAGGCGCCGGTGTGAGAGGGAACAAGGCAAGCTGCAAGCTACTGGGAAAAAGGAAGCGAAGGATCCGTCTGAAACTCAAACAGTAAGTTTTAAGATCTCTTCTGTGTTTATTGGTTGAGAAAAACAAATTAATTTGCGGCGCTTATAGAACATTAGCAAACTGTGGCATTGCACCTTGTTGGTTGTTTCTCTTTATGCGGATTACAGGAACTTTTACACCTTGCATACTAGGAAACCCTATGAATGACCAGTGTCTAGGTTTCACTGACGACAATGCTTGGTAATCTATTGATAATGATCAGGCTGATATTTGTAAACGGGGACCTGTCAATTGAAATTAAGAAATCGTAACATTTTGTCATCCGGAAGTTGCCCTGGTACCTGGCCATTTGCTTTGCCCTTGTGATTCCACCAGCAGACATATGCCGGCAGGTTAAGGTGGATAAACGTCTGAAGCCGTTATAAAACAATTTTTCCACGCGTGTTCTGTTCATCGGATTAACTGAAGTGTGGCGCTTAAATGGTCTCGGTTACTGAGGTAACTGCACCAAAATAATTTACTTAGAAATCCGGAAAACTTTGTCTTGGCTGCTGGGGAAACCCTTGCCCTGGGGTCACCATACCTCCTGTAAACACAGCCCTTACTCACGTTACCTCTAGGTATCACAACAAGCAAACATTTTCGAGATTAACCCTGGGGTGTATAATACAAGAGAGGGGAGGGTAGATGACAACCACTTTAACGTTTTTGGATTATCTTTAGCATCTCTTACAGTGCAGGGTGGAGAAGGGGACAAGACTTTTACTGTCTATTCAGTTTTTAACTTGGGTCTGGTAAATTGTTTTCGTTTGACAAGTGGTGTTGTCATGGCATCCCAGTTTCAGATAGGCATGTTGCCTAAAATGTTGCGCTATATTAATTTGATTTGACATGCTTTGAACACCCAGTTAAAGTATCCAGATTTAGTATATACCACACAAGTGAATAGTGCTTTTCGTGCGCGGTGATTGGCTAGTTCTGAGGTGATTAGCCAAGTGCCATTCACCTCCGAACAGCTGAAGAGAAACAAGATGGCTTTCCGTTTCCCCAAGGTCAGTTAGGAATTTGTACTGCGGTGATTTACAATTTTGTTTTTAGGATGTAAAGCGTAAAGTGATTCGAGTCAGGTGCTCAGCACTTGAATCTCTTTACGGTGACTAAATTATCTTATCAACCCTGTTGATAAAACCAAACATTATATATGAAAAAAAAAAAGGCCCGAAGTGCAAGATAAAACTGAATTAAATGACATCAAGGTGGGCCCTACAATGATGGCTATAAGAAGACGGTGAAAATGTAGTAGGAGATAACCTAGTGAATGATAAAAAGAAGAAAGAAAACAGGGCAAACTTTCCATGCCAACCCGGAGGCTAAATTGTTTGCCTTCTTGTCTTCGAGACAACTCTACTTTTCTAAACAGATCTTGTTAACATTGTTCCTTTTTTTAAATTTTAAAGCCTCAATGTGTCTATCTTCTTTACTATCATTTTCTATATGTCGCTTGATTTGATTTAAAATCTATTCTAATATTTGAAGGCGAGGAACGACTGTTCCACATGCAGCTGTACATGTATGCTATTTAATTTTATCATGTTGCCGGGTGCGAGTGAAGGTGTTGATTAAGATGATGATTAAGATTAACTGTAAATGTACTCTCGTTCTTTTCCTTTTAAAAATCAAGTAGGGTAAACTGGTATTACGTAGTATAATACTTTACAGCTTAGTTAAAAAAAAAATCAGCAAAAAAGAATTCATTTATTAACCTACTGCATGTAACAGCGTCCATGATTGGTTTTTGATGTTTGACAGGACAATGGAACCTTTGCGGTCAAAACTGGTACTTATCACAGTCTTGGAGATTTCAAAACAGCCATAGACTACCACGAACGTCACCTAAAAATCGAAAAAGACGTTGGAGACATTTCAGGTGAAGGAACGGCGTATTGTAATCTAGGCTGCGCTTATTACAGTCTTGGAGATTTCAAACCAGCCATAGACTACCATGAACGTCGCCTAAAAATCGCAAAAGACGTTGGAGACATTTCAGGTGAAGGAACGGCGTATGGTAATCTAGGCTGCGCTTATCGCAGTCTTGGAGATTTTAAAACAGCCATAGACTACCATGAACGTCGCCTAAAAATCGCAAAAGACGTTGGAGACATTTCTGGTGAAGGGACGGCGTATGGTAATCTAGGCTGCGCTTATTACAGTCTTGGATATTTCAAAACAGCCATAGACTACCATGAACGTGGCCTAAAAATCGAAAAAGACGTTGGAGACATTTCATGTGAAGGAAAGGCGTATGGTAATCTAGGCTGCGCTTATTACAGTCTTGGAGATTTCAAAACAGCCATAGAATACCATGAATGTCACCTAAAAATCGCAAAAGACGTTGGAGACATTTCAGGTGAAGGAAAGGCGTATGGTAATCTAGGCTGCGCTTATGGCAGTCTTGGAGATTTTAAAACAGCCATAGACTACCATGAACGTCGCCTAAAAATCGCAAAAGACGTTGGAGACATTTCAGGTGAAGGAAAGGCGTATGGTAATCTAGGCTGCGCTTATTGCAGTCTTGGAGATTTCAAAACAGCCATAGACTACCACGAACGTCACCTAAAAATCGCAAAAGACGTTGGAGACATTTCAGGTGAAGGAACGGCGTATGGTAATCTAGGCTGCGCTTATCGCAGTCTTGGAGATTTTAAAACAGCCATAGACTACCATGAACGTCGCCTAAAAATCGCAAAAGACGTTGGAGACATTTCAGGTGAAGGACAGGCGTATGGTAATCTAGGCTCCGATTATTGCAGTCTTGGAGATTTTAAAACAGCCATAGACTACCATGAACGTGGCCTAAATATCGCAAAAGACGTTGGAGACATTTCAGGCGAAGGAACGGCGTATTGTAATCTAGGCGGCGCTTATTACAGTCTTGGAGATTTCAAAACAGCCATAGACTATCATGAACGTCACCTAAAAATCGCAAAAGACGTTGGAGACATTTCAGGCGAAGGAAAGGCGTTTGGTAATCTAGGCTGCGCTTATGACAGTCTTGGAGATTTCAAAACAGCCATAGAGTATCATGAACGTCACCTAAAAATCGAAAAAGACGTTGGAGACATTTCAGGTGAAGGAACGGCGTATTGTAATCTAGGCGGCACTTATTACAGTCTTGGAAATTTCAAAACAGCCATAGACTACCATGAACGTCACCTAAAAATCGAAAAAGACGTTGGAGACATTTCAGGTGAAGGAACGGCGTATGGTAATCTAGGCTGCGCTTATCGCAGTCTTGGAGATTTTAAAACAGCCATAGACTACCATGAACGTCACCTAAAAATCGCAAAAGACGTTGGAGACATTTCTGGTGAAGGGACGGCGTATGGTAATCTAGGCTGCGGTTATTACAGTCTTGGAAATTTCAAAACAGCCATAGACTACCATGAACGTCACCTAAAAATCGCAAAAGACGTTGGAGACATTTCAGGTGAAGGAACGGCGTATGGTAATCTAGGCTGCGCTTGTTGCAGTCTTGGAGATTTCAAAACAGCCATAGACTACCATGAACGTCACCTAAAAATCGTAAAAGACATTGGAGACATTTCAGGCGAAGGAACTGTGTATTGTCATCTAGGCAGTGTGTATGGCGCTCTTGGAGATTCTGAAAGAGCAATAGAGTACTTTGAACGTGAACTAGAAATCAGAAAAGAACTTGGAGAAATTTCGTCGGAAGGAAAAGCGTATAGTCATCTAGGTGTCGCTTACCACACTCTTGGCGATTTCAGAAAAGCCATAGACTACCTTGAACGTGCCATAGAAATTCAAAAACAAGTGATGGACAAAGTTGGAATTGGCCAATCATTTTATCACCTTGGTGCGGTCTCTCAATCAATTGGCGCTTTATGCAAAGCTACAGATTGTTTTCAAAGTAGTGTAACAACACTCAATGATGTAAGACGTCATCTAGTGTTTAAGGATGACTGGAAGATGAGCTTGCGCAATTTTCACCAGTATGCATACGTTAGTTTATGGCGTTCATTGTTAATGCAAGGCAAGATTATGGAGGCTCTTTTATCTGCTGAGCAGGGACGTGCGCAGGCTTTGAAAGATCTCTTAGAGTTCAAGTATGCATCCCAAAACACCCCAGTAGATTCTGGCACAGAAATGGAAACTATAGCTGACATTTCAAGTTTTCTTCCTTGCAGTACAATTTTCATAGCATTAGAGAACCAAGAAGTAATTTTGTGGGTTTTCCAGAAAGGAAAGGATTTTCATTTAAGACGAAAACAGATCCCCGGTGGCCAAGTGGATGTCGACACTTTCTTGAGCTCTTTGATGTCGACCGCAAGGCAGGAAATTGATGTAAGAGCTGTTATCAAATGTGAGGATCGTTCATTGGATACTGCAGGAGAAGAAAAGCATACAGATGAGAGATCCCCTCCTGACAAGAAACGAAATCAATCCTCGAATCTCCAGAAAAGTGCTCTAAGTTTATTATATGAAACCATCATCAGTCCTATCCAAGATTTGTTAGTTGACAATGAAGTTATATTCGTTCCCGAGGGTCCTTTGTGTTTGGCTCCTTTCCCTGCATTCATGGACTCAGATTCAAAGTACCTGTGTGAATCTTTCAGAGTGCGCGTGACTCCATCGCTGACGAGTTTGAAGTTGATCGCCGATTGTCCAGCAGAGTACCACGTTAAGACTGGGGCGCTTCTCGTGGGTGATCCTTGGGTGCAAGATGTTACTTTCGAGGGGGATAAATTACAGCAGCTGCCATTCGCACAAGAAGAAGTGCAGATGATTGGGCGAATACTTCACACTGCACCTCTCATTGGAAGACAGGCAACAAAGAATGAAGTGTTGAAAGGACTCTCTTCGGTTGGTTTGGTGCACATTGCAGCACATGGGAGGATGGAAACAGGAGAAATTGCTTTAGCACCAAACCCTATACCAGTATCACGGGATCCTGTGGAGGAAGACTTCGTTTTAACAATGGGAGATGTGCTGAATGTTCAGATGCGAGCAAGACTTGTTGTGTTGAGTTGTTGCCATAGTGCCCGTGGGGAGATTACGGCTGAGGGTGTGGTTGGCATCGCACGGGCATTTTTGGGTGCCGGTGCTCGTTCTGTTCTGGTGTCACTGTGGGCGATTGATGACGAGGCCACTCTGGAGTTCATGAGAAGTTTCTACCAGCACTTAGATCAAGGAAAGAGTGCCAGTACAGCTCTGAACCAAGCCATAAACAGCATGAGAGTATCCCACAGGTGCAGTGAAATGAAGCATTGGGCACCGTTTGTACTCATTGGTGATGACGTCACAATTGACTTTGCTGGAAAGGAATAGTTGACCATCCAGTTGACCTGGAATGTAAGTAAGCTGATATTGAAATGCTGAACTGTTGTAACTAGAAAAGTCACTATCATCTCTTCATTTGCTTTATTTTAGTGCTGATTTAATCAAAAATTTGAAATCCGATTTTTTCCGATATTTAAAGAAAACAATATCACACTTTTCCTGACAACCAAGTCCGTTTTCCAAATGTTGGTGTTTTTCTTCTTTGTTCTTTTTTTGTTTGCTTGGTTGTTTTATTTTTATCATTCAAGATTGTTTTCCAATTAGAAAATGCTTGATGCGAAGCCAGTAAACTTTCACTCCAAAATAAGTTAGCCTTTCATATGGCCTTACTGATGGCCAATATGATATTTCCTAGAGTTTTGCGTTTTTGCAGCCAGTTATAAAAACATATGGTAGTGTGTGACTTGATCTGAAGGCGATTTAGTCTCCATCTGAAAATGTGTTCATGCAGTTTTTAAAGTTGTTCTAGTGAATATCTAAATCCTTTTTAGAATGAAAAGGCATAGAGCGACCAGAAAGAGAAAAGACTCTGTCACTACAGCATTATTATGAGTGATTATTTCAAACGTTTCTAGTTGTTACTTAAATGTATCTTATTGTTGTTTTTGCTTTGTAGCTTCTGAATGAGGAGCTGTAATAAACGAAGGAAAGACCAGAGGATCATTTATGGTGGGTTACATGACTGGGGATCATCATGACAAGACAACTACGATTAGGAGCTGGTTGAAGGGACTGTAAATAGCTTGTTAATTTAAAGTTTTGCAGGTTAATTTCTGATTGTTTAATTAGGAAACGGTTATCAAAGGTCCAGACTCCCTTTTAAAAAAGTCTGTGCTCTACCTGTAAAAAATGTAATATGTTCATACTAAAGAAGGAAAAAGCATCGTAGGTCTAATGGATCAAGGAATGTTATCAAGATTTTATATTTGATGCAGAAATGCGATAATTCCTTGCTGCTGGAACCGCTAGTTGGATGAATGTAAGGAAAGCAAAAAACAAGACTCGGTTGGTCTAAAGTGGTGCATTTATTTCAATTATTCTGTTCAATCCGTACAGTGCAGTAGATGAAAGCAAACAATGTTTCAGAGGCATAATTCCTCAAAATAATTTTATTCTAGTACGCAGAAAAAAAAAAAAATTACATGTTGATTGTGCTAGGTACTTTTACTACTGTCAACCGTGACAGACATTTTTCTTAGTGGTTACTGTAAAATAGGTCGTATTTGGACCCTTCTAATCGAACTTCCTGGAGCTGCCCATGTACTATACAGTTTATTTTAGTTATAGTTTTACACAAGGGTGGTAGTGTTTCCACGATTTTGGTAAGAGTCAAATGTGAAGTATCTGAGACTTTTTCAAATTTTTCAAATTTTCTGTTTACACAGATCAAATAAACGAGCCCTCCTCAGTGAAAAATAATTTATAAAAAGGAAAAGAACAAAGAAAAAAGAAACCAAGTGTATTGAATAAAAAAAAATAGGACAACTCTTTCTCACAGTTTTAATTACGTCGTAATTGAATAATTAAATATTAAAATTCTAGTTCCTTTACGAGGTTTAGGTGAATATAACAAAATAAATTATTCATTCATCTCTAAGCCTCAATGTTATTTCTGTTGTTTTATCAGGGCCGTACCTAGGATTTTTTGTCTGTGGGGGCAAACTCGGCACACCCCTCATAGGGGTCTACCGTATGTAGACAGGGTTTCTAGTTGAACATTAATTTTGTTTTCACTCCTACACAGAAAGTTGCCTCTACGACGTTTAGAGAAAAAAAAAACACACCGAAGCTTTTTGTTTTAAATTGCCATGACTTCTTATGGAGTTAACATCTTGTTTAGCTTGAAGCAAACATTGTTTCTCATTTTAAAACACAGTCGATACACTGCTGTAAACAAAGGGAGAAAATCACTGAGCTTCCACAATACAAACGCACTATATCAGTGGAGCGAAGCATTTGCAAAAACACAGTCGTTATTTAAATACAATTCAAGCCTTTTCAGTATTACTGTGACACGTTGCATAGCTCTATAACACGCTACAACGATTACTAGAGAACCAAAAAACCAAATAGCCGTGCCAAGAAACACAACTCCTTGTGACAAACACTAATAGTCGGGCCCGGCATTGCAACAATTACAGAATGAAGCTCATTGCATGATACAGGCAATGATTAATTTCTGTCCTAACATTACACAAATCTCAACAAGAAAGGCAGTTAAAACTATCAAGCACTTAAAAGAGCCAAGCCAAACCGAGCTGAAATGCCCTATGTGGCATAAAAACACCGTCGTTGAACACGCGGAATAAGAGATCATATTCAAAAGGAAGAGAATTTGTTACAGCGAGTTATAGCTTTTTCTGCGCGCCTAATTTACACCTACTTTTGTTGTATTTGTTTGTGCTACGTCTTTCATACCTTTCGCCCCCACACCTTTATAGATCATTATGTATGTAAATAGCCTTTCTGTCACTCCTTTTACCCTTTTAAGCCAGTTTTCTTTGTATAAGTTTTTAGTGTGCGCGCCATTTTCAGTGTTGTAAAGTTGTGTTTCGCCGTTTTTTTGTTGGTCGTTCGTTTTCAATTGTTTCTCAGTTGCTTATTCCATGTCGTTACTTGTAGTATTTTTTAACATCTTTTATTTAATCTTTGTATTTCAAGAACCGTTCTGGTACGGATTTGTTTACCGTCGGGATGTGTTTGGAATGGTGAAGTTTTCGAATAAAGTGACAAAGTAGAGAGCTGAGTGTAATTAAGCGGCTACAGAATTCAAAAGAGAAAACTCAAAAATCATTAGGCGCAAATGAGCTGTCGGATGATGAACATGTGATGGTTAAATCCAAACCCGCTACAAATACTTGCGAGCAGGGCAGGCTTTTAAAACCAATTTATCTCTGCAAAAAATATACTTGTATAACCTAGATTTAAAAAGACTAAAACACACGCCAGAAAGTGGCGTAGGCTTGTCAGTCTTCATTTACACACCAAATTCTAAACCATAGGCAGCACAAACTGACAAAATCATTATTTTCATAAGAAAACCGGTACTGGCTTTTGCTTCAAAAGATTTTCCAAAATAATTATTTGGAATTCACATTGAAGGAATATTTTTTCAGTCAATTAGTCGATTTTCTTGTGATCAGTGTGATGTTAGAAACAAATTGAGTTTTCCTGGCGGGGGCAGCTGCCCCCTCTGCCCCCGCGCTAGGTACGGCCCTGTTTATTCCGCTAAACCTCGTAGCTAGGTACGAATTTTATTATATCGATATTGGTCTATTCATTTCTGTTACAACTGCCATTTCTTCCACTCTTTATCTGTTGATGCTACAACAGTGCAACATGAAGCAGAAAGCTCGGAATATTCGTTCAAAGTGAGTCAGCCGTATTTTCACTTATAGCACTAAATTTTCTCCAAGTCTGATTGGTTTAAATTAATCACGTGACGTGATAGTGTTCATCCGTGGAGACACGGTCAGCGAATAGTGTCCGTCCGGCGAAAATGCCCGGATGGATACTTTTTTTTTAATTTTTATTCTGCGTTATGTTACAATGTTACAAGTACTAACACTAATGACATTACTATTACAATTACAACAGTTCACAACTCTACACCTGGACTGCTTACGGTTACAGTACTGCGCATTAAGCACAATTTACTACAAAATACATATAAACTTTTACATGTTCATTACTTCTGTACTTTATAATAAATAAACAAAGTATAATCTGACATATCCAAAGAATTATTATACATTATAATATACTAGAATAGATAATTCCAAATGAGTCTTAATATACATTTTTACTTCTAGGATTTATTTTAACCGTCTTTTTGTCTAATTTCATATAATTAAATTCTGCTTATCTTTGGTGAAAGAGAGAAATAACGAGCATAAAGAACAAAAGTTAATTATACTGCTTATAGAAACAAGATATTCAGCAATGTAAGGCTAACCGTAGATAGAAGAAGAGGTAACGCGACACGATACTTAAACGTGGCTATGTAGCATGACTGTCTTGTGTGCGCAAACATCTCCCATTTATTCTTCCAGTTCACTAACAAACAGGCTGTTTTCACAGCATTTTATCCTGTACATCTTTCATTCGTTTTGTTCCGATCATTTTAACTTTTCTCCTTAAAGTTTCAAATTGATGAGCTGCAAATTCGAAAAACCAGTCTCAAAGACTTTTGTGCGGAAGAAAATTGAGTGATGAACGATAAAAACAATATAATGCTTCTGTCTTGGGACTATCGCTCTAGCTAATAGTTGCCCCTTGGAAATTTAATGTTCACAAGCCTATGGTATTTGTTTTAAGAACATCAAATTTCCGCAGGGCAACTATCATCCGATAGTCCCTCGACAAAAACACTCGATTATTTAAATAGGATCACTGTAATAATCTGTTATATGAAAGAAACAATGACCTCGGGTAAAAGCAAGATATAACGTACTATGTGAAAATATGTTTAGCCGGCGAAGACTGGAACCTCAGTCTCCTGCATTCAAGACAGAAGTGACAATCACTACACTGCAGGCGAATCTACAATCGGAAGTGCGCGAGATAGAACAGCTTTTAAAATCTTATTCCTTCAACAAGAAAATTTG
Organism: Pavona decussata; assembly: GCF_977016875.1. Taxonomy (NCBI): domain Eukaryota; kingdom Metazoa; phylum Cnidaria; class Anthozoa; order Scleractinia; family Agariciidae; genus Pavona; species Pavona decussata. The sequence goes on along the minus strand of NW_028145538.1, from coordinate 1,394,320 downwards.
ATTTGCCTTGTCTCTCCCCACCCTGGAAAATTGCAATGGCAACCTAACGAAAGAAGATGAACCAACATTTCGTCCAAGTAGGGGGGGGGGGGGGGGGAGGGAGAAGGGGCTATTCGACTCATTTTATATACTTAAGAAACTGGCGATAAAAGGCCGGAGTCCTTTAGCCTCAAAGGTTGAGAAGTCAGTTTTTTCAAGCACGTTGTGAATCCCTTGCTAAAGCTCAAATGATTTCTTTGTTCAAATGCTAAAATGATTTGAATTCCAACAAAAGATTTCTCTAGCCAGCGATTGGTAGTCTGTGTACAGCCGCCCCCTCCCCTCAAGAAAAATTTCGAGTGCAACATAGAGAATAGAAGACGTCTGCAGGCAGGCTAGCGATTGGTAATGCATCACCTAACGCAATATAATATGCCTCAACTGAAACTGGGGAATATTAGCTTTTATCAAGCTAAGGGCGCTTTGAATTTAAGTTTAATAGCCAACGAGGCGCGTAACATCGAGTTTGTTGTAATCATCTCATTTTCAACTAGACCACGAGTAGTCCCTTATTCTCTTAGGACAGTAAAACGAGCGGGGCACGCAAGCGCACCCGCGCGTCGCGTCTCCTCGCGAGAGGCGATTTTCGCGCGCGCTCGCATGGTTCCCTCACTTTAGTATCCCCAAGAGAAATAAGGGACCGTTAGTTGTCTAATTTCCAACAAGCAGGAGTGAATTGCTATTTATTTAGAAAATAGCCAAGAAACTAAATGTTGCTTGGTCTTGTCGATGTCATTTTGCAAAAAACAATAGAAGACTTCAATGGCGCTATTTCTCGAGCGTGGTATTTAACAATTATTCCACGAGCGCGCGTTGGATATGAGATGATAGATAGCCAACGAGGCGCGTAGCGCCGAGTTGGCTATAATCATCTCATATCCAACAAGCGCAAGTGGAATAATTGTTTTATTTAAAACAATCAAGAAATATTGCTAGATCTTACTGATTTCGCTGTGCAAGAACAACCAGAAGACAATTTAGTGGTCGCCATTTCTCGGCCATGGTATAATGGCTCATATACCATGGCCGCTAAGCCAATCAAATCGCTCGAATTTCATTATACAATGATTCAGTTTTTAATAAAAGCTGATATCACATGACCGCTAAGCCAATCAAAACTGTAGAACTTGCATTGTCCAGTAATCCAGTTTGTAACACAAAAGATCATACTACACAAGTGCCTTGTACCTTACAGATTTCAAATTTGAGTTACACCAGTGAAACGGCAGACATAAATGGAAAATTTTGGGATGGAGCGGGGGCATCCAGTGAGAACATTGAAGTAAATACTCAAAATTTTGTCTTCTGGGCTCGGTTGTTCGAAAGTCGATAAACGCTAATTCACGATTAGAATTTAATCGAGGTTTTCATCTCGCTTGTTAAAAACGGTTTAAAAGGTTAATTTTGAGCTAAAGGTAAAGAAAAGTCGAAGAAAAAGGGCCAAAAATCGCTTGGAAGAATCTTTATTGACAAACTCGGGTCAAAGTTTGCGTTAATCCAGGATTAGCTTAATCGGGCTTTGAACAACTGGGCCCAGATGGTTTTCTCCTCATTTGAAGTCATATTTGCGTATGATAACACAGATTGATCTGTTTCGGCGGATGCCTTGGCCTAGGAAACGGAAAGAAAACAGAATTTTAACCCCCAATTTGCCAGCTGTTGTTTATTTTTCGAAAATACTATATTTACCACCTTCGAAAACGAAAGGAACTAGTTTTCCAGTGTCACGAAATCTCCAGCTAACAATTTGCCGAAGAAAACTGTAGACTTCATTAACGAGTAAATCCGAATTTCTGAGTTGATTAAGGACTTCCGTACACAGATATACCCCGAAATAAACTGTTGGGTGCCCCTGGTGGAAGGAGGGTTTACTGTGGGAAAAGACGGGCGGTGTCCGCAGACAAGCATCCATCTACATCTCAATGACTCAGTTCAAAATCCGTAAACGGGCATACGCCAAGTTACAAACAGTTACTAAGAATTCCCGACACTTAAAGCTGGAATTGCATTTTCCTGTCCTGTACCAAGAGATAAAAATTTTTGAGTGCGTCAATGAAAAGTGTTTGATACTAAATTTAACTGAATTAAAGTTTCTTCTCCGAAGTCGAGCAATGGCATCCAGCATAAAATCTTTGTTATGTATGAATATTCTGATTATATGACTTTACTGAAGTCAAGTTGCGGTTTATTACACATTAATGTTTAGTCCACATCATTTCTTTCAGTTACTTACAGTTATTTACAGTGTCCCCAATAAACCAGGGGCGGGGGAGAAGACTCCTCAAATTTTCGTATCAGAATCATCCAACAAAACTTGACGTCACATCCGGTCAAATTGGCGCCCTGCAGCCTCTCTCGGCGAAGTCGAATGATGGCGTCTGGGTCGGGCGTGATTTCTTCGGATTTTTGAGCCATCAGTATCAGGAATTGTGAACTGTGGATATGAAAGATGTTGTAAAGATATTGCTTCGACTTCATGAGCAAGGGTTTTCCAAAGGAGTCATTTTTTCTATTGTTTTGACGGAAAATACGAGACAGCTAAGCGTCGTGTCATGGCGAAAATTTCACACTCTCAAAACGAGTGGTGTTCAGACTTTTGGCTCTTGTGGCTTCTGATCGTTCGAAAGCTGAAATTTTAATAGCCTATCCCGAGTGCAACATAATGGAGGAGACATCGTCAGTCATAGTTTGCCGTGTTAACATCGGGAACCTAATTATCTCTCGACGTGAAGTGTTGGAAGCCTGTATCATTGAAGCTGTTCCAATTGTCTTCGTTGTAAGAGACTCGTAATCTTCCAGGTGAGTAAATGTAGTTATCTTCATTTCCAGTTCTTTTCTGCCGACGTGAGTACCTTTACATGTGGGCTTTAGAGTAATAAGTCGGTTTTGTGCTTCGTAGTTCTTTAATAAAGACGCCAGGGACGTTCAATTAATAAACAGCTATAGTAATTCTCTTATCTGAAATGCATTTCATATCATGTTGTCCTGCCAGTGCAGGCTTGAGGAGGGGCTTGAGTCAGAAAATGTATCTGTGTAGCCTGGTTCATATTCAATTGCTAGTGTGAGACAGTTGTTAAAGTTATTGATGTCAAGCCATCTTAAACAATAAATTAAATAGCATTATTGCGAATGACATCATTTCTCAAGTATTGAAAGAAACAATCCCTTCACCCTTTACCTCATCTGCACTCTCACCACTTGGGTGCTCATGGGTTAAGGCTTTTTATACATTTGCACTATAATTATGCACCTGTGACATCAAACTGTGGTAAGAACAAACAGTATGCCACAAGCCACAGACAAGTGGCATGACTGATGTTCTTACCTTGTTTTGAAGTCCTCTTTGGGTTTTCAAAGGACACATGGAAGGCCAAATGGACTTTGAAAACTCTTTATGACTGACAATGTCATTTGTAAATCATATAATTATTTACCAGTTACTTCAGTTATGTTAGTTGGTGCCAAATATTTAAGGGTGGGGAATTGTCTTTTTCTCTGTGTCCAAGGTTGGGGAGAAGAAAATAAAGTAAAAAAATATATATATATATTTGCAAATTCCTGGAGGTTATCTATCAGCGGTAATTGACCCATACATTAAGTTCAAATAACATTGTCTCCTTTGAACCAATGAAATTCAAAGTTCATTTTGACAAGGAATATTGAGTTCTGTTCAATTTAATGAAAAATCAAAAGTTCAATAACCACACAATCAGTTCAAAAACCACACATCAATTCAGTGACAGTAGACCAATGTAACAAAAACTATAGGTGATTTGTTTTCAATTTTCTCTTGTTCATGCTTGTTCAATTCAAAGAAGGCTTAAAAATTCAATCACCACACCAAAACAACAAACCTCCCACCCCTTCCCCCCCCCGCCCTGCCAAAAAAAAGGGGGGGATTATATAAATGTATATATATTATTTTATTAACCACCTGGGTGATAGCAGACCTCAAAATAAAGAAAATTTACTGGTGTGGGTGTGTTTAGTTCAATGGGTCTTGCAGGTAGGGAAAGGGAAGGAAGTGGACAATTCAATTGAATTCAATTCAATTTTATTCACACTCATTACAACGAAATACAATATATTTTATAGTAAGAAAAAATGAAACGTGCAGAGCACTTAATTGAAGGATTTTACCTTCTACGGAAGAAGTGCGTAGTGGTCAAAGGAGCGAGGCTTTCGTGTTGGCCACTTAACAAATCGACATCAGTTTTCTATGGTCTATACTCTCATAGACAATAAAATGACATCAAACAATGTTCAAAACCCAAGTGGAACCATGAGCCACAGGCGAGTGATTTCACTGCCAAGTTTTGGACATTTTATGGCGTCATTTTATGGTCTATAAGAGTATAGACCATAGAAAACTGCTGCCAATTTGTTTTTTACAATAACATGGAAAAAGTATGAGCGGAATTGGCAATTTTTTTTCGTTGAAAAAGCGCGCGCATTACAGCCAATCAGCGTGCCGAGATTTGGACAGTTACTGTAAAATACCTTCGCGCAATTAAATAAAATAGGGGAAAGTAGAATTTATAATACTGGTTGAAGAGCTCTGCTAATTAAATTAGGCTTGGGAGATGAAAATACAACAGTAAGGAAAAAAGTGTTTATAGCAAATATATAACTATATAGTACACGTTAATTTTTTTTAATATTATCAATGTTTGGCTATCAAGTAGAAAAAGTTTGTATTTCTTCTTAAAAACATTGTGGCGCAGACACTTAACGTCCATTGGAATTGTTTCCCAGGTTTGTGATGCCACTACTCTAAACCGTGCTAAACCATAATTAGTTCTAGAAAATGGTCTGTACAGGTTTTGACTAGTGGCAAATCTGGTATTATATTTATGGATATCAGAAGCTAGGGAAACAAGATCATGGAGTGCAGGGGGTGATTTTTTATTGTATTGTAATTTATGCGCAAGGGAACCAATTTTCAACTTAAAAATGTTCTCTAGCTTAAGGATTTCGAATAGAGTAAAATGTTGCATTATCTCTTTTGTGTGCATAGAAGATGCAGTGAAGGCAGTAATATGGCTTATTTTTATCTTTTTTAATTTTGTTTGGCATGCAGTACCCCAGCTCATTGACCCGTAATTTCGATACGGATATATGAGCGTATAGTATAGTTGTTTAAGCGTATTCATAGAGACATAGTATCTAAGTTTATACAAAATTCCAATTCCAAACAAATATGTTTGCATTATATTAATAAGGTTTATAAGTTATATTACATTACCATAGTTTAGAATTTTCCTTACCTACATGAAATTATTAGGGATTTAATGTTTTTAATTTTTCGTTTTAATTATTTTATTTTAGAGATTTAATCAAAAACTCAAAAAGAAAGAGGCCGGCAAATCCCCCTAAGACGGCAAGAAAGGAAACAGACAGCGAAAGGAAGAATGCGACAAGACCGGGAGTAACTGCAATGGCCACTTAGCTACAGTGTATTTTATTATAATTTACTGTGTCAAATTCTAATAAATGTCTGCTGACAATAATTTTCACATTGGTGTACAGCATCATGTTTGATTACATTGACGTATTCCTATGATCCAAAATTTGGTCAGCCAAGCTGTCAAGCTGACCAGCCATATGCCTTAGCTGTGCAGCCACCCACTGGGCCTCCATTACTGTTTTATTTTTTTTTAATTTGTTCGCTTTACTTTTTAACTGACTCTTCTTGTCTCTTGACTCTTCTCTCAAGTGCCACAATCCCTGTTTCCCTTTTTACAAGCTCCTCCTTGTCTTCTGCTAACTTTTTGGGCAACACAGTTTGTTCCAGTCTTGTTGCTTTCTTCCGTTCGCTGTCTGTTTCCTTTCTTGCCGTCTCAGGGGGATTTGCCGGTCTCTTTCCTTTTGAGTTTTTGTTTAAATCTCTAAAAATAAAATAATTAAAAAGAAAAATTAAAAACATTAAATCCCTAAAAATTTCATGTAGGTAAGGAAAATTCTAAACTATGGTAATATAACTTATAAACCCTATTAATATAATGCAAACATATTTGTCCACTTCCTTCCCTTTCCCTACCTGCAAGACCCATTGAACTAAAAACACCCACACCAGTAAATTTTCTTAATTTTGAGGTCTGCTATCACCCAGGTGGTTAACAAATATATACATTTATATAATCCTCCCTTTTTTGGTGGGGTGGGGGGGGGGGGGAGGGGTGGGAGGTTTGTTGTTTTGGTGTGGTGATTGGATTTTTAAGCCTTCTTTGAATTGAACTAATATGAAATCTCATTTGCATCCTTGACAAGCATGAAGAAGAGAAAGTTGAAAACACATCACCTATAGTTTTTCTTACATAGGTCTACTGTCACTGAACTGATGTGTGTTTTTTGAACTTTTGGTATGGTTATTTGACTTTTTGATTTTCAATGAACCATAGGACTTCTAGATTTTTACAAATTTACCAACGGACCACTAATCTGCATCATTGACAAGAAGGAAGTGGAACTATGTCCAAGAAAAAGCTACATTATTGGACAGCTGTTGCCAAATATGATTACAAAGACAAACAATGGATAAGTGGGCAATAGATTTTTAAATGCATGTAAGCCTGTTACCATTATTTGTAATACATGAATACTTATTAGTTTCACTTGTACTTTCTGCCTACTCCAAATATGGACCACGCTCCCGTAAAACCCTCTCTCCTCCCCTCTCCTCTTATCTGTCCCATTGGAATAAAAAACCTTTCCCCTATAGTTATTCTTACAATTGAGGTCAACTGTCACTGAACTGATGTGTGGTTTTTGAACTGACTGTGTGGTTATTGAACTTTTGATTTTTCATTGAATTGAACAGAATTCAATATTCCTTGTCAAAATGAACTTTGAATTTCATTGGTTCAAAGGAGACAATGTTATTTGAACTTAATGTATGGGCCAATTACTGCTGATAGATAACCTCCAGGAATTTGCAAAGATATATATATCTTTTTTACTTTAAGTTCTCCTCCCCAACCTTGGACACAGAGAAAGGGACAATTCCCCACCCTTAAATATTTGGCACCAACTAACATAACTGAAATAACTGGTAAATAATTATATGATGTACAAATGACATTGTCAGCCATAAAGAGTTTTCAAAGTCCATTTGGCCTTCCAGGTGTCCTTTGATAACCCAAAGAGGACTTCAAAACAAGGTAAGAACATCAGTCATGCCACTTGTCTGTGGCTTGTGGCATACTGTTTGTTCTTACCACAATTTGATGTCACAGGTGCATAATTATAGTGCAAATGTATAAAAAGCCTTAACCCATGACCACCCGGCAAGTGGTGAGAGTGCAGATCAGGTAAAGGATGAAGGGGTTGTTTCTTTCAATACTTGAGAAATAATGTCATTCGCAATAATGCTATTTAATTTATTGTTTAAGATGGCTTGACATCAATAACTTTAACAACTGTCTCACACTAGCAATTGAATATGAACCAGGCTACACAGATACATTTTCTGACTCAAGCCCCTCCTCAAGCCTGCACTGGCAGGACAAGATGATATGAAATGCATTTCAGATAAGAGAATTACTATAGCTATTTATTAATTGAACGTCACTTGCGTCTTTATTAAAGAACTACGAAGCACAAAACCGACTTATTACTCTAAAGCCCACATGTAAAGGTACTCACGTCGGCAGCAAAGAACTGGAAATGAAGATAACTACATTTACTCACCTGGAAGATTACGAGTCTCTTACAACGAAAACAATTGGAACAGCTTCAATGATACAGGCTTCCAACACTTCACGTCGAGAGATAATTAGGTTCCCGATGTTAACACGGCAAACTATGACTGACGATGTCTCCTCCATTATGTTGCACTCGGGATAGGCTATTAAAATTTCAGCTTTCGAACGATCAGAAGCCACAAGAGCCAAAAGTCTGAACACCACTCGTTTTGAGAGTGTGAAATTTTCGCCATGACACGACGCTTAGCTGTCTCGTATTTTCCGTCAAAACAATAGAAAAAATGACTCCTTTGGAAAACCCTTGCTCATGAAGTCGAAGCAATATCTTTACAACATCTTTCATATCCACAGTTCACAATTCCTGATACTGATGGCTCAAAAATCCGAAGAAATCAGGCCCGACCCAGACGCCATCATTCGACTTCGCCGAGAGAGGCTGCTGGGCGCCAATTTGACCGGATGTGACGTCAACTTTTGTTGGATGATTCAGATACAAAAAAAGTGCCAGGCGCTATGGAGTGTTCCCCCCCGCCCCTGCCAATAAACACACAAAGTTGTCAGCCGTCTCCTCCCCAATTAGGTTACAGTGATGCCAACTCTCCCGCTTTTGGCGGGAGACTTACGCTTTTTTGCCTCTTCTCCCGCTCTCCCGCTTTGGTACATAAATCTCCCGCTTTTTACGTCCACTATAAATATTGAATATTTAGTGAAAGATTGAACGCTGATTACGGCTTTTTTGTTTTCGTTGAACCATAAAGAAATGTTGAAATTACGGTAGAACGGTGAAGTTCCCCTCCCCCCCGCCCACCTAAGGCCTAAATATAGCCCTAATTCCCCAGCCCTCGGAGGCTCTTCGCTGTTACTGACACGGTTCTGCTGGCTGTCCCTGAAGATTTTTGGACGTCTCCCGATTTTTGAACTCCGTGGGTTGGCATGTATGAGGTTATTGGAGAGGAATATTCGTACCAAGTAAATCAGCTAAGTTTTGGGGGAGGGGGCGGATGGCATTTAATTAAGCATTCATTCAAAAACTCGATATGAATCGAGAAAATCAATAAAAATAACTGCAAGAAAAAAAGTTTTTCAGTGGTGTCATTGGTTGGCCAAAGATGGCCGAGGTGATTGGGAACTAAATTAAACCACGTGGTCAGCGTGTCGCGGGTTTCACAGCAACAGTCGCAAAAGGCGAAAAGTTCGAAGAAAAGGACTCAAGATTACGTCTTTTAAACTTGCAAGTCCAGACAACGGGTAAGTCTTAAAATATTGAATTCAAAGTGTGTAACGAAATTTAGTGATAAGGTGAAATGTGTCTAATTTACACCGCTTTAATAGTCTTTCGGTATTGAGCTTTGAAAGCAGTAAAAGAAAAATATCTCAGTTTTTCGGCATTCCCAAAAGATTTCGCTTCAGTTAAGGCTTACGACAGCTGGCACTGGTTTCCATCACTTTGCAGCACTTATACTTTTACAGATTAATAGAACCATTCTTGATACAACGATAACGCTATCAAAAACATGCCTAAACTTTTCGTGAACTTATAGAGTGTTTTCACATGACGTTACGGCGGCCATGTTGGTGTCCCAAAACAAAGAAATGGGGGCCATTTTGGTGTCCCAAACTAAACCTCTGGGAATTGAACTCTATTTTTATGTAAATACTTTCTTTTGTTGCAGTAAACCAATATGGCTGGTAGTCACGTGAATGAAAACACTCTATAGGTTACCATAGCAACAGTATGATCTGTTAAAACACCCCTAATTTTACCTTTAAGTGGTTATAACTAAAAAATGAACAAAGTGACCCTAATTTTTTTAGATGTTTGGAGACAATGTTTTGCAAAGTTTATAAACAATTCTTCTAAAGGGGCTCAGAGTCATCTTATGTATACTGTTGCTATGGTAACCCATTATGTGGAGAAAGTGACCATAACTTGTTCACCAATATTAATAATGCATTTTTTTATTATCATTATTGTTGTATCAACTGATAAAGAGTGGTGGTGTCGATCCGTCAAAGCTTAAGAGCTGGAAAGTAATGGAAACAGGTACCAGCCACTTTTAACTTAATAAATTACATATTTTTTTTATTTTCCTCTCATCTAAAAATCTATCACAGATTCTCAGTCCACAAAAGGTATTTTTTGTGCAGTTTATGAATATGTGGGGAAAAAAATCTTAGCAAGTGTTTGAAATCTGAAAAGAAAATTGGGGGTAACCACGCATTTTTCAAGGATAATTAATCAACAATATTTGTAAAAAGCGCTAAAATACATACCGATGTATGGAATTTTTCTCCAAGTTTTTAACTTAGGGATAATTGCATTTGTATATCTGCTTCTTTTCTTTTCCTTTGTCCTTGTGTAACTACTTTGTAACATTGGCCTGTGTTATTTACAGTAAATTTATTATACACTTAAAAAAAAAAACTTAATTATCTCTGAAAAATGCGAGGCTACCCCCAATTTTCTTTTCCAATTTCAGTAACACTTGCTAAGATCTTTTTTCCCCACATATTTACTAACTGCTCAAAAATACCCTTGAATTAGTAGGCTCCATCAGTATCAAATCAGACCCTCTTGGACCAGCTCGAGATGTGCAGAACATATGCACAGTAGCAAAAGCGGGCACCATCCTTAAATGTAACTTAAGCTTAAAGGTTTCACGTTTTTTTTTTATTCCACGTTTTCAAGTACATCATAGTAATATAAAAAATAAACAAGAAACAAATGCAGAGGCTTGTTAACAAAAACCTAGTGGGTTGCAAAAAGTTCACACACCCAGTCTGGGAACTCGTTTTAATTTGATCTAAAAGTGTATTTTTCTAGATGAAAATTTTTCCTTGTGCTTGTAATGAAGTTCACCCAAAGTTACCAACTCATTCTGAAAGTTTTCACTTGAAAACTAAGATAGCAGAGACAAACGAGTTTACACTGATTCAGAGTTTGGAAAGGGGGAAGGTGTACTGGGGAGTTAGCAGTGCCGTTGTTAAGTTCTCTGTGAATTTTTAAGTGAAACAATGTTGACATAGGTGGAAAAAATGTAAAAACAAGCTTACCATAAATAAATGTATTAAAAAAAAAGGTATTGAAAAAATTAAGCTCAATTTACTTCTCATGTGCATTAACATTTTTGTTTATATTTGGAATGACAAAGTTACAATCAGTTAAATTGTGGCCCACAGAGACATTCAAATGAGGTCTTGTACGTCATACATTGGTGGTAGATTTCATGTCCGATGTTGAACTCGCGCATTATTACAGTCAATCCAGGTCACGCGTGAACAGTAATTCCAAGAATGAAATGAACATTCGAATTTCTCTTTGTAATGTCCGACGTGTGAATGAAATGTTGGACATCTCTCTGGAAGTCGTTCCGAAAAAGACGCATTAACTGAAAAAAAGACTCAAAATACTTGGGAAACAATTGTTACTCTTGAAATATTCAATTTTGCAATGTAAAGAAAAATTCATAGCTTTATACCGTCAATAAGCTAGGGAAATTTATACGGAAAGCCTGAAATCTCGTTGGCGATTTTGAAAACTGACATGTAAATTTCAAAACTCCATTCAAATTTCAAAGATATCGTTCACGCGTGACCTGGGTTGACTGTAACAGATAGTGTTTGAACAAACAGCCTTGCCATAGTTCATTGTCTTTCCATCATGCCCTGCTCTTGTTTTTTTTTTTTTCTGACTGCCAAAATGTTACAATGCCTGGAGGCAAGCCCGTTGCCAACCTGCATGTGCTCAAGTTTTCTTTTGCAATGTTCACTCACATTCAAATATAATAGGTATCACACCTCCTCAGAATTGTTTCGGGGGGGGGGGGGGTGGGTAAGGAGGGTGTGCGGCTCAGTTCCTGAAACCTTGACCCCCAACTAAATAAAACTACACCTGACCAAGCGGTGCTTATTAGAGAACGGGCACTCATTGCACAGAGGTTAAAAAATTTAAAAAAGTTGGTGCAAATTAAAATTGCAAGTTAGTTAGAATTTGAGCTTTTTAAATGGAAACTAGGGTTTAAAAAATATAGCTATAGTGAAACATAACAAAGATTTATTCAGGGCAAGGGCTGTTTTGTTAAAAGACTTGCATAGTGTCTACTAAGAAGTGATATAAGATTAGTTTTAGCCACAATAAATTAAAATATAGCTATTTCAAAATTGGGAGCGGGAATGGGCTTTTTGATATATGTATTTTTTTGTACTGTGCAAAGAGTTATTATGGCGGGTTCACTGTGCTAAATAAATATAATGATCATGTGACTATGTGTATTTGTAACAAGTGTGTTTTCTGTTGCTTGTTTATAATATAAAATTATATCAGATGAATAATTAATTTATTAGAAGGAAATTACACAGTTCAGCCATGAATTAAAGCTGGCAGGATATGCCGTAAATGCTTGAATTAGCCCCTAGGGTGCTTATTTAATATTCTGGGTCGAGAGGAAGGCGCTTATTTTGTTTTTCAAATTTCGGCCTCAGATTAATTTTGCGTTTATTTCAAGTAAACATGGACTGTGACAAAAAGTAAGGAAACTGAAATGTATCTGTAAGGAGAAACACAAATCTATGAAGGGTCCATGCACTCACATGGATATTTTCCTCAAAGAAATGAGAAGAAAACCTGCAAGACTTCAATGGTCTATTAAGATTTGTACTGTTTGGTTTATTCATTAAAGAAGTCTGTACTGCAGCCTTATATTCTTTGTCTTTTTTCCCTTGGGGAAGGGCGGGGGTTGCTAATTCGAAGGGGAGCGCTTCTTTGAAGGGGGCACTAATTCAAGCATATTTTACAGTATATGTCTTTCCAGCTGTTATTGCTAATCTATCTTTGGGGACCGAAAATGCTGCTTTATTGTGAACTGAAGGCCACAACAAAAATGTTCAGCTTTTAAAAATGTTCTGGACAGCAAATACCTGCCTGAGCTCTTGGAGTTCCAGATGTTAATATCAAAAGTGATATCAAAAGCATTTTTTGATGGGAAATGAGTGGCAGAAAAAATCAGTTCATGCAGTATTGATGAACACTCCAGACTGGCACCAATTGACTTACTTATTTCCTTGACCGTAAGGGGGAAATGATCCGGACTCGCACCCATTAGCCACCATAAATCATAAAAAAATATATTATTCGTTTGTTCAGTCATTTCTTTATATCTTCTTTTCTTAGGTTCAGTTTTAAAATGATCAAATCATTAAAATTGCACTGGTCAACATCATGCAGTAATACTTCATTATAGCATATACCTACAACAGTCCATATATATAAGAAAATAACCTTTTTAAGGTGGCCGAACACAGTTTGCGCGCGCTTTACAGATTCTGTTAGTAATGCTATTAAGCGCACGCTAGGGTTGTGGTAAGCAAATACTATCGATCCCTCGATTTTATACCAAATGGATCACAAAGGTAAGTTTACTCTTCAAATAACACAGTTTCTCGTTTGTAAATCCTTCTTCATTTATCGCCGAACGAAGAAAGTGAGTTCACAATGAGCTAATTAGCCTTTTTGTAGGCTTTTCATCTTTGCTGAGAAAACCTAATTAAAGGCCACGCAGCGCGTTTGAGCAAAAAATTGTGACTGGTTGTTTTAATGGAAATGAACTGTTTTCTAAGGAACCGCTCGATAGAATTTCGTGAAATTTGACAAAATAGTAGTTTTCTAAAAGCGTAACTCTCCTACAAACCCAAACCAAAATCTAACAGAGGGTATATTTTTCTTCAAAAAACATGAAAGTGCAAAACCAACATTTACAGGAGATCTCTCTGTTAAAATTACATGAAAGCAGCGTCACTATGTCAGTATTTTGTGAGTTTTTCTGGATACAAAAAATGGAAAAAATCTAATGAGTGCATTTTCTAAAAATCAAGCAAAACCATTATTTGTGGACGGTTAATAGCTTGCTGCGTTGCCATGGCAACGGCACCTTGCTCAAGGATAAGTATCAAAATTTATTCCTTCTTAGTTAATCTTGCACCATGCTAATTTCGGGTACTCAGAAGTACGTAGTTTTCAAATAATGTCAACTAACACCTGTATACTGGAAAACTGTGTTTGGCCACCTTAAATCTCTGTATAGTGTTTATTACATAATTTTAATAAGCTGACCAAACTCTGTTAGTAACAAAACCTATTAATTTGATATATTTGGTAAAACATAAAAATATAGTGACCTTTTATCATCCATTTAATTGTTGCCGAATTGTGTTTACCATATTTTTCTTTCATATCTGCAAAACCATAGACATAAAAGAGTCATGTGACAGTTATATGGTGTACTGTAGTTGAGTCTCAGTATGGACACATCAAATTGCAAGCTTTCTCAGGACAGTATATCTGGTACAAGCTTATGCAAATTAACTCCAAAATGATAGAAAACAGTGCACTACTTGATATATGTAAGGAAAACCAACACAGCACCGTAAAGGTTGGTGGTGATATGTATCCCACTTTACTAACATCTCAAGGTTACAATATTAACATTTTTAATGTAATCTACAATGCATATACACTAATATTACAATTAATTAAACTCAATGATCACAGGTCAACTTTTATTGAAATTAAGTGATCAGGTTGAACCTTTGATGTGTTGCTACAACAGTTTTCCACTATATAACAATAGCGAGTATACGCAACAGGACGGCTGATGTGGTGGGACGGCAAATTGTGCTTGTGTGACCAATGTGACGGCCAAGTACTCAAGACTCTAGATTGTAACATTCCTACTGCTTGTGGTTTTCAGGTTGTCACAGATGAGAGAACACCAGTTTTAGTCGAAAAATCGCCTAAAAATGTGAAGGTACTAAGATGTCATGTTGGTCACACAACGATAATTCACTGTCCCCTTCTCTAAGCCGTCCTGTTGCGTAAGCTCACTAATGTGCAGTTCTAGAAAATATCCATATTCCCCTTCCCACCCCATGGGGGTGTTTTGGTTTTGCACCACTCCTCCCCCTAGGAAATTCCAGTTTAGCTTAATACTTTCCCTTTAAAATTTTTTTTAAGACCCCCCCTCCCCCCTTAGGAATATCCAATGACCTTCCCTGAGGGGGGTATGGATTTTTTCTGGAACTGCACAATATAATAACATTACAACGTTACACTTGAAAATCATATTTAAAAAACTGCTTTTAACTTAAGAATGAATGTCCCTCAAGAAGTAACCATATTTCTTTAAAAAGTTTGTTTTACGTTGTAAAAATTGGAGTTAATTCTTTCTAGAGGCATGGCGCAAAGTTTGGGGGAACATTTTACTTTTAACAGTAAGGTTTCACGATAATTATTACTCCTGAAATAAAATAAAATAAAATGAAATAGAATTTAAAATGTCCACTAATCGAGTAATGGAGAACTTGAATAATCTAAAGCTTATGGAACTACAGTACTGATGTAGCGCAGTAAAATTTGCTAACCTATACTCTGAATTATCATACAAATACTATCTATTACCATCGTTTGTAGAATTTGTTGTAAAATTACTAGCTGATGCTGTTGTCATCACTGTTGGCTGAAGAGATGTTGTATAATTATTGTTCTGTTCACATTTCTCCAATGGATTGCTAGTTAAACAATCTTCAGAATCCACATACTCTTCTCTCCATTCTGTTCAGTGGAAATAAACAAAAAATAACTCGTATCAGAAACACAAATAAGGTCACAGAAGGGAGAGCATTTGATGTTCACTCCAAACTGATTGCCTAATAAAACATTTCTCAAACTTATTAACAATTCATAAAAGGAAAATAGAGAATTAAATCACTTCTGTGAAGAAGGTTTAATTATCATAAAATTTGGTCAACTTGTACTTTAAATGTCAAACACTCAAGTTTGTAAAAAAATAATAAATTTATCTGAACAAGTTCTGTTTCTCTTGTAAGTCACATTAATTTCCCTAATTTTGAATTTTTAGCACATCATTTGCATTAATTTCCTTTATAGAAAGTAATTTTCCTTCAATTCGTGTTAATTTAAGTGGCATTCATTTCGAATAGTCCTTAATAATTAACACAAGCGTTAATTTGCTATAATAAGGTATATTTTGGGAATGCCAGTGAGTGTCATCAACTGTTCAAGTAATGCAGCTTGTTTTTGATTAGCATTAAATTAATTAACACACATCTTTTTCGTCAATACAGTTGAAAGCTGAATCACCAATTTGGACCAAGCTGGTACCATTTGGAAAAACAGGCAACAAGTATGGGCATTTTTGCAGGACAGTCTCACAAAGATTTACACAAGGTCTCCTCTTATGCATCCCAATGTTGTTTGAAGGTAACATAGCGCCTGGCATCTAGGTGAAGTAAATGCAGTCTTTATACGCTTTCTACAAATTTTAAAGATGAAACAGCACCTGTTATCAGGGACTTTTAAAACAAAACCATGCAGGTACCATTTAAATGCTACGTAAAGGCCAATTAAGGTGTTTGTCAAGGTCAAAACAATGTTGTGTAGAGACCATTCAGTCGGTTTCAAGATGCAGATATAAAATGTGGCTAATTTTAATAAATTTGTTTGTTTAATGTCTGTGCTGTTTATAGACCTCTTTCATAAATGGAGGGCTTAATTGCTATTCTTTTGTATGCATTTAAATTAGCCTGCCTGGCCTCGCTAGCATGTGTAAAAACAAAAGTATTTTCACTCAAAAGCGAGGTCAAGAAGGCTTATTTGCATGCACATAAAAGAATACTAATTATGCCCTCCATTATGAACGAGGTCTATTACAGTGCAGCTCAAAGATAAGCGAACTTCGCCTACGCGTACCATACGCAAGTAATGCGCGTATGCGTATGGTATCATACGCGTATGAGTACGAGCACATACGCTTACAATCGAACGTATTTTATAGGGTGGTTCTAGTGTTTGAATCTGTGGATGGAATCCTTAAGCTTAACCATTGAAATTAAATCTCTGAGGGGTACTTTCCTATGGTGCTGTTTATTTACGCTGTAAAAAGTGTGTCTAAGTTCTTGAAACTGAGGTAGAAATTCTAAAGTGTGACCATTCAAATGATATTATGCTGAGCATTCTTTTCTGCAGTGCTGTTTCTTATGCTATAGAAAAGTGATTCTGACTTTTGAGTTTGCGGATGATTACTTTCCTGTGTTGCTGTTTATTATGCTGTACAAGGTGGTTCTACAGGCAACTATTCAGGATGTACATAAAAAACAAAAACGTATCCACTCAAATGTAAGCCACTGAGCAGTGCTTTCCTATGGGACTGTTTGTTTATGTTGCACAATGTCATGCTTACTTTTGAGTCAGAATAAATTTGTCATTATTATTTGTCATCTATTAAACCAATTAATACTCTTTTTTTTATCTTGTATAGATAAAGTTTTGTTTATGTTTTTGTTTTTGTTATTGTCATAGCAATCCATCGTACCGAAAAAGATGGCGACTGATGGCGACCCATTATTCTTAACGTACGAAAACTCCTAAAAACGCTTAAAAAACGCACAGAAAAGTTCTAAAAAACTTCAAACCTAGCATGGACAGTGTTGTTAGTACAGGGACAGATTTCGCAAAAACATATGGCTTTCTCTGTGCCTTTTGGTTGTAGTAGGTTAGCAGGGTATTGTGGCAAAGTGTACAGCCTGCCATCTTTTTTCTGTATGGTAAATAACAATGTAAGTGTTTTATGTTAATAAACACCTCACTCTCTTAGGTATATAAGCGCAGCTTTATTGACCATATTCCATGATGCCCTGTGAAGTAATATATTTTCGCGTAAGAAGATTTGGAGAGACGGTACACCTTATGACTCCTTCAAATTCTTCGTTGACTCCCTTGAAACCTTAACTGTAAAAACTGGATATTCTGAGCTGGGCCCCAGCGTGACCTCATCAGTGTACCTCAAAGTTTTTACTTACAAATTATTTTTCTGGATGGAGGAAGTCATTGGAGACCATTGACAGGTCCGAGCAGTGGACCTCAGGCCCGGTTAATACGTCGAACTTTATATGAGCCAAACCTAATACCTATTAAGGTCTACCCAAATAATCAAGTTCGGCAGTTGATTCAGACGTCGAACCTAACTGAAGTCGAACTTAATTAAAGCTAAAGTGAGAAAATAGATTTTCGTGGTCAGCGGCTGTTGTTTTTACTCAACAAGATTCAAAATGACGGGAAAGAAGAATTCTGACATGGAAGAGCTTGTATGGTAAAATAATGAAGACAGGCCAAACACTGCTCCTATTGGTCGAGATAGGAAGAATATGACCTTCAAAGCTAATTTGCTCTTAAGAGTACGTCTTTCAAAGACCTCCATTTTCTGTACGAAAGTAGGGAAGGGTTTATGTAGATCTCTCTTAGCAGAGGCTGATTTTCTATCAAGTGCCATTTACTCATCTGAATTGTTTTAGGTCAGGCACAGGAGGGCGATATTCCGTAACAAACGGCAAAATGTTTTTCCGCGTTTTTTGTTTGTTTTGTAGTGCCGACATTCTTTCGCGGAAATTTACTTCTGAAAGAGTTTTTTATCTATAAGGTTATCGAGGTAACCTCTGTAGCGTAATCTCTGTTTGAATAGTGTAATGTTTTCTTCAAATGTTGTTTTTGAAGATTTTGTTCTGAGAAGTCGTGAGACTTTGCCTTTGATATAGCCTGTATTGGAAAGTTTCTGTTGGTTTGAAGTACGTTTGCACATCAAGAATAGATTCTTTATTTTCTTTATTTATTTTTTTAATCTTTCGCATCTCAGACAAGTATATTAAGTTGTTTCGAAACAAGAAGAACAAGCACATTCCTCTTTTCCCGCCATCTTGTTCAGAATGAAGTCCTTTGCACATGCCAAAGTCGATGGAACGCGCAGACCTCTGGGATAGATATAATTTATATAATTTATACGTAACGTATGATTTGGTTCGGCACATGTAAAAGTTCGACGTCTGAATCGAAGTCGAACTTTTGCCCTTTTATTCGACTGGCGCAGTCAAATAGAACGGCGGGTCGACCCAAATACAAATTTGTCGATCCTAACTGATTCATACGTCGATCTTTACATGCGCCGAACCAAATGATTAGGTTCGGTTCGTGTAAAGTTCGACGTATGAACCGGGCCTCAGTCAGTCATTTTCACTCATTTTTACGGAATTAATTCTCTGATTTCTCAGTTGAATATCAAAATCCTGGAGTAAAGTAAAGTAAATTTATACACGGTTATATTTAAAGCTAGAAGCTTGTGGGCCCGTGTAATCAAACAAACGTTTTAAAGAGAACAGAAATTCTTTAAAAATCCCAACTGGCTGGGAGGCTTACCAGCTGTAAAAAGCGTGGTCGAGGATTTGGACAGTGGACTACCCCGTAACCAATCCAGCTAATAGTCGGAGAGGAGACTTGAAACTGGGGCCTCCAGGTTACGACTCCGTGCCTCTAACCATCCTACCACGTCGCGCCGGAGTCGTGGGTTTCCGTGGGTTTGAATCCCACCGAGTCAAAGAGTTTTTTTCTTTACCTCGTATGGACAGCATTTCCTTCCTGTAGTGTAGGCTAATGTTTAGTTGCAAATTAAGTGGTTTTCTTCCAGCACTTAAATTTACACTCATAGTTTATTCACGGCTGGATTTCTCAAGCACTCTCAATTGTCGTGTTGTTCTAGGTCCGCCCGGCCTTGAACAGGGTCCGAAGGGAGATGACGGTATTCCGGGATTACCATCTTCCGTCAAAGGTGCAATGGGCGAGGAGGGTATCCCAGGAGGGATGGGTGAAAAAGGCTTTCCTGGTCCCAGGGATGACCCTGGTCAACCTGGCCCCGTTGGGGTTGTCGGAAAATCCGCCACAGGTGAAGGATTCCATGTAGTCGTTCACAGCCAATCAACCAGCATACCAGACTGTCCGCTCAACCTAACTCGACTCTGGACCGGATACAGGTACATGCATGTTCTGTTGACTCTTCTCCATTTGTATCATTAGGCAATAGTTGGGAGAATTTGTTTAAACATCAAGGCATTTTATCTTTGGTGATCATTTCTCGTGTAGTGATATTGTACAAGAACATTCTGTATACTTTGATTTTGAAACTGTCAATGACATTCCGTTCGTTTTTTTATTATTATTGTTTTGTTTGTTTGTTCCTGGAAATGGTCTCTTGCAGAAAGTGGTCGCTTACAAGAGGTGGTCATAAAGGGATGTTCGGTTGTATTCAGAAAACTGTCGGAAAACTTTACCATTATTTTCAACCATCTTTACCGTTTTTCTCAACTAGTTTTGTCCAAGATTGTACATCTTGTTCATTTCATTTGCAAGAATGACCTGAAGACGATTTAATGCCCGCTATTTCTCGAGCGTGGTATAATGCCTGATATCCCACGGCCGCTAAGCCAATTAAAACTGTGCAATCGCGTTATGCAGTGATCCAGTTTAAACAATCCCTAAAAGCAAAAAAATGACACCCTGTTGCTGGAAAACTGGCTTTTTTCTTGGGGTTGACTCGAATAGTCCGTTAGTTGGTGACAATAATCGTGTAAAAATCCTCTAAGTAAATCGTTTTTGTTGCAGTTTACTTTACGTTCAAGGACACGAAAACTCACACGGCCAGGATCTCGGTGCCTCAGGCTCGTGCATGAGACGTTTCACCACCATGCCTTACCTGTTCTGCAACGTATACGACCAGTGCCACTACACTTCCAGGAACGACTATAGTTACTGGCTGACTACAGATATATCTATGCCAATGCATGATATGATGCCATTCAGCGCGGCTGCTGTAGAGCCTTACGTCAGTAGGTGTGCCGTGTGCGAGGCTCCGGGACCTGTGGTAGCTACACACAGTCAATCCACAGAGATCCCGGATTGTCCCGCGGGATGGCAACCTATTTGGACTGGATTCAGCTTCCTCATGGTGATGATCTCTTTGTTTGTTTGTTTGTTTTTTGTTTGTTGTAGTAGTAGTAGTAGTAGTAGTAGTAGTAGTAGTAGTAGTAGTAGTAGTAGTAGTAGTAGTACTAGTAGTAGTAGTAGTAGCAGCAGCAGCAGCAGCAGCAGCAGCAGCAGCAGCAATAGTGGTGGTGGTGGTGGTGGTGGTGGTAGTAGTAGTAGTAGTAGTAGTAGTAGTAGTAGTAGTAGTAGTTCTTTATTTAAAGTGGGTTAAAAATCTTCAATAATGACAAAAGTATTTTATTACAATCATTCGCAAAAATTAAAATAACTATAAAAAAACTGATTTACAAGATAAATAAGAACTCAATCCATCCCAAACGGGGGCATAGTAATCTAAATGAGCTTCGATTAATATTTGATATATTTGATATTGATATTCGTTATATTTGTACTGCAGTGGATTGAGAAATGAGGGACCTAATGCGCCTCGGGGCACCGTTTGCCGAGGATATCTTTCTGCGTAGTTCGCTGATGTGATTGGACCATGAACGTCGGTCATCAATAATCAAACCTAATGATTTGGTATTTTCCGGCAACCCTGCTAATTGGTTGGTTGTGTAATTGGATGTTACGTTCACTACAATTCTCCGCAAGAAACTTCTGACGAGAACCAATCACCATAAATTCAGTTTTCGCGATATTTAGACTAAGCTTATTTGCTTTAAGCCAACTACAAAGATTGTTAAGTTTCGAATTGGTTGCTTGTTCGAGTACGGAAAAAGTGCAACCAGGGACGGTGATGTTAGTATCGTCGGCAAACAATTTTGCGCAGGATAAATCGAGGCAATTAGGAAGATCATTTATATATATTAGAAAGAGCAAAGGTCCCAGTATACTTCCCTGGGGAACCCCGCAGGTTAATTTTCTTGCACTGGATAACGCTCCGTTGACCATTATCTTAACTTAACATTATCTTATTTTACCCATGTGTTAAAGGAATTCGAGCAAGGCAGTGTAAGAGCATTCAACACTGTTGGCAGAAAAGATGTCATTGTTTTGTTTACCCTTTCGCTTAAAAGTGCGTCCCGTCACAGTTTTGTTGTTTGTCTGTGCTGTTTTATAGACAATATTTTTGTTTGGCTTTGTTCGTTTGTGCTTTCTTACTTGATGTTTTTGTTTGAATGCCTTATAATTTCACCGGGTGGAGGATATAGCTTGATGTACATTATTTTTCCTAATTTTGATTTCACGCTTCCGACGACAAAAGCAAAAAGAATCATAAGTTCTCCACCTATTGATGTTTTCCAACGTGGTGTAGCTTGGAGAAATTCATGTAACAAGTACAATTTAATGCCTTCTTTTATATTTATCTCTTTTAGTTTGACATCAAACACTAACTCTCTTCGTTTAAAATGAAATAAAAGATCTAGAGCTCTGTCTTATCCGCTTCCCTTTCTTTCCAGCACACTGGAGCCGGTGGCAGCGGTAGTGGGCAAGCTCTCTCCTCTCCCGGCTCGTGCCTCAGGATTTTCCGTCACAATCCTTTCTTTGAATGCCATGGCCGAGGTACCTGCCACTACTTCGCCAATAAATACAGCTTCTGGCTCTCCACTGTGGGGCAGATGTTCGCTTCGCCTACGCCGGAGACGCTCAAACCCGGCAATCTCCTGAGCCGCGTGAGCCGCTGTTCGGTGTGCTATCGGGAGGCACAAAAGAAGAAGAGGAGACGTCGTGCTTTCCCTAGGGTTGTTCCTCAACTGAGCTCAAGAACAGCAGCACAGCTAATGGCCCAGCGTCAGTCTTAGAATTTATACGAAAAAAAAGATATATTCCTGGCGTTACTCCATGTCTACACTAACGATGAAAAAATTGACTCTGTAGCCCTTATGGTGGTCTTTTTGTTTTGGTTCGTCAACTGATCACAAAACGAAAAAACCAGCATTGCGTTATTGGTTTGTCACGCGACGCTTCTCTCCAATAAACATAGTGACACTTTCCCGAGTTTAGAGAAGCGTCGTTGTGAGTCAGCGGTACTTGTCCCTAGCATAGACAAGCGTTGTGTGACATTTGTGTGAAGCAACGCGCCTTGTGACTTGAAGAAATTAGAAGTAGTTTGTTGTTCTGTTTCTATCATGGACAAGTAGTGTATTAGCTTCAGTATCCGCTGCTATTTGGAGTACCGAGTATGATTCCATTGGTGCTACGATTTTAAAACATAAAAAGAGAGAAGGGGGCTTTTTTCATCGATGTTCACAAAAATCAATGCTAATCAAATCAATAACACAATTTGTGGCTCGTTGGGAATCAGTCAAACCCTTAATTTTCGTCACTTTTCAACGTTGATGAAAATTCTGTAAAAAAACTGGTTGAAGTGGTACAGAACTTTGTCTTTATTGGCAGAAACATAGGGGTTTCCTGATTGGTTGGTTTCTAGAGCGATTTTAAATTGAGTGTCGAAAGTAACTGGTTTGATTTACTACGCTCTGTGATTCGTCAAAGTGGCGGCGCTTTGTCAACCAATGAGAAGCAAAATCCAAACCAATTGTGTGTTGGTCATACGCGTTTTCCCGCGCTTGGCGCCACTCCCATGCATTTGCTTCGAGTTCTGATTGGTTCATTGCGCTGTTTACGTCTGTTGTGATTGGTCAGAGTAATTGTCTTGGTTTTAGTTTTACGTCACAATTGAAAACCGCTCTTATCAGAATATTTTCATACGCTTTGGTGAACTGACTTCAGCTTCTTGTGTTTTTATTAACCGCCACATTGCGATTCTGGTGGCAATGCTCCTTCCCTATCTTGCTAGAAGACAATAAGGAGCTTCTTTCTTAAGAGTAAATATCGCTTTTGAAAAGGTAATGATTAATTTGTTTCTTTAGATTTTCGTTGTAGTCTACGATAACCATCTCGATAAATTAATGTGAAATATAACTGTCAAATACAGATATTTTAAAATAGTTAATGAAACCCTCACTGTTTTTACGGTTTCCTAACCAAACGTTCCGTTACTTTTTGGTCCACGCTACCGTTTTTCGTGTGGTTTCGTCTGTCGACAAAAATGCTCTTGATTTGTTCACAAACACAAAGGATAACATCGTAGACCAAAGGCGAAAACTTGTTGAGGTATGGACTTTTCAAAGGGAAGGAAAAGTCAAGTCTTTAAAATGCAATTTATATTAAAATAGTGTAAACCGGTAGTTATTTTATAGCGTTATACAGTACTTTTAAGCTATTTCGCTTGTTATTTTATAGGAATACATTTGTAATAAAGAACTTTCAATGGGTTAATTTCATAAAGCAAACATTTTTTACAATCGGTTAAGTTCAGTTAGACGTTTCTAAAGTAAATATGCACATTACACGATTAGCTATCAGCGGAATCTCGTTTATATCTTAGACTTGAATAGAAATCCAATAAAGAAATAAAATTGATGTTATTTTATAAACCTTGTTTTGGTTTATATTTGCCAAACATGAATTAGGATAATAGTAATTCAGAATAATTCTATATGATTGTAAATTGGGTTATAGTTAATAAATTGCTGTAATGTAAATTAAATATCAGTCCGAGTGGTCTTGTTTTTACAGTTTTTGACCCGGGTAACAGGGGTGGAGTCCTCGCGCATACTTCCCCGCAAACGCAGGCTACACTGTTCACTTCTCTGCTCTCCTCTCTTCTCCTCTCCCATCCTTCTCTACTATCGCCTCTCCTCCGCTCCACTCCCCTCTCCTCTTCTCTCCTCTCCTCTCCTCCTCTCCTTTCCCCTCCCTTCTTCTTTCTCTTCTCTCCTCCCCATCCCTCCTTTCTCCTCTCCCCTCCCTTCTCCCTTCTCTTCTCTCTCCTCTTCTCTCCTTTCATCTGCTCTGCTCTCCTCCCCTCTTCTCTCTTCCCCTTCCCTCTTTTCTTCTACCTCTCTTCTCCTCTCCTCTGCTCTCCACTCTTCTAGGATTGGGCGAAGTTATATCTGCCACACGAAAGAAAGGTAATTTGCCGTTAAGTACTGGGAATAGGGGAATAAGGCCAGCCCTTGGCTGGAGCCTTGGATAGTAATAAAGATTTGAACTAAGACTTAAATAAACGACAAACTGAGAGAACAGGGAAAACAAAGACGACCCAATCATTTACCTACCAAGAAAGTTAAACGCAAATTTGCCGAATGTTTTCTTCAAAGAAGCTTTTTCGCTACCCGGCGAATTTATACGCAATATTCCCTTTTAGCATGCAAGTCCCGAAGAGGTTTGTGGTGGACACATTTCATTGAAATAGCTACACCAGAAGTATCTTGCACTGATTTTTAGTTTCCATTCTACTCCAGCAGGCAATCAAATTTCTCGAAAAAAAAAAGTCTGTAAAGGAGTTTAAACAGGTAAGTTGTAACCTTCATGGAAAATTACTGTCACCTTACAAGTACTGGTTGTTTAACCAATTCCAATGATTTAAGACTTGTTTTGAAGTTTGCTTTTTGCTACAGAGATGAACATTGCCCGAGCTAAATTTCTGCCGGTATTCAATAGCCCAATTTCGATATATTCAAATTCAACCTCAAAACAATAACATCAATTGAAGGCTCCGGAAATAAATTGTAGAGTTTATATGGGCTTATTTCCCAAAATCGCGCAATGATGGTTAGAGGAACAACCACTCAATAGACCAACAACCTGCGATGAACATTTAAGATATGTTTTAGCAGTAGAACGTTCATTGCAGCTTGAAAACACGACCCACCTCACAGCAGTAACTAAGTCTACAAGAAATAATCACCAGGAACCCGCAATAAAATTTGTATTCGTCACACTAGCTAACATCATAGGTCACATAATGTTGTGTGGTGTGAGAATACCTCGCGTTTGAAACTCAGCGACTCTGGTCAAGATTACTGTTAACAGTCGGTTTTAAGGAAACGACTGAATAACTACAGTCTTTGTAAAAGAAATAAAAATAAGAAATAAGGAAGTCCGACACGAGAAAAGAGCAACAGGCTTTCAAAATCATGATTCGCTCATTTTAGGCCTATGGCAGCAGTTTTGTTTCTTATGTTGCAATTCTGAATAATGAAGTACTATTACTTAATCCTCAGTTTAATATATTGAGAAGTAAATTTAAAAACGTCATTAAAAAGTCCCCAATGTACAACGCAGATAGCAGACTCATGGTCAGTTCTAATCCAGTACAATACTTGCATCGTGAAAATTGGCACGAACTGATTTCCAATATTTCAACCGAAACCGGTTTGTTTAGTCCCGGGCTCATCTCTCTGGTAAATTTCCGACACTTTGCGAGGAGATCTTTGAAATATCCCTCCCTTGTGTTTTGAATAGCATTATTTGAACTGGTGCATTACATCTGAAGGCGGGAGAGCGACAGAAATTGTGGACCGTTTAACAGCTATAACTGCAACAAACAACGAGAACATCACACAACAAAAGGAACAATGGCACATTTTCATTTTCGTCCTGCACTTGAACGCTGTTACTACCATTCAGTTCTGGGATAATTCGAGCCTGCTTCATGCGTCGAACGAGTTGTAGTAACCGGGCGAAGTGGTTTAAGTAATGTAAGTTTATATTTTCAAGTGTTGCTGCTTGGAGTCCCAATTTTAAAAAATCTAACCTCCAAATGGGGGCTTCTAAGATAGGGGGTTAACAGAGAGGATAAAGTTAAAAAAAAATTCATGGTATTCGAGAGTCATACAGAATTTGCATAGAGGTATAGAACAAGCAAGAGAGAAACAGAGAAAAACAGATGACTGTAAAAATCAGCGTAGCTCTTTTTTGCATCATTTGTTTTTATTTCACTCGCTCGTTTGATTCTATTCAGTTAATGCGTGACGAGCCAAAAGAAGAAAAACAAGGTCAGTCAAACAACAGTGATCCGATCCCTGTTTCCCTCTAGAAACTGTTATTAAACCCGATCCGTAACCTTTGATCCCAGATCACAGGGCTGTAATGTCCGATTCCCCATATCTTGTTCTTATCTCAAAAGCGAAGGAAACCGAAAGAAAAAACAACGTAAGAGAGCAGCATGAATAAGAAGTTTTTGTTAGCTTACGCGGCAAGCGCTAGAAAGGGGGAGGGTAGAGGGGAATTGTTCACGCTTCACGAGCTACCAACGCACTCACGTGCTCGTCTGATTCCTTCTTCCTTCCCCTTCCTAGCGTTTCCCACGCACTTCACGTGCCGGTCTAATTCCTTCTCCCTTTTCCTTCCTAGCTCTTGCAACGCAAGCTATATTTGTGTTTTCTTTTAATCGCTTCAGCCACCACAAATTTCAAGCGGTCGTATTAATGAGGCAAATGTATGAAGTACCCCGGGACTCGAAATTAAGAGTGGTCGGGGAACATGTGTTGAGGCCTCAAATGTAATAAATGTCCCTAAATGTAATAAAGGTCCTAAGTGTAATAACTTTCGGCCCTAAATGTAATAAAGGTCCTAAGTGTAATAACTTTCGGCCCTAAATGTAATAAAGGTCCTAAGTGTAAAAACTTTTGGCCTTAAATGTAATAAAGGCCATTGACTGAGTCCCATCACGGTTTGACCTCATGTCTTTGATGATTGAATTGTGATGGCGTCATCAGTCAGGCAAATGGCCAAAATTCCCCTTTGCTAATTTTCGCTTGAATTTATTTCTTCAATGTCTTATGGTAGCAGCATACAACTTAAAACGATCTTGCCTCATCGTGCTCAAATAATAGAAAGTTAACGCGAATTTTCGAAAAAATTGCGTTAATTTCCGCGTACCTTTGAAGCTTTTGCAAATAGTGATTTGTATCTAAACAGTCAAATTTTTAAGTTGAATTAGATTGTAGTGTTTGGAAGCTCATTTTGGCAGACTATTCTGTCACTCATTTATCAAAAATAGTACTGAAGCTTATATGGAAAATCTCTAATTAACTGTTTTAATAACTTCCTTACTTTGATTTTGTAGCAGGGATATTAGTTTTAATGACTTCTCATGATCCGCCTAGATGCACGATTTTCCAGGCCTATAAAATTACATTCTCAAATTCCGCAAGCGATTTTTCTATGCCCTTACGAACCCTGCTTTGAAGAAAAGTAGAGAAATGAAGTCAAAAACACATTTTTTATGTAAAACTTTTAGCCACAAACAGAAAGACTCGACAGAAACAATTAAAGACATACATAAAGCAGACTTCATCTCAAGCTAACAGGCTATTGAAGGCGGTTTATTGACAGTTTCGCCACTGTTCAAGCGCGGTACAGTTTACACTCGAGTTCCCGTGTGACATTTTTCGCATCCATTCGTTGTGGACTTAAAAAGATCACAAGGTGAAACATTTACAATAAAAAGGCCTAAGGTAAAATTTATTATTTCTGTCGTCACTGTTGGCCCCTGTAGAATAGGACCTGCAGATTAAAGTGGCATATGTGACACTTGACGTAAGGCTTCTATTTCAGTGGGTTCTGAGTATTCAAGGTAAAATGATACTATCAAGCTCCCCAAAATCAAATATAATTGGGGAAAACATCGTTCGCGGTACCACTGTTTCAAAGACTTTAATGAGTTAGAGAGAACTGTAAGAAACTCAGCAAGTTTTCCAATTTTTAAGAAGTGTCTTTTTTCTACTTTTTATAATTAAGTATTTGTTTTTAATCCTTGCAGTGTGTATGTTGTAATTATTTTTATATCTCGATTTTAGCTTAATTTTTTTTATTTTAATTGTATCATATATATATCGATTTTAGCTTAAATTTTTTATATTTTAATTGCATCATATAATATACATCTAGTAATAGGACCTAAATGTAAACCACTCTTGTGATGGAGCATCCTATTAAAAGATTGTTATTATAATGTAATCGGGATCCCCTAGACACATTTTGGCCTTCTTGCTTTTGTATAATAAATCAAAATGCAGTTAAATCTTACATATTTATCACTGTGATTTCATGTGAAGCAGAACATATATTACATTCGAGAGCTTTATTACATTTAGGGCTGAAAGTTATTACACTTAGGACCTTTATTACATTTAGGGCCGAAAGTTATTACACTTAGGACCTTTGTTACATTTAGGGCCATTTATTACATTTGAGGCCTCAACGTCGTTCGCATCTTCGATGAGCCCACAATAAATTAAGTTTTTAGATAAGAAAATTACTAACTTTTTTTCCCGCGATAAAGTAACCAATACTAAAAAGATTTCGATATCACTACTTAATCATTTGCTTATTTTTCGATACTACAAGACACTACTCACGTGACCCTTGTCAGAACGTCATCTGTTCTGCACGCATTACGAACCTATGGTTTAGTTTTGGGTTGGGCAGCAATTCACTGTTAACAGGGAATTTTACTCAGCCAACGCCCCAAGTTTCCATCTCTGCCTCTCGTGACGCCTGTTAGAATTAATTTTAGAGCCATGACATCGTAACATGTGACAAACCGATTTCGTTTTTTTAGGAAGAAGATACAAATGACCACAAACACAGTTCCGTGTTATTCAAGTTCACTTTTCAAATTTATCAGTCCATCATATAGTGTCAAGACAACAATATTTTGAGGTAAGTATAACTTTCTTATAAAACCACATACTGTGTGTGGACTGTATATCTTATGTATTTTAAATATTTAGCGAAGAAGGACAGTAACAACGCAGTTAGAAAAACTTTGAGCGGTAGGGTTTGCAGTGCACGGATCTTTTATTTTCTGTGTTTCCCTCTTGTCTGACTGGTTGCGAACAAAAGGGAGATAAAGTAGATTGATTCAATCGTGGAGAGTACTTTATTACATGAATACATATAGGTTGTTCTGCGCACATTTGTAACATTAAAAATTGGTAGAATGTATCGATATAAAGGGGAATTGTACGAGCAGAGAATATTGTCAAGAGAAATTGTATTTTTCATCAAATTTTATCTAGTACTGAACAGTATAATGTGGACGATTGATATGGTCAACTAAAAAGTTTCTTTTCGTGTTACTCTCCCCGAATTTTCATCTGCGCTCGAGAAACAAACTTTCAAAATTATTAATCGCAAAATAAATAATTCTGACGCATGAGGTCGAAAACATGACTGACTGTTTTCAGTTTCTTGCATGGAAGATGACACTTTTCAGGGAGAGTTACTGATTTTCAGGCTGTACCGTTCTAAAGCATGATGGTGAGATAATTACAAGAACTGAAACTCTGTGGTTGCATGGCTTCTACTTTAAGCAGTATACAAAAGAGTCAAAACACTATACATGTATTTACGTTTGAGAGTTTTGTACCGAAGATGGAAGTCTTAGCGAATTCTGCGCAAATGTTTTCTTACCCGAAACTGAATGCAATTTGCGTGTTTACCAACTATTTATAAATTTAGATTAAGATTAGTAACTTCATGGACTCTTCTTTCCCTGATTTGAAATTCTGACGAAGAATTTACAATTCTAACAAGAAATACGCAAAAAAAAAAAGTCATTAAAAGCGCAAAGGATTTTACACACCTAAGTAGGTTATCTATACGGTTGAAATTTATGGATTGCAAATACGCGAGGCTTTTCAGCCTGTTTTGTCGGGATAAATGTTCCAGTCGGGTTTCTTCAAACTAAATTGCAGCACTACATTTTGTAGCTTGGGTAGAACTCAGTCAGACATTTAATCAAGCAATTTCCTAACTTTCAATCTGTGTCTTCGTGACGCATGTTACGTTTTTTTCGCGGATGACACATTCGTAAAACGTGATCTACTGATTTCGGTTTTTTTGAATGAAAATATATTTCCTCATTTTTGAAGTGAGATTTGTCGAATCAAATGACTCATGATAACTGATCCACAACACATTGTCAAGAACTTAAAGTTTGAGGTAAGCACAACTAAAACCGGCGCGCTTTGTATGTAGACCGTATGGCTTATGTAGTTTAACAGTTTAAAGGAGGAGAACGAATGAACAGTGCAGTTTGACAATATCGATCGTTTTGTTTTGTTTTCGGAGCAAAGATGAAAATCCCTCCAGACTCTGCAAATTGTTAAAATTTGTCTGAAACGGGATGTTATAGCAACTTCATGGACTCTTGTTTCTTCGGTTAGAAACTGCTTGAAGAAGAATGTTTCAAGAAAGACGTTACTACTCTGTGGTTTACTAAAAGCAAACTTATAGTGTTTTCGGAGCAAAGATGAAAATTCCTCCCCCCTCTGCGAATTGTTAAATTTGTCTGAAACGGGATGCAATAGCAACTTCATGGACTCTTGTTTCTTCGGTTAGAAACTGCCTGAAGAAGTATATTTCAAGAAAAACTTAACTGCTCTGTGGTTTACTAAAAGCAAACTTATATGTTTTTAGTTAAATAGTGAGAGGCTGACATGCAAATGAATGTCTTGTGAATTGAACGAAAGTACCTGCCAAGTAAAATGGTACAGCAACACTTTGTTTTCGGCAAAACAGAGAATTTTCAAATATCTCAAACTTTTGAAGTAATATATCAAACATGAGAAAGCGTGTTTCATCAGATATCCAAACACTGAGACGTAGGTTGAAAAAACGAGGCGCAGCCGAGTCTTTTGAAACGACTTCGAGGTGTTTGGATATTTGATGAAACACACTTTTGAGTGTTTGATATAGCTTCTCAAATGCATGATCGATAATTCTTGGAGAAATTCAAAGCTAAAGTTTGCAAAATTTTATGGTAATTAGCAACAAATATCCAAATCACGGACACAGTATATTGATTTTCTTTGTTTTCTCTTGAGAACTGAGTTGGAACTTTTTGACTTTGAATAAACCAAAAATAGAATGTCGATCTTAAAAAAAAAGGATTTCTCCATACAGCAACTTTTTTTTTTCACAGTTAGTATAGTCGTCAATTTCACAGCTAACGCCTTAGATTCCATCTGTGTCCTCTGACTCTTGTTTCAATATATTTTTGACCAATGACGTCGTAGAAGGTGATAAGATGATTCCCTAGCTTTCTTGAAATAAAGTTATAGTTCCGTGATTTTGATTTTCTCTTTTCCGTAGAACATGCGTTAAAACAAATCAAGGGAAAATCTTCACTCGCAAAACAGTGTCAAGACAATTTAAGAGTCTGGGAAGGACAGTAAAAAAGGAGATTGTTTGGCTTATGAAATTGACGGTTGGGAGAAAAAAGCCAACAACAAAACGGCTTGAGAAATTTAATGTTTATATTTCACACAGAAGAAGGAAATCTTACCAAATTGCAAAACTTATTTTTTTTCTGAAAATGAACGCAATGATAAATTTTTTTTTCCCTGGGTTAAAAAACTGTTCAAGGAAGTATAATCCCAAAATAGAAACAATTATGTCGTTTGTTTTTATCGCTTTGAATTGCACTGAGAGAAACTCTACATGGACCCCACCCTCCCTACCAAAAATGTGTATTTCCTTCTGCGTAGTAAAGCCTGCTTACATTTACAGATTAAATGTCGTAAAATTAGAAACTCAACTACTATAAATTGCCTTTAACAG
Organism: Pavona decussata; assembly: GCF_977016875.1. Lineage (NCBI taxonomy): Eukaryota > Metazoa > Cnidaria > Anthozoa > Scleractinia > Agariciidae > Pavona > Pavona decussata. The sequence goes on along the minus strand of NW_028145538.1, from coordinate 1,362,334 downwards.
CTCACACAAGACTTAATTACTATTAATATGATATGAATGCATGTTGCAACTTAGGTTAATTAGTGCCAGTAATGGGATGTGGGCATGTGGCTTCCTTCTAGTAAATATCATCGACTAAATAAACTGAAAAAGGCCTCAAAGACGAAATTACCTGTGAAAATGCCGAATTGCAGTCCTACTCGATGTTAATGGTGAGCTCTGTGCGATTATGTAATTTCGGTGATTTCTGTTCAAAAGTAACTGAGGCAAGGACAGCAACTTTGGCCGAGTACGGGACAACGAATAACATCTAGAAACAAGACGGCTGCAAGCTTTTTCACGTCCTTTAGCACAAAAGACTGAATTCCTGGATAGGAAATGTTTACAAGATGAGAATCGAAAGGATATCGAAAGGATATCCTTACTCATATACAAGTGAATAAAACTAAGTGCACATTATTACTACAAAGTGATGTCTAATTAAATAGCTTTAGTATCTTGTGATGCTTTTGCAGTAAGACTTAGCCGTGCGGCTAAGCAAAGCAGTTCCATTTGCAATTTGTCTTTGAATTTTGTAGTTCGTGTTAAATGTCGTGTTCGTTTGCATGAGTTTGGTTTTGTTTTGATTGTACCAAGAACGGATTTCCGAATGCGACAAGCCCTTTATTTTCGCCGTAAGTTCAGATATCATGAACTCAGTGGCATGTCTTTCTTTCTTTTATTTTAAAATTAAGCCTGTTCCTAAATGAAGTCGAAAAATGTGATAAATAATTAAGTTTCTTGGGGAAAAAAAGTGTTCCTTGTTTTGAAGTTTCGCTTTTCAATTTTCATGAACCATACACACGACAAAGATTTCGGTTTCTTGGGACGAAAATATAGGAATTCCGTGTTTGTTGAAGTCAGTCCATCGTTTCAATAACAAGTTCGTTGAAGGAAACACTGATCATCTTTTGTCCGCAATTGATACAGAAAGTACAGCTATAAAACTACGCTTTGTATGTGGATTATATAGCTCTAAATGTGGCAAGACTTTATTTAGAGAAGGGTTGAGACAATCTCGATCTTTTTACTTTCGAATTCAAGATGGAAATTTCACCAAATTGTGTAAGTTGCTAAATCTGACACTTTTATTAAAATACACTAATAACGTCACCGGCTTTGGTTTCGTGGAATGCCGACTGGTGAAAGAAATATAATCTATAAAAGAAACATTGCTGTCCGCCTTTGTTTGACTTAAAACAAATTTATACTCTCTCTGCATGTATATTGAGTTGATGAGAGAAACTTATGCAAATCAATGAAACTAACTTCTACTACATTTTAGAACAACAGCATCAAGTTTTAAAGGAACTGAGAGAATGCTTAAGCATCTTGAATTTTCTTTGACGCTTAATTTCCACCCAGTAATTTTCAGCTTACTTTAAAATTTGTGGCCCGAGTTGAATATTTTACCCGCTTACATGATTTTGGATTTGTTTCAATTACTGACACCAAGAAAGGATTTCGGAACAAGTTAAGTTTTCTCCCTCCCACTGAAATTTCTGAAATCATTAATTCGCAGACTTGTCTCTCTGCCTTTGAACCTTTTGCCTGTTGACTAACATGCGACTTACGCTGTGAATTAAAAAGGTAGAAACTAATATGGGTGGCAGATTAATAAGATTTCCATGCAGGATTACCGAGGTAAAAAATTTCACAAACTGCGGCCGTGCCGCCACTCAAACTTCTTGACAAGGAAACATTACACCATTCTTGTGTGAGTGAGGTCAATAGGGTTCATAAAAGTCAAGCAAGGTTGCGTCGAAACGGAGGAACAGTTGGATTCGTTTTCGCCTGAATGACACAAGGCACCTAGCGTAGAATTAGGCTTTCGTTCTCCTTCTTGAATACAGAATGATATACCCCTGACCAGTTCCCTAAGGCCATGAAAAACTGAAACTTAGGCTGTTGGCTGTGAAATATGTGAACTCAACATACACCGAAACAAAGTTCCTTCTTAAGTAAAGTATATTAAAACGGCTTAGTTATTTTGCCTTTAGAATGTTCAATGTATCTGGAAAAAAGCACAAATGTTCAATTTCCCGTTAATCGTGATTTTCCTTTACGTCTTTTATTATTGTCAAATTGCGTGACCGAATCCAGCCGTTCTGTTCGTCCTTCGGTGATCTTTGATCAACTATTCTGTTTTCGTTTTTCTTTAGACGTCATGGGAGGAACGCCTGACCGGTGTGTTAGTGCGTCAAGTAAGAACGAGGAACAAGCCTTTCGTTCTCAAAAAATGTCTCCTTTATCTGAGTCGCGAATGTGAAGTGTTCATTTTTAAAATTATACGAGAATAGAAACTCCTTTCCCATCCTTCTCAAACCCACTTACTTACCCCAGAGTGTAACTCGCTTTGTCCTTGAGGTTGTGTGAATGCTTTGTCCCTTTTATGCATAACTGTCTTGTATTTCAGACTGATCTTGGCGTTCAACGCCTTCTCTTGTAGCCGGCCACCCTGGCAAGTCACATGATGTAACTATACGTTGAACTTCTCAGGTAGGTATTAATTTCGTCCATTGTATTCAAAATTTCCGAATAAGCCAGACTGGAATGAGAACATGAGCCGCTTATTTTCACTCTTTGAAGACCGGGATTTTTGGCCTCTTTGGGCCGGGCGTTAAGCGGATTCTCCTCCCCCTCTCCCCTCATAACTACGAGAGTATAAAAGCTATGCCATTGGAGCGGGGAGGATGAACAGTGCTTTTCCTTTTGAGGTCTGAAACTAGGTAATGAGTGATGAGTTATTTACATGACATCGAGATGACGTCATGATTTCCAGAATTCAGCGATCTTGGATTTGTTTCTTTTTCCTTTATAGGTGTTTTTCGTTTTGTACGAACATTTCAGCTTCGCGTTTGAATTCAACAACAATGACTGAAAAACTAAATGAACGTACGACATTCTATCCCTAGGATAAACTCCCGGCATTCATGGCGAGGAGTCCAACCAAAGTTACAAGTGAGAGTGACGCCACTCCACTTTGTGAAGAAAAACTGGATTTTGATGACAAAACTTTGAGAGGTGAGAAGAAACATATTATAAGATGACTGTTTTTTAGTAGATCTTTTTTTTACCACATCTTGTATTTTGAATCCTGTCATTAACCTCCTCCCGTCATTTATTTTCTTCATAGCCCGGTTGTGCCAATATCACCAGTTCTAAGCCCCGCTGATATACTTCAGTTATAAGCCCGCCTATCCCCCATCCCGTCCAAACTCTCACAAGTTTGTTAAAGTGAAGTGCTTATAACTAGATTTTTAGGGATACGAGTAATATCCAAGCCTTTTTAATTACTTGATTTGATTTTTAGCCATAGCAGAGGTTTACAATAATGAAGGTAATGAGAGATACGAAGGGGAAGATCTCAGCAACGCCATACACTTCTACACGGAGGGAATTCAAGTGAATTGTAAGAATGAAGAACTGAACGCCGAACTGTACAGCAACAGGGCGGAGGCATATTTCTGTTTAGGTAAGAATTTCTTACTTTTTTAGGCTTTGCGTAACTACGGTGTATGAACACCGCAAATTTAAGGGGCACTATCACGGGAGATATCATGATTTTTGGCCAAAATTCACTATATTTAAATTTCGAACACTGTGTTAATTAATTTCTAAATCACCAATTTAAAAAAATATTAATAGCGGTTCTAAGACAAAAGGTTGAACCAAAGTACACACTAAAAATTAAAGTGTTTTATTACAAATGGGAAAATGTAAAATTACACTTCTTTTTAGTGTAAACTGTTACACTAAAATTACAAAGTAATGTTACACCAGTTCTTGGGTAATTTTACACCGCGTTTCAGTGTAAAAAAATATGTGTTTTTTGGGAATAATAACACACAGTGTAAAGTGTATTTTTACACTTTTTTAGATTGTAACACAATACACAAATTTGAAGTTTACTATTAAACCAATAGCAGGGCAAATTTACAGTTCTGTGAGGGTAGTTTTGTTCTCGCAAAGTGTAAAATAACACAGATTCTGACATAATTGTTTGAACATGTTATGCACCATTATTTGGTGTAATATTACCCTTCTTTCTCGCTTTCATTACACTAGTTTAATGTGTAATTTTACACTTTGCAAAGTAGTATAACACCCTTGTTACACCATTTTGCGTGTAATTATTCAATCCCTTTGAGTGTTAAACTACACTGTTGGACTGTGTGTAAAAATACACACCAAACAAAGGCTGCCGGGGCTGGCAAGGATTTTACACTTGTTTTGGTGTAATAATACACTTTAATTTTTAGTGTGTATAGTACAACCGGCGCTTTTAAGTGCGTTACGACAGCGAAACCCATTTTTATTTTAGTCATCTGCCGGCCAAAATATCCGTGGATAGTTTCTTTGCATACTGATAGCCTTTTAATGGAATTTTGTCATTATATCTTGGCTGCTATCAACTGAATAGCGTCTTTTCGAATTTCAATGTGTTACTAAAAATAGCGTGATACTTTCCCTTTAAATTGAAACCTCATTATTAAGTACACTACCTCTCTGTTTATTTATCTTTCTCCATCTATCTCTCTACAGGAAATTATGAAGATTCACTAAAAGATGCAAAACTTGCCACTGGTTTTCAGCCACTGCTTATCAAAGCGATCGTGAGAGGTAAGATTTCTGAAGAAGACAACTCCGTTTTTCGAGTTGGTGGTTGTTTGCAGTGACAAAGTTAAAAATGTTTCGCTTAATATTTACGTTCGTTGGAAAGTTACTTTGTATTTATGGCGGATTAAGGAAAGCATCATATTGTTTATAATAACGTTTACATAGATGACAGATACAAAATTGTAGTATTTCTTAAAATACATTTCTGAATACTTCTTCTTAAACGTAGCTAAGCTTAACCGAAGGCGTTCTTGCCTCGTTGTCCTTAAAAGTGCCTTCTAGTAGCTTCTAGTGATATTGTACGATCTACCATGTTTTCCAGAAAGAAAATCATGACGAGCTTACATTACTTTCTTTTTCTTAGGGGCAAGTGCCTGCGTTCAGCTGAGACGATTTGAAGAAGCCATCACGTGGTGTGAAAAAGGATTGGCAGTATCCTTCATTGCAAAAGCTACAACGAAAAATATAGTTTAGATTAATACTTTAATGAACCCCATTCCTGCTATTGTGCACAAAATCAACACTGATAAGAACAAATGATTTCTTTGATTCTTCATGACAATTTCAATGCTATTGTTTCTCTTAAATTCTGGAAGAGAAAACAAACTGACAAGAAATTAAGACGCGTTACCCATTTGACCTTCTGACGCTTGTTTGACGGTTTTGGCAACCATTGATAACTTTTGCAACATACGTCTTACAAATCTTGACTTATATAAGATTGATAAGTACAACCAGAAGTTATTGGAATTAAGGAGCCAGTCTCTGACAGAGCAGAACAAGCTACAAGATGTAGGCAAAGAGGACAATGCAAATAAATATGACGTCACAACTGCTACTGAGAAAACTTTGAATAATGATGAAGCCAACTTAAGAGGTGAGGAGTTTTCAGTAATGATCACTTATGGTCTAAGTAGATCGGAGACGTATTAGTTCCCAGGCCAAGTGTTCAGTATTTATGGTTTGGAAGCAGGTGATGTCTTATTGAGAAACATTTGGCTCCCCCTCCTATTATTGACAATGAACCCAGTTGATGACGTCTATCTCTCCCTACCCACAAAAGTGTATCGTTCTAACGTTTCTTTTGTATATAATTTTAGCATTTCCTTATTGGTTTGGTTTATCCTGGAATCGTTTTGAAACGGTTTTCCTAGTTTTGGAGAAACCGAGAAATCCAAGATGGAGGCTGTGAAGAATTAATGACGTTACTGGCCCACTGTCATATGACGTCATCACCCCATTTTGCGGACGCCAAAAAAATAGTTTTCTTACGTATCCTACAGGTTCATAGCTTAATGCTCTTGAACGTTCAAAGCGGAGTAAGAATCGATCCCCACCTTCAGGCTGAATAGGAAAAATGAGGCAATTCGAGAAAACGTTTGCGCTTTTTTAGTGACCTGTAGTACGACGCAGCCGTAAAAAGGAAGTACTATGAGAAATTTATCGGAAGATTTTCCTGTTATAGTATACTATTTAGGTCACTGTTTATCATAACCTTGGGTAAGCTGCTTTACTGGTGAAACTCATACATCGGTTTTAATAAAGTCAATTTTTGAAACTTTATTCAGACAATAACAGGTTCCAAGTTTAGACAAGGGATGATGTTTCATCTAATTCATTTATAAGAAAGCCTTTTACTTTCTTTAATTTAGCGATAGCAGAGCTCTTCAAGAATGACGGCAATGATGAATTCAGGAAGAACGATTTCAGAAATGCCATACTTCTTTACACTAAAGGAATACAAGTCGATTGCAAGGATCAAGAACTGAAAGCCAAACTATACAACAACAGGGCAACAGCTCATTTCAATCTGGGTGAGAAAAAAGTTTTGAGGTTTTCATCATTTTTTCTCAAACTCATTTATAATTCATCAAGAGAAAACAAAGAAAATCACTACCGTGACCGTGGTTTGGATATGTGATCCTAATTACCATACAATTTTGCCAACTTTATCCTTGAATTTCTCCAAGAATTATTGATCATTTGAGAAGCCATATCAAACACTCGAAAGTGTGTTTCATCAGATATCCAAACACCTCGAAGTCGTTTAAAAAAAACTCGGCTGCGCCTCGTTTTTTCAACCTACTTCTCAGTGTTTGGATATCTGATGAAACACGCTTTCTCGTGTTTGATATATTACGTCAAGTTAATGTATTATCACAGAAATTAAGAGTGGTTAAGTTAGTCGTACGCTTGTCAACACAGTAGATCACTTTTCGTTGATTTTCACCCAGGTAACTTCCATGATTCACTGAGTGATGCAAAGGCTGCCACTGATTTACAACCGTCTTATGTGAAAGTGATTGTAACAGGTAAGAGTTAAGGGAACGGTCAGAACTTTACTTAAAAACCTTGCAGCTAAGGCGTGCTTTGTTTTTAATGTGACTGGCACTGATTTCCATCACTTGTACTTTGGTGGATGAATATAACCACTCTTTATCAGCTGATACTATCCTAAATATGCCAAGACATTAGTGAACTAGATATGGTCAACATCTCAACACAAGAGCAAAAGTATAACTGAAAAACGAGCTCGGTGACCCCCATTTTTTGTTATGGAACTGTAGTAAACATGTTTAAATGCAACTTTTTCCAAAGTTTAAGAACATTCTATAAAAAAAAATTTGAGTCACCTTAAATTTTGGAATGTTGCTATGGTAACCTATTATGTCGAGAAAATTACCATATCTTGTTCTCCAATGTTAAGGCATTGTTTGATATCCTTATTGTCATCTGTCAAAATAAATTACTGGAAAGTGAAGGTTAAATTGATATACCTTCCGTATTTTGACAACCAGTCTTTTACTCATTCTAACTCTAAATCTTGGGACTTGTTTTCTAATCCTGAAGAGTTAAATAATTATAGCGTTAGGCATTCAGAAGTAAAAGATGCGTACAGTATTTAAATCTACATCAATTATTTTACGGCATTTTTTAATTAGATGAGCATTAACGAACCACAATCAGTTTGGGATATCGTCCGACTAATTTGCTAACTCCGTTGACTGGAAAGAATTGTGGAGTCAGCCAGTTATTTAATGTATGAATTTCATATGTATATCATCAGGAAGGAGAAATATTCCCCAGAGTACTCAACATATTTTGTTTTTCATTAGGAGCAAGTGCCTGTGTTCAACTGAATCAGTTTGAGGAAGCCATCACTTGGTGTGATAAAGGATTAGCAGTATCCTTCACTGTACACTAACAAATAAAAAGAAAAATAGTTATTTCTCAGTTTTAAAACTTTGAAAAAACCGAAACTTGACCTATTTGCAAGGATGAACTCATTTAAGAGAGATAATTGGATTATGTTGACGTTTTCTTGTGCACGCAATTATTTACCACAATGAACTTTTTCTTGAAGCTTGGGACTCCAAGAGGGCACACTGTATTTCGTTGATTGGACTGGAGTGGACTGGATCTGAAAATGAGGACTTGTAAAACGCGGACTGGTAAACAATCACAAAAAAAGAAAAAAAAAATGTTTATTTGTTTGATGATTTATTATAAATCATGGCAAATTCTTTCGACTTTTTACTCATAGATTTTATTTTCACTCTCCTCCATGTCGCGCCTTGCATCCGGCCTGATTCACTCTTCTGAAGTCAAAAAAGACGATCGCCTATTTTAACCTTCTTTGCAGACTAAATTTATACCGCCAGTAAATTTTCCGTCTGTAACGCAGGCTAGCTTCCTTGGGACACAGTGCTTTTCCCCACATGAGTTTTTGTGTACCAAAAGACGTACATTGCTTTACACGTATTAGTTAACGGCGTCATAACAGGCACAAAACCGGATGTTGTCACAGATTATATCTTAAGCAGAACTACATGGTAACACCGGTAATGGGTATTGTTTATGACAAAAGAGATTGAAATTCTCAAGTATCACAACAGGTTCTTCGTATCCTTTCTTTTCTCTCCTCCCTTCTCCGCAGTTACTTCCGGATTTAAGCTGACCAGAAGTGAAAATGAATTCGTTGACCTTTCATCGAAATAATTATGCATAATTTAATTTTGGGCGCGAAAGTTTGTACTGCGCGGGGTAGAGATGGCGGTCCTCAAGCTTCCGTCTCTCTCTAAAAAGCGAACACGCCCTTTAGAGCTTCCAGAATTCTCATGGAATTCCATAATGATCAAAGAAGAGCTGGGAAGCGGTACGTTTAGGTCCGTTTATTTGGCCGATTTCAATGTTTCTGGCAAGCAACGCAGTGTTGTTATCAAGAAATTTAAAGGTGAATCCGCAGAATTAAAGCGACGCTTTCAGAAGGAAGCTGGAATTCTGAACAGTGTTAAAGGCCACAGAAACATTGCCCTTTTTTAGATTCTGCCAACAGCCTCAGCCGATTATGATGGAATATTCGTGCTTCGACTTCGGTCCTCTTGGTGTGGAAAAAACGTTGTCTACGTTTGAAGACTTTGCTCATTTTGCCGATGTGTTGGTAGTATGTGCAAGGGACATGGTAATTAAACACGCGACAAAAGACATTTGTATAAAAAAAACTTGTTCGTTATCTCCTTGCTATAACCGCTGTTTATTTCAGGTTATAGAACCAGACCTGGCACAAAAAATATTGATGTGAAGAAATGTCTTCTTTCACCGTTGTTTGGGAGTTGTTGTTCTCGATCATGAAATTCGAAAATTTTAACTTATCACGCTACTAGCAAGTTATAGATCAGGCTGTTGTAAGGCAGAATTTCAAACAAGAACATGTAGTCGTTCTGTTAATGGCAAACACTCCAATTTTCAAATTTTGCTTTACAGCCGTGCTTTTGTTCTCTATGGGATTTAATGATACCGGCTCTTAGTATCGTTCTGAGTACAGTCAATTTTTTGTCACTGTTGAAAAGATCACTTTAAATAAAAAAAAGATCATAGATGGCCCAGATAAAATGTCATGCAACATAAAATTAAAATGCAGCAACATTTCGTTCAGTGTAGAAATGTTTTTATGAGAGATTATCTTTTCAATAGTTTGATTCGTTTTACAAATCCACTCCGTTTATTATGCTGTCAAGGTGATTCTAACATATTGAGTCTGTAGATGAAATCCACTTTCCTGTGGTGCTGTTTGTTATACTGTACAAGGTGATTTTACCTTTTGAGTCTGTGGATGAAATCCGAAAGTGCGACCATTCAAATGAAATCTACATGTACTTAGTACTTTGCACTGGTGCTGTTTGTAATCGTGGGTTGTACCAGGTGGTCTTACTTTAGAGTCAGATGAAAAATAGAAATATTGTAAGAATTATATTTTTCAGTTTCTGGCAACATAATTTTCAGAATTTTCAGATTCGATTCAAGAAAATTAATTTTTATTGATTCTAAATTCAGCTACATTTGTTTGCAGTGACCTGTTTTTATAGGACAAGATGAATGTACATGTCTCTGTTAAGAATTATGACACATTTTACAAATCCTCGTTTTACAAGTCCGCGTTTTACAAATCCAGTCCAGTCAGCGAAATACAGTTTACCCTCCAAGAAGGATCTAAATACAGACTACTAAGACAAATGTTAATCTGAAATTAAAATTTCTGAAAAGTTGGCCGCTTTCTCGCTCACGTACATCGCAGTCTTTTAACACATTGTTTTGAACCATTTTAGCCGTTTGACGTTCTTCAAATTCTTGTTTTGTTAATGAAAAAGGCTAAAAGTTTTATGTCGAAACATAGCTTGGAACACTGAGCCTCATATGGATGGTTTTGAATGCCTTTGTCATACCATTTAACTTCCTATTGTAATCCAATGACCACTCGTTATCTCCAATGTAACTCTTTTAAGAGTTACACCGGAGATAACATCCTTAAAAGGATGTTGAAATTCTTATAGAAATCTTAACCAATGTAAGATTGACAAGAATAACCAGAAGTTGTTGGAAATAAGGCGCCGGTGTGTCCGGGAACAAGGCAAGCTGGAAGCTGCTGGGAAAAAGGAAGCGACGGATCCGTCTGAAACTCAAACAGTAAGTTTTAAGATCTCTACTGTGTTTATTGGTTGAGAAAAACAACTTGTGGTCATTGAATTACAATAGGAAGTTAAAAAAAACAACAACTTAATTTGCGGCGCTTATAGAACATTAGCAAACTGTGCCATTGCACCTTGTTAATTGTTTCTCTTTATGCAGATTACAGGAACCTTTACACCTTGCATACTAGGAAACCCTATGAATGACCAGTGTCTAGGTTTCACTGACGACAATGCTTGTTAATCTATTGATAATGATCAGGCTGATATTTGTGAGCGGGGACCTGTCAATTAAAATTAACAAATCGTAACATTTTGTCATCCGAAAGTTGCCCTGGTACCTGGCCATTTGCTTTGCTCTTGTGATTCCACCAGCAGACATATACCGGTAGCTTAAGGTGAATAAACGTCTGAGGCCGTTATAAAACAATTTTTCTACGCAAGTACAGTTCATCGGATTAACTGAATTGTGGCGCTTGAATGGTCTCGGTTACTAGGGAAACCGCACCTGAATAAATTACTTGAAAATCCGGAAAACTTTTTCTTGGCTGCTGGGGAAACCCTTGACCTGGGGTCACCATACCTCCTGTAAACACAGCCCTTACTCATGTTACCTCTAGGTATTACAACAAGCAAACATTTTCGAGATTAACCCTGGGGCGTATAATACAAGAGAGGGGAGGGTAGATGACAACCACTTTAACGATTATGGATTATCTTTAGCATCTCTTACCGTCCGGGGTGGAGAAGGGGACAAGATTTTTACTGTCTATTTGGTTTTTAACTTGGGTCTTGTAAATTGTTTTCGTTTGACAAGTGATGTTGTCATGGCATCCCAGTTTCAGATAGGCATGTTGCCTAAAATGTTGCGCTATATTAATTTGACTTGACATGCTTTGAACACCCAGTTAGAGTATCCAGATTTAGTATATACCACACAAGTGAATAGTGCTTTTCGTGCGGGGTGATTGGCTAGTTCTGAGGTGATTAGCCAAGTGCTATTCACCTTCGAGCAGCTGAAGAGAAACAAGATGGCTTTCCGTTTCGCCAAGGTCAGTTAGGAATTTGTACTGCGGTGATTTACAATTTTGTTTTTAGGATGTAAAGCGTAAAGTGATTCGAGTCAGGTGCTCAGCACTTGAATCTCTTTACGGTGACTAAATTATCTTATCAACCCTGTTCATAAAACCAAACATTATATATGAAAAAAAAAGGCCCGAAGTGCAAGATAAAACTGAATTAAATGACATCAAGGTGGGCCCTACAATGATGGCTATAAGAAGACGGTGAAAATGTAGTAGGAGATAAACTAGTGAATGATAAAAAGAAGAAAGAAAACAGGGCAAACTTTCCATGCCAACCCGGAGGCTAAATTGTTTGCCTTCTTGTCTTCGAGACAACTCTACTTTTCTAAACAGATCTTGTTAACATTGTTCCTTTTTTTAAATTTTAAAGCCTCAATGTGTCTATCTTCTTTACTATCATTTTCTATATGTCGCTTGTTTTGATTTAAAATCTATTATAATATTTGAAGGCGAGGAACGACTGTTCCACATGCAGCTGTACATGTATGCTATTTAACTGTATCATGTTGCCGGGTGCGAGTGAAGGTGTTGATTAAGATGATGATTAAGATTAACTGTAAATGTACTCTCGTTCTTTTCCTTTTAAAAATCAAGTAGGGTAAACTGGTATTACGTAGTATAATACTTTACAGCTTAGTTAAAAAAAAAAATCAGCAAAAAAGAATTCATTTATTAACCTACTGCATGTAACAGCGTCCATGATTGGTTTTTGATGTTTGACAGGACAATGGAACCTTTGCGGTCAAAACTGGTACTTATCACAGTCTTGGAGATTTCAAAACAGCCATACACTACCATGAACGTCACCTAAAAATCGCAAAAGACGTTGGAGACATTTCAGGTGAAGGAACGGCGTATTGTAATCTAGGCTGCGCTTATCACAGTCTTGGAAATTTCAAAACAGCCATAGACTACCATGAACGTCACCTAAAAATCGCAAAAGACGTTGGAGACATTTCAGGTGAAGGAACGGCGTATGGTAATCTAGGCTGCGCTTATCGCAGTCTTGGAGATTTTAAAACAGCCATAGACTACCATGAACGTCACCTAACAATCGCAAAAGACGTTGGAGACATTTCAGGTGAAGGAAAGGCGTATGGTAATCTAGGCTGCGCTTATCGCAGTCTTGGAGATTTTAAAACAGCCATAAACTACCATGAACGTCACCTAAAAATCGCAAAAGACGTTGGAGACATTTCAGGTGAAGGAACGGCGTATTGTAATCTAGGCTGCGCTTATTACAGTCTTGGAAATTTCAAAACAGCCATAGACTACCATGAACGTGACCTAAAAATCGCAAAAGACGTTGGAGACATTTCAGGTGAAGGAAAGGCGTATGGTAATCTAGGCTGCGCTTATCGCAGTCTTGGAGATTTTAAAACAGCCATAGACTACCATGAACGTCACCTAAAAATCGCAAAAGACGTTGGAGACATTTCAGGTGAAGGAAAGGCGTATGGTAATCTAGGCTGCGCTTATCGCAGTCTTGGAGATTTTAAAACAGCCATAGACTACCATGAACGTCACCTAAAAATCGCAAAAGACGTTGGAGACATTTCAGGTGAAGGAACGGCGTATTGTAATCTAGGCTGCGCTTATTACAGTCTTGGAAATTTCAAAACAGCCATAGACTACCATGAACGTCACCTAAAAATCGCAAAAGACGTTGGAGACATTTCAGGTGAAGGAAAGGCGTATGGTAATCTAGGCTGCGCTTATCGCAGTCTTGGAGATTTTAAAACAGCCATAGACTACCATGAACGTCACCTAAAAATCGCAAAAGACGTTGGAGACATTTCAGGTGAAGGAACGGCGTATTGTAATCTAGGCTGCGCTTATTACAGTCTTGGAGATTTCAAAACAGCCATAGACTACCATGAACGTCGCCTAAAAATCGCAAAAGACGTTGGAGACATTTCAGGTGAAGGAACGGCGTATTGTAATCTAGGCTGCGCTTATTACAGTCTTGGAGATTTCAAAACAGCCATAGACTACCACGAACGTCACCTAAAAATCGCAAAAGACGTTGGAGACATTTCAGGTGAAGGAACGGCGTATGGTAATCTAGGCTGCGCTTATGGCAGTCTTGGAGATTTCAAAACAGCCATAGACTATCATGAACGTCGCCTAAAAATCGCAAAAGACGTTGGAGACATTTCAGGTGAAGGAACGGCGTATGGTACTCTAGGCTGCGCTTATCGCAGTCTTGGAGATTTCAAAACAGCCATAGACTACCATGAACGTCACCTAAAAATCGCAAAAGACGTTGGAGACATTTCAGGTGAAGGAAAGGCGTATGGTAATCTAGGCTGCGCTTATTACAGTCTTGGAGATTTCAAAACAGCCATAGACTACCATGAGCGTGACCTGAAAATCGCAAAAGACGTTGGAGACATTTCAGGTGAAGGAACGGCGTATGGTAATCTAGGCTGCGCTTATGACAGTCTTGGAGATTTCAAAACAGCCATAGACTACCATGAACGTCGCCTAAAAATCGCAAAAGACGTTGGAGACATTTCAGGCGAAGGAAAGGCGTTTGGTAATCTAGGCTGCGCTTATTACAGTCTTGGAGATTTCAAAACAGCCATAGACTATCATGAACGTGACCTAAAAATCGCAAAAGACGTTGGAGACATTTCAGGTGAAGGAACGGCGTATGGTAATCTAGGCTGCGCTTATGGCAGTCTTGGAGATTTCAAAACAGCCATAGACTACCATGAACGTCACCTAAAAATCGTAAAAGACATTGGAGACATTTCAGGCGAAGGAACTGTGTATTGTCATCTAGGCAGTGTGTATGGCGCTCTTGGAGATTCTGAAAGAGCAATAGAGTACTTTGAACGTGAACTAGAAATCAGAAAAGAACTTGGAGAAATTTCGTCGGAAGGAAATGCGTATGGTAATCTAGGTGTTGCTTACCACACTCTTGGCGATTTCAGTAAAGCCATAGATTACCTTGAACGTGCCATAGAAATCCAGAAACAAGTGATGAACAAAGTTGGAATTGGCCAATCATTTTATCACCTTGGTAAGGTCTTTCAATCAATTGGCGCTTCTTGCAAAGCTACAGATTGTTTTCAATATAGTGTAACAACGCTCAATGATGTAAGACGTCATCTAGTGTTTAAGGATGACTGGAAGATGAGCTTGCGCAATCTTCACCAGAATGCATACGTTAGTTTATGGCGTTCATTGTTAATGCAAGGCAAGATTATGGAGGCTCTTTTGTCTGCTGAGCAGGGACGTGCGCAGGCTTTGAAAGATCTCTTAGAGTCCAAGTATTCATCTCAAAACACCCCAGTAGATTCTGGCACAGAAATGGAAACTATAGCTGACATTTCAAGTTTTCTTCCTTGCAGTACAATTTTCATAGCACTAGAGAACCAAGAAGTAATTTTGTGGGTTTTCCAGAAAGGAAAGGATGTTCATTTAAGACGAAAACAGATCCCCGATGGCCAAGTGGATGTCGACACTTTCTTGAGCTCTTTGATGTCGACCGCAAGGCAGGAAATTGGTGTAAGAGCTGTTATCAAATGTGAGGATCGTTCATTGGATACTACAGGAGAAGTAAACCTTACAGATGAGAGATCCCCTCCTGACAAGAAACGAAATCAATCCTCGAATCTCCAGAAAAGTGCTGTAAGTTTATTATATGAAACCATTATTAGTCCTATCCAAGATTTGTTAGTTGACAATGAAGTTATATTCGTTCCCGAGGGTCCTTTGTGTTTGGCTCCTTTCCCTGCATTCATGGACTCAGATTCAAAGTACCTGTGTGAATCTTGCAGAGTGCGCGTAACTCCATCACTGAAGAGTTTGAAGTTGATCGCCGATTGTCCAGCAGAGTACCATGTTAAGACTGGAGCGCTTCTCGTGGGTGATCCCTGGGTGCAAGATGCTACTTTCGAGGGGGATAAATTACAGCAGCTGCCATTCGCACAAGAAGAAGTGCAGATGATTGGGCGAATACTTCACACTGCACCTCTCATTGGAAGACAGGCAACGAAGAATGAAGTGTTGAAACGACTCTCTTCGGTTGGTTTGGTGCACATTGCAGCACATGGGAGGATGGAAACAGGAGAAATTGCTTTAGCACCAAACCCTATACCAGTATCACGGGCTCCTGTTGAGGAAGACTTCGTGTTAACAATGAGAGATGTGCTGAATGTTCAGATGCGAGCAAGACTTGTTGTGTTGAGTTGTTGCCATAGTGCCCGTGGGGAGATTACGGCTGAGGGTGTGGTTGGCATCGCAAGGGCATTTTTGGGTGCCGGTGCTCGTTCTGTTCTGGTGTCACTGTGGGCGATTGATGACGAGGCCACTCTGGAGTTCATGAGAAGTTTCTACCAGCACTTAGATCAAGGAAACAGTGCCAGTACAGCTCTGAACCAAGCCATAAACAGCATGAGAGTATCTCACAGGTGCAGTGAAATGAAGCATTGGGCACCGTTTGTACTCATTGGTGATGACGTCACAATTGACTTTGCTGGAAAGGAATAGCTGACCATCTTGTTGACCTGGAATGTAAGTAAGCTGATATTGAAATGCTGAACTGTTGTAACTAGAAAAGTCACTATCATCTTTTCATTTGCTTTATTTTAGTGCTGATTGAAATCCGATTTTTTTTCGATATTTAAAGAAAACAAAATCACGCTTTTCCTAACAACCAAGTGCGTTTTCCGAATGTTGGTGTTTTACTTTTTTGTTTTTTTTTTGTTTGTTTGGTTGTTTTATTTTTATCATTCAAGATTGTTTTCCAGTTGGAAAATGTTTGATGCGAAGCCAGTAAACTTTCACTCCAAAATTAGTTAGCCTTTCATACGGCCTTACTGATGGCCAATATGATATTTCCTAGCGTTTAGCGGTTTTGCAGCCAGTTATAAAAACATATGGTGGTGAGTGACTTGATCTGAAAGCGATTTAGTCTCCATCTGAAAATTTGTACATGCAGTTTTTAAAGTTGTTCTAGTGAATATCTGATGGTTGCCCCTTGTTCATAAAATTAGTATATAAGCCTCGGTATTTGTTTCAATAACATTTAAATTTTGGCGGGGGAACTATCATCCGATAGTCCCTCGACAAAAGCACTCGATTATTTAAATAGGATCACTGGATAATCTGTTATATGAAAGGAGCAAAGAAATCGGGTAAAAGCAAGATATAACATATTTTGTGAAAATATGGTTAGCTGGCGAGGACTCGAACCTCAGTCTCCTGCATTCAAGACAGAAGTGACAACCGCTGCACTGTAGGTGAATCTACAGTCGGTAGTGAGCGAAACAGAAAAGCTTAATCTTATTCCTTCAACGAGAAAATTGGATTTGCGTTGTCTCTCCTTACCTTAGGAAACTGCAATGGTCAGTATTGATGGTTACGATATCGTTCGCCGCGACCGACCGCTAAACGGTAGAAATGGAGGTGGGGTTTGCTTTTATCTTCGTTCTAATATTAATTATAATGTTCGCAAGGACCTCGTATTTGACCATCTTGAAAGTATTACTCAATTTGTAAACACCAAATTTATTTGTATTTAGTTTAGTATAGACATACCTACCCGCCTCGACTAGCTTCAGCTATTTGCGGGTAGGTATATAACCAGCTTGTAACTGAAGGTTTTAATAAAGTGTTGTTGTTGTTTTACTTTCGAAATAAGCAAGTCTTTTGTTGTCGCTACATGGTATAGACCTCCCAATTCGCCTTTCGAATTATTTTCCGATTTTGAATCTCTCAGTGTTGGAAAGCTGGATGCTGAAGGAAAAGAGTACTACCTTATGGGCGATCTTAATTGTTATATGCTCTTATCATCTCTGAATAATGTAAATACCCAGGCGTTAGTAAACATCACTGATATTTACAATCTAAAACAACTTATTAACGAACCGACAAGAGTAACGCCTGTGAGCAGCACTTTAATTGATGTTATTTTTACTAGTAACCCGGACAATGTATCTTCCTCTGGAATATCTCATGTCGGAATCAGTGACCACAGTTTGATCTATGTTTTTCGTAAAATTTCATTGCCATCCGCCGTTAAGAGAAATAACACTGTTTCGTATAGGCAAAGTTTAAAAATTTCGATCGTAACAGGTTTCGGCCTAACAACCAAGTGCGTTTTCCGAATGTGGGTGTTTTTCTTCTTTGTTATTTTGTTGTTGTGGTTGTTTCATTTTTATCATTCAAGATTGTTTTCCAGTTGGAAAATGTTTGATGCGAAGACAGTAAACTTTCACTCCAAAATAAGTTAGCCTTTCATGCGCACTCGCTGATGGCCAACATGATATTTGCTAGCCTTTAGCGGTTTTACAGCTAGTTATAAAAACACATGGTGGTTGAGTGACTTGATCTGAAAACGATTTAGTCTCGATCTAAAAATTTGTACACGCAGTTTTTAAAGTTGTTCTAGTGAATATCTAAATCCTCTATGGAATGAAAAGGCATAGAGGGACGAGAAAGAGAAAAGACTCCGTCACTACAACATTACTATTCGTGATTGTTTTAGACGTTTCTTGTTGTTACTTAAATGTATCTTTTTGTTGTTTTTGCTTTGTAGTTTCTGAATGAGGAGCTGTAATAAATGAAGAAAAGACGAGAGAACCATTTATGATGGCTTACATGACGGAGGATCATCATAACAAGACAACGATGACTAAGAAACCGTTAAAAGGAATGTAAATAGCTTGCCGGTTGATTTTAAGTTTTGCATGTTTCTGATTGTTAAGTAAGTAAACGGTTTTCAAAGGTCCGGACTCCCTTTCAAAAAGTTTGCATTCTACCTTTAAATAAAGAAGGAAAAAACATGGTAGATCTAATTGATCCAGGAATGTTATCGAAGATTTTATATTTGACGCAAAAATGCGATAATTCCTTGTTGCTGGAACCGCAAGTTGGATGAATGTAAGGAGAGCAAAGACAAGACTCGATCTGTCTGAAATTATGCTTTTATTTTAATTATACTGTTAAATCTGTACAGCGCAGTAGATGCAAGCAAACAATGTTTCAGAGGCATAATTCCTCGAAATGATTTTATTCTAGTACGCGAAAAAATGACATGTTGATTATGGTTAGCACTATTAATACTATTAACCGTAACAGACATTTCTCTTAGTGGTTACTGTAAAATATGTCGTATTAGGACCCTTCTAATCGAACTTGCTGGAGCCGCCCATGTACTACACAGTTTATTTTAATTATTAATAATTTTACACAAGGATGGTACTGTTTCCACGATTTTTGTAAAAGTCAAATGTGAAGTATCTGAGACTTTTTCAAATTTTTCAAATTTTTCAATTTTTTTTGCTTACACAGATCAAATAAACTAGCACTCCTCGGTGGAAAATAATTTATAAAAAGTAAAAGAACAAAGAAAAAAGAAACCAAGTGTCTTGATTAAAAAAAAAATAGGACAACTCTTTCTCACAGTTTTAATTACCTCGTAATAGACTAATTTCAAAATATTAAAATTCTAGCTCCTTTACGAGGCTTAGGTGAATATAACAAAATAAATTATTCATTTTTAAGCCTCAATGTTATTTCTGTTGTTTTATTCCACTAAGCCTTGTAGCCAGGTACGAATTTTATTATATCGAAATTGCTCTATTTATTGCTGCCATTTCAACCACTGTTTATCAGTTGATACTACAACAGTGCAACATGAAGCAGACAGCTCGGAATATTCGTTCAAAGTGAGTCAGCCGTATTTTCACTTATAGCACTAAATTTTTCCGAGTATGATTGGTTTAAGTTAATCACGTGACGCGATAGTGTTCATCCGCGGAGACACTGTCAGCGCATAGTGTCTGTCTGACGAAAATGCCCGGATGGATACTGACTTTTCGCACGCACATATCTCCCATTTATTCTTCCAATTCATTAACAAACAGTCTCTTTTCATGGCATTCCAGTTTTATCCTGTACGTCTTTCATTCGTCTTGTTCTGATCATTTTAACCTTTCTTTTTAAAATTTTAACTTGGTGAGCTGCAAATTCGAAATGCCAGTCTCAATGAATTTTGTGCGGAAAAAATTTAGTAATTAGCAAATAAGCCTCGGTATTTGTTTTAAGAACATTCAAATTTTCGCAGGGCAGCTATCATCCGATAGTTCCTCGACAAAAAGACTCGATTATTTAAATAGGATCACTGTACTGATCTGTTATATGAAAGGAACAAAGATCTCGCGTAAAAGCAAGATATAACGTATTATGTGAAAATATGTTTAGCCGGCGAGGACTGGAACCTCAGTCTCCTGCATTCAAGACAGAAGTGACAATCTCTACACTGCAGGCGAATCTACAGTCGGAAAGGGGCGAAATAGAACAGCTTAATCTCATTCCTTCAACGAGAAAATTTGAGTTGCGTTGTCTCTCCCCCCCCCCCCCCCACCCTGGGAAACATGCAAAACCTAACGAAAGCAGGTGAACAAACATTTCATCCAGGAGGTGAGGGGGAGGGGGGGAGGTGTGGGCTACCGTAACTGCCGCTTATCAGCCCCTCCCCCACCCACTTATAAGCTTCCCCCGACTTATTAGCTCCCCCGATTATGGGCCCATCTACCTGCAAACCAAAAAATACATCCGATTATAAGCCCCCCTCTAGCTTTCCCTGTTTTAAGTGTTATTAAGCACTTTTACAAAACTCTGTACTACTTCAAATAGAAAATTGGAAAGAAATATTGCGGAACAATAAGTTTATTACTCCCTTTGTGTTATCTACCGGCTTTATGTAACTACCGTATAACTTTATTGTAAAATACCATTAAAGTAACTTTTCAATGCTTTACTGTAGTATTATAGTATAACACTTTTTAATTTTGTAATTTAATTGTTCCAGACATGGAAATGAATTCGATTCATTATGACGTTTTACCAGTAAATGAAAAACGTATTTCGATCAACACTGCTATAGCTCGTTTCGAAGCGGTATTTTTTTATTCCGGTTATAAGCCTCCCTCGGATATAAGCCCCTCCGTTTATAAGACCATCTAAAACCCCTTACGAAGTTATATAAGCACAGGCTTATAAGCAGCAGTTTACGGTATTTTACTTTTTTGCATGTTTACGAAACTGTAGATAAAAGGCCGGAATCCTTTAGCCTCTAAGGTTGAGAAGTCAGTTGTTTCAAGCACGTTATAAATTCCTTGGTAAAGCTCAAATGATTTCTTTGTTCAAAAGCTAAAATGTTTTGAATCCCAACAAAAAGTTTTCTCTTGCCAGCGATTGGTAGCCTGAGTACAGCAGCCCCGGCCCTCTCCCCTCAGGAAAAATTCCGAGTGCAACAAAGAGAATAGGAGACGTTTGCAGGCAGGCTAGCGATTGGTAATGCATCACCTAACGCAAAATGATATGCCTCAACTGAAACTGGAGAATATTAGTTTTTATGAAGCTTAGGGCACGTTGAGTTTAAGTTTAATAGCCAACGAGGCGCGTAACATCGAGTTTACTGTAATCATCTCATTTCCAACTAGACCACGACTAGTCCCTTATTCTCTTAGGACAGTAAAGCAAGCGGAACACGCAACACACCGGCGCGTCGCGTCTCCTCGCGAGAGGCGATTTTCGCGCGCGCTTGCATGGCTCCCTCGCTTTACTATGCCCAAGAGAAATAAGAGACCGTTCGTAGTCTAATTTCCAACAAGCACGAGTGAATTACTGCTTTTTTAGAAAACAGCCAAGAAACTAAATATTGCTTGATCTTGTCGATGTCATTTTGCAAAAAAGAATAGAAGACTTCAATGGCGGTATTTCTCGAGCGTGGTATAACGGCTGATATCACATGACCGCTAAGCCAATCAAGACTGTAGAACTTGCATTGTTCAGTAATCCAGTTTGTAACACAAAAGATCACATTACCCAAATGCCTTGTACCTTACAGTTATTAAGTTTGAGTTACACCAGTGAAACTGCGGACAAAAATGGAAAATTTGTTAATGGAACAGGGGCATCCAGTGAGAACATTAAAGTAAATACTCCAAATTTTGTCTTCTATCTGGGGGGCTCAGTTGTTCGAAAGCCAATTAACGCTAATCCACGATTAAAAGTTAACCGAGGTTTTCGTCTCGCTCGCTAAAAATGTTTTTAAAAGCAAATTTTTAACTAATGGTAAAGGAAAGCTTCGTCAAAACTAAAGGACAAAAATCTTTTGGTAAAACTTTATTCATTACTTATTAAACTCGAATCCGGCAAAGTTCACATAAGCCCAGGATTAGCTTAATCGGGCTTTGAACAATGCTGGGCCCTGTATTCCAGATCCTTTCTGCCCTTTTAAAAAAAATTTGAGGGATATAGCTGTGCCAGAAAGCGTCAAGTCATGTTTTGAACTTCCATACATTTCCCCGTATTTTTCCCGCGAACTATTTTTAGTAGCAGTTCACGGCTGGTTCGCTGTACAGTCAAATGCATGAAAAGTTCAAAATACGAATGGACGCTTTCTGGCACAGCTACATCCGTCCCACTTTTTTTTCTTAAAATCCTTTTCCTAGTGCCAAAAGTTTCCAATTCATGAATTTTTCAGAAGCGATGTTTTATGAAAATTGTTTGACATCGGATTTCCATACAAACACTGTTATTACAAGCCTGTTTGCCTACTCGTCAAAATGGCGTCGAAAACCGTGATAAGGCCTATCCATGCCACTCCCTCAGGTCTGGCTTTCTTCGGGGTTGAGAATGGGGTCATTTCCCGAACAGCGGCTGGTAATCAAAGCTTGATTACCAGCCGCTGTTCTGGAAAATGAGCTTGCACTCATAACCCGAGGAGGAAAAACGAATGAACTGGAGAGCGGTGGAAATCAAGCCTACAAAAATGGAAGTGTATGAAAACACCTCCAGGACGACGTCTTTTGTTATTGTTAATCTATCTTTGGGGACTGAAAATGCTGCTTTATTGTGAACCGAAGGCCACAATAAAAACATTCAGTTTTTAAAAAAATTCTGGACTACGAATATCTGCCTGAGCTCTTGGAGTTCTAGATGTTAATATCAAAAGCATTTTTTGATGGAAAATAAATGGCAAAAAAATTACTTCATGTGAGTATTCATCAACGCTCCAGACTGGCACAGATTAATTACTTATTTCGTTGACCATAAGGGGGAAATGATCCGGACTCGCACCCATTAGCCGCCATAAAACATAAAACCGTGATAAGGCCAATTCATGGCACTCCCTCAGGTCCGGCTTTCTTCGGGTTGAGAATGGGGTCATTTCCCGAACAGCGGCTGGTAATCAAGGCTCGATTACCAGCAGCTGTTTGGGAAAACGAGCTCGCACTCCTAAACCGGAGAGGAAAAACGACTGGACTTGAGAGCGGTGGAAATCAAGACTCCAGACTGGCACCGATTAACCTACTTATTTCCTTGACCATAAGGGAGAAATGATCCGGACTCGCACCAATTAGCCGCCATAAAACATAAAGAGTATTATTCGTTTTTTCAGTTCTTTCTTTATATCTTCTTTTCTTAGGTTCAGTTTTAAAATGATCAAGTCATTAAATTTGGACTGGTCAACACCATGCAGTCTGTAATACTTTATTATAGTATATACCTATTAACAGTGCATATATTTCATCATCATCATCATCATCATCATCATCATCATCATCATCGTCATTTATTTGCCTTAATGTGTATAACAAGATATTAAAAATATACAGGAAATTGCTAGGCGAGGAGACCTCAAGAAACCACCCGAATCATATAAGAAATTAACCTTTTAAATCTATGTACAGTGTTAATAACATAATGTTAATAAGCTGGCCAAACTCTATTAGTAACAAAACCTTTTAATTTGATATTGGTAAAACATAAAAATATAGTGACCTATCGTCATCCATTTTAATAGCCCCCACTTTTGAAAAAGAGTGATAGTATATTAAAGTTAGTGTCAGTAGTATCTCTAGCAACCTTTGTGGTATCTCGGAGCCATGGTATGGAATCCCAAATATATGGGTTCCCAAGTCTCCAATGATTAAAACCAGTAGGTAAAGGGGGGGGGGGGGGGGGGGTTAACGTGTATGGGTGGGGAAGTGAATGAATGGATGAATAACTTTATGTAAACACGGTCATCTCATCAGGACTTAAAAACACTACTTCTATATTAAACTAAAACTACTATCATGCATTAAAATTATCATTACAAAACCTATTTAGACTAGGAGCCTGCTTTATATCAGTGCCGTGTAGATAGATTTTTTATTTACAGCCAGTCCTGAAGGCCGCGAGAGAATGTGCCTGCCGCAGCTCAATAGTAAGGCTATTCCAAAGAACTGCCTCAGAGTAACTGAAACTATTTTTTGTAAAGTTTGTATGGGGAAGAGGAATAGTAAGATTGCCGTTGGTGCCTCTCAAAGAGTAACTGGAGACATCGCTACGATAGGTAAATTGAGAAAGAAGATAATTTGTAGCTATTCCATTGAGTGATTTATATACCATTGTAGCTTTAGTAATTAGTGTTTGTTTATCCAGTTTTCTCCAGCCAAGTTTATCGATAAGAGAGTCAGAATTGGTGAAGGAATTAGTTGTGTGTAGAACGTAAAATCATTAGTAAAATAACTATGTAAGGGGTTATATTGAGGGAGAGACCTCTGCAACGCAGCACTCTCAAGCTCAATTAGTGTTGATTAAAGTAACAAAAACAACTGAAAACCTAAAAGAAATGTTAGATTAAAATTCCAGAGAAATCCATATTAAGGGAATAGAATTAGGAAGGGGTAAACTATGTCTATAGGGATTAGGGTTAGCTATTGTTTGGGATTGGCTAGTTTGGGGGAGGGGCAAAACATGTCTAAGAATGAGGGTTAACTTGTTTTGGGAAGGGGAGAACCCTGTATACGGATTAGGCCTTATTAGTTATGGGGAGGGGGGAACTCTACAGGGATTAGGGTTTTACTCAGCCAACGCCCCAAGTTTCCATCTCTGCCTCTCTTGACGCTTGTTAAAAATATTTTTAGAGCCACGACATCGTAACATGTGACAAACCGATTTCGGTTTTTTAGGAAGAAGACACAAATGACCAAAAACACAGTTCCGTGTTATTCAAGTTCGCTTTTCAAATTTATCAGTCCATCACGCATTGTCAAGACACTAATGTTTTGAGGTAAGTATAACTAGAAAACCATATACCGAGTGTGGACTGTATGTCTTATGTATTTTAAATATTAAGCGAAGAAGGACAGTAAAAACGCAGTTTGAAAAACTTTGAGCGGTAGGGTTTGCAGTGTACGGATCTTTAATTTAGTTTCTGCGTTTCTCTTTTGTCTGTCTGGTTACGGATAAAAGGAAGATAAAGTGGATTGATTCAATCGCGGAGAGTACTTTATAATTTGAATAAATATAGGATGTCCTACGTACATTTGTAACATTAACATATGGTAGAATGTATCGATATAAAGGAAACTTGTACGAGCAGACAATATTGTCATGAGAAATTGTATTTTTCATCAAAATATTAATGTAAAGTAGTACTGATCAGTATAATGTGGATGGTTGAGTCGGTTAACTAAACAGTTCCTATTTGTGTTACTTTACCCGGATCTTCATCTGCGCTCGATAAATAAACTGTTAAAATTAATCAACCGCAAAATAGATAATTCTGACGCATGAGGTAGAAAACATGACTGGCTGTTTTCAGTTTCTTGTATGGAAGATGACACTTATTCAGGGAAAGTCCCTGATTTTGATGTTGCACCGTTATAAAGCAAGAGATGGTGCGATAAGTACAACTTCTAATGCAATTTGCGTGTTTGCCAAGTATTTATAAATTTAGTGACTTCATGGACTTTTGTTTCCTGGATTAGGAATTCTGACGAAGAACTTACAATTCCAAAAAGAAATACGGCAGAAAATTGTCATTAAAAGCGCAAAGGATTTTGCGCTCCTAAGTACGTTATCTACGGTTGAAATTTATGGATTACATGTACACGAGGCTTTTCAGCCTGTTTTGTCGGGATCAATGTTCCAGTCGGGTTTCTTCAAACTATTAAACTGCAGCAGTAAATTTCATAGTTTGGGTAGAATTTAGTCTGATATTTAGCCAAACAATTTCTTTACTTTCAATCTGTCTCCTCGTGACGTTCGTTACAATGTTTTTTTTTTTTTTCGCGGATGACACATTCGTAAAACGTGATCTACTGATTTCGGTTTCTTTGAATGAAAATATATTTCCTTATTTTTGAATTGAGATTTGTCGAATCAAATGACCCCTGATAACTGCTCTGCAACACATTGTCAAGACACTTAAAGTTTGAGGTAAGCACAGCTAAAACCACCGCGCTTTGTATGTAGACCGTATGGCGTATGTAGTTTAACAGTTTAAAGGAGGAGAACGAACAGTGCAGTTTGACAATATCGATTTTTTTTCGTGTTGTTTTGTTTTGTTTTGTTTTCGGAGGAAAGATGAAAATTCCTCCAGACTCTGCGAATTGTTTAATTTATCTGAAACTGGATGCAATAGCAACTTCATGGACTCTTGTTTCTTGGATTAGAAACTGCTTGAAAAAGTATAATACAAAAGAAAAACTTTACTGCTCTGTCAGGTTTACAAAAGCAAACCTATATGTTTTTTGTTAAATAGTGAGAAGCTGGCATGCAAATGAATGACTTAACTTCCCTGAATTAAACGAAACTACCTGCCAAGTAGAATGGTACAGCAATCAGACTTAGCCCTGCGGCTAAGCAAAGCAGCTCCATTTGTAATTTGTCTTTGAATTTTGTAGTTCATGGTAAATGTCATGCCCATTGACATGAGTTTGGTTTTGTTTTGATTGCACCAAAAACGGGTTTCCGAATGCGACAAGCCCTTTACTTGCGCCGTAAGTTCTGATATCATGAACTCAGTGGCATGTATTTCTTCCTTTTATTTTAACCATGCAAATTAAGCCTGAGCCTAAATGAAGTCGAAAAATATGACAAACAATTCAGTTTCTTGGAAAAAAAGTGTTCCGTGTTTTGAAGTTCCGCTTTTCAATGTTCATGAAAGATGCACTTAACAAAGATTTCGGTTTCTTGGGATGAAAATATAGTAATTCCGTGTTTGTTGAAGTCAGTCCATCGTTTCAATAACAAGTTCGTTGAAGAAAACACTCATCATCTTTTGTCTGTAATTGATACAGAAAGCACAGCTATAAAACTAAGCTTCGGATTATATAACTCCAAAAGTGGCAACACTTTTTAGAGAAGGGTTGGGACAAACTTGATCTTTTGACTTTCGAATTCAAGATGGAAATTTCACCAAATTGTATAAGTTGCTTAATCTGAGACTTTTATTAAAATACCGCACTAATAACGTTACCGGCTTTTGCCGACTGATGAAAGAGATATAATCCATAAAAGAAAAATTGCTGTTCGCTTTTGTTTGACTTAAAACAAATTTATACTCTCTCTGTTTCGGCTTAGTTATTTCGCACTTAGAATATTCAATGTATCTGGAAAAAAGCACAAATGTTCAATTTCCCGTTAAAGGTGATTTTCCTTTATGTCCTTTGTTATTGTCAAATTGCGTGACCAAATCCAGCCGTTCTGTTCGTCCATAAGTAACGTGATCTTTGATGAACAATTCTGTTTTCGTTTTTCTTCTGGCATCATAGGAGGAATGCCTGACCAGTATGTTAGGACGTCAAATAAGAACGCGAAACAAGCCTTTCGTTCTCAAAAAATGCC